>NC_065594.1:4108878-4419760 GCF_024542745.1 Macaca thibetana thibetana
ATTTTTATAATGAAAGAATGTTGAATTTTGTCAAAGGCTTTTTCTGTATCTATTGATATAATCCTATGATTTTTAGCCTTGATTTTGTTGAGGATTTTTTACATCTGTGTGCACCAGGGATATTGGTCTGCAGTTTTCTTCAGTCAGTACATTTAAAATGGAACTCCTTGGCTCCCCTCCTGCTCCTCTCCAGGCCTCTGTTGCTTAGTAAGGTGCATCTCCGTTGGACCCAGCCTGATGGTGGGAATCACCTGTCTCTCCCGTCGTTCCACATTGTCCAGTTGGTCAGCAGGCCATGTTGACTCTCTCCCCATCACCTCTCCCCAGCCCACAGCCAGGATTATCTCGTCTGGTGGCACCGACAGTGATGGCTTCTGCTGCCGGCTCCCATGACCTTTAGAGTAAACCCCAGTCCTTAACGTGGCTTACAAAGGCCTAGGCTCCCCCACCCTGTCCCTGCTCGCCGTCCTCCAGCTGGGGTCTCTGTCTCAAGCTCCCTGCACCCCAACATCCCTCCTTTCTCTGGCATTAGAGCATCCATGTGTCGGCTGAAGGAGGCCGTTGCAGGCTTCATAACACCACCAGTGCTCCCCACGTGGCTGGAGCTCTCTGATGACTGAACCACATCAGCTGTTCACCATTCCCCTCCTGGTGTGTCTGCCCCAGTTGCTCTCAGACACGAGGGACCAAGGAAATATTTGCTGAATGAATGAGTGAATCAAGTCACATAGGAAGTTCTTTCTTGTTCAGAGATGAAAGAGGCCAGGTGTGGTAGCTCTTGCCTGTAGTCCCAGTACTTTGGGAGGCCAAGAAGGGAGGATTGCTTGAGGCCAGGAGTTCAAGGCTGCAGTGAACTGTGATCGGGCCACTCCAGCCTGCACCAGGCTGCACTCCAACGTGGGTGACAGAGTGAGACCCTGTCTCAAGAAAAAAAAAAGAAGTCGAAGGAAACAAACCACAGGTACCTCATTTAAATGGAGGACATCAGTGTTCCTTTCTAATCTGCGTTCACTCAAATGATGACAGTCTTGGGTAGCTTTGCGTGTGTTCCTTGCTTCATGTGGCCCTGAAGTGCTTATGTAACCACCCCAGGGGCAACAGGCATTGGTTATTGTCAAACCACCTGACTCTGTTGCATCAGGATACTTGGCCTAAGAGGAACTATTGGGACTTCAGAGAGCTGATTGCCATATCATCAAAGTTCTGAGAGCTGATTGCCATATCATCAAAGTTCTGACATTCTAATTGGAAAAGATACAAACTAGCAGATTTTGGCAGCATTTGTGGGGAGGGGAGGAGAGGGAAAGAGTGAAGCCAGGATTGATTTTTAAATTAAGTTTAAACACAGTTAAGTGGGTCACGCTGAAACACATGCCTGCTCAGCCACGTTGCCAGATACTGAAAAAAAGAAAGGCTGGCTTTGTTTGACGGATGGGCAGGCTCAGCCTCCCAAATCTTGTGTACTTATAGGTAAGACCTCTTGCTGAGCCACTTGTGTCCTTGAGCCCTGAAGGTGCTGCCATTGGGAGAAACCACAACAAACAACAATCCCACAAAACCAGCTCACCACGTGGCAGAGGATAGGTGTGACCGGTGGTCTAGAGGAGCTGACCGTGGAGCAGGCCTGATCTTAGGTACAATAGCACGTCGCAGCAGAGGGAGTTACAGTGACGACACCTACATGCTGGTCTGCTTGGGTCAGTCCATCTCCACAGCACCAAGGACAGACTCCTGCACGGAGAAGTCGGAGGAAGATGATCAGGAGGCCGAAGTGACTGCTTGTATTAAGGCACATTGTGGGGATGAGAGGGTGAGAGCAGCTCAGAGACGATGATCATAGCGAGAAGAGTCACAGGATGCCAGAGACACAGCACCCACTTCAGAACACTGCAAAGGGTCTTTTTTTGTTTGCTTTTGTTTTGAGATGGAATCCGGCTCTGAAACCCAGGCTGGAGCGCAGTGGCACAATCTTGGCTCACTGCAACCTCCACCTCCTGGGTTCAAGCGATTCTTTTGCCTCAGCCTCATGAGTAGCTGGGACTACGGGCACCTACCACCACACCCGGCTA
The DNA here is from genome assembly GCF_024542745.1 of Macaca thibetana thibetana. NCBI lineage: Eukaryota > Metazoa > Chordata > Mammalia > Primates > Cercopithecidae > Macaca > Macaca thibetana. The sequence continues at coordinate 4,110,948 of NC_065594.1, forward strand.
ATTCTTGTATTTTTAGTAGAGACAGGGTTTCACCATATCGGCCAGGCTGGTCTCAAACTCCCGACCTTGTAATCCACCCGCCTCGGCCTCCCAAAGTACTGGGATTAGAGATGTGAGCCACCGTGCCCGGCCAGGATCTTTCTTATCCTAGAAAGAGGACAACACCCTTCTCTCTGTCCTTTTTCTCATTCTGCTGTCATTCAAGCTTCTAAGTCACAGATGAGGTTCATCTTTCCGTAGAAGTATGACTTCATTTACTTTAGTATATTACTAATGAACCACTTTAATATAGCCATCCCGTTGATATTTTTAACAATTTATTTACATTATAAATTAAGTGGGATGGGGAAGATGATACGAGAATCTTACAGGAAAAAATGTGTCTACAAGTCTGAACAAGTGACTCAAAAATTGACATTTAGAATACCACTTGTTCAGCATTTTGGAGAACATTTTACATTCCAGTATTTATTATCTTAGGGTTGAAGAGTCTGAAGGCATGTATTATCCATACTCATGGAGAAAAGATAGAGCTAATTTTTACATGAAATAATGGCATTTTATATATGTTTGGTTTCAGAGGCATCCTTTGGGAAAGGCGATCACCTTCTCGAGATCCGCATTCAGGTGACCTTGGCCGGTCTCTGACTGAGCCTGGTGGAACATGACTTCCCTCTGGCCTTGACCTTTGAGCTGGCAGGATGACGGCAGGGAGTAGGCAGTGCCTCCGTCTGAGAATCACAGAGCAGATCAGCCCCAAAGCGGCCACTTGCACGTGTGGTGCATCTTCTGCGCCTCCACGGGCACTTTTGCCTGAGGCCAGATGCATGTACGATAAACTGAAATCCACTGACTTTCCAACAGAGTACTTCACTTCTTTGGATCTAGACGTTTTGACCCAGAGTACCATTTCCTATTAGCAATGACCTGTAACTATCAACCTTACACGTTACCAAGAAAGGTGTCGTGCCATGAGAATAATTAATATTTTGATGACAATATTCTCTTTACAATGCATTTGCTTCTCTAAAAGTAAAAGAAACTGCTCTAAAAGAAGTTTCAGGATCCCATGGAGAAAGCTGAGTTCAGGGATGTTGTGTGACTAGCCCAGGTCACATAACAAAGCAATTCAAAGCAAAGAACCCTGACCCAAAATTCTTAGCCTCAGCTGCTGCCCTTCCTCCCCTTCCTCCCCTTCACCTGTCCCTCAGTCTTGCTCAGAGGGACATGCTCCCTGGTGTTGTCCGGTCGTCACTGGATTCTCTGCATCTGTGCTCTCAGCAGCACATCCGTTCCCCTCCTTAGTTGCCTGGGGACTCCACCTCCCATTTGCTTCTGCCTTGTAATGGTAACCTTTGTCTCACCTTGCATCTCCACTTTCCTTTTTGAGATTCAACATGTTTAAGTATTAGCGATTCTTTCGTTTTCCTAGCAGCTAAACTCAGCTGGTTTTGAACTTCTCGCAACAATCAGAATATAGTCCTTGCTGTCATTTCAGTCTCCACTGAGCATCTGACATATTTGAAATGTTATTAAGCTCTGTGTCAAAGGAGCCATGTCCGTGGGATATTACACCAGAGTATTCCTGAATTCTGTGTGTTGGTTGTGTTCGAGAGGACGCGCTGGCAATGAGAACCTCCACCTCTAACAAAGTCTCACAGATCGCCTCTGAGAGATGGGGTGTGTGCTCCAGGGATCCCTGTTCAGGAATAGTAGCTGGTCACCTCTGGCTTGGTTCATTGGTGGCATCGTATCACATGACTGTCGTGCGTGTCCTAACTGAGGAGATGTGTGCCAAGAGGCAGGGAGGGACTGCAAGGAAACAGTATCCAAATGTCAGTTCAATTAGAAGACAGTTTAAATTAGAAGCAGAAGGCATTTCAGCAACTGCTTTAATGTGTCAAACTAATTTGAGAGGATGAGATACTTGATTGCATGGCACAGAGAAAGGGCCATTTCTGGGCTTCTGTCCTCAGCGGTGGCAGAATGGTCTGTGGGGACATCCCCTCCATGAAGACCTGACAGGCTCCTGGGTGGAAACTGAGTTAAAAATTAATCTCATTTCCTCAGAATGCAAAGCTATAAATTGGGGCTCTGCCTGGAAACACATTTTATGCAAAAACAAAAAAAATGAGCATTAAAATAAATGCAGCAAAAATGAAATACAACACACGTATGTGCTGTTACACACAGTTATTAGGTATGTCTGATTAAGCCGTGGATATAAAAGCTGCATCATTCCCTTTCGGGGTATTCTGTGCTGACTGCACTGTTGGGTGTGTTAGCCTGGGAACCCAGCGACACGCAGCTCCAGATTCGGGCCGGTCTGCCTCTGCCAAGCAGAGACACTGTTTTTGCTCCAGTGACCTTCACGACGCCTTCAGGACTGGGGCCATCCATCTGGAAAACTTTCACTGCTCTGAATGGTACACGTGGGGGAGGTGCAGTCTCGGGGTGACATCAGTTTTGGCATGGGTTGCAGGCATGAGGTAGTCCTAACCGGGAACTCGGTGGTTACTGCTGCAATCTGGTTTACCACCAGAAAGGTGCTGGACAGGCCATGGCTGCAGGAAGGCAAGACGCAGGGCCGTCTTCAGGGCTGAGGGCTGTGGCCGGCAACAGCTCCCCTGGAGCCTTCCAAAGTTGCCGTGAGATTGGAGGAAGAGGAACTCAGAGGCTGTCACGGTGCAGAGGTTGGGGACACAGGGAGGGGCATTGTGGAGGATGCCAGCATCTTTCGCACAGGCTCAGACCTACCTGCCCTTTCATCTCTCACTACACCAGCCCGACCTGCAGCTTTAGACACAGAAGGAAGATTTGCCTTTGTAGTCTAAGACCTGCCTTTGCAAATCCTCGTTTTCTACACCCCATCACCCCAGAGGATTGACAAAGCAAACATACATCCCTACTGGGGAAACACCATTCTCACCCACAGGAATGTAGTTTAGCCCAGTAACCCCCATAAGGCAAGCCAAAACAATCACACGCTTTTATGAAATTTGACACCTTTCTCAAAGATATGCTTATTCCAGTTACATTTCTCCATATACTTTCAATTGAACATTGAACTTCAATGATTGAATACTTAAGTGACGCCAGAGCTACAGATTTTCTTTTGAAGCATCTTACCTACTCCTTAGACACAGAGATCTGAGGGTACCAGATCCAAGGGTAAGGGGGCTTCTTTCCTTTACTAAGGTGTGTATATTGGGGCTGGGAAGAGGAAGGACAGTGTCTGGCATTAGGCCTGGGGAATAACTTCATCTCTGAACTTAGAACCTTGGATGCTTTCTCTTTACAAATGTTGTAAATTATGGCCGGGCACGGTGGCTCATGCCTGTAATCCTAACACTTTGGGAGGCCAAGGTGGGAGGACCATTTGAGATCAGGAGTTTGAGACCAACCTGGCCAACATGGTGAAACCCCGTCTCTACTAAAGGTACAAAAATTAGTGGGGTGTAGTGGCACATGCCTGCAATCTCAGCTACCTGGGAGGCTGAGGGGAGGATCACTTCAGCCTGGGGGCGAGGTTGCAGTGTGTTGAAGTTGTGCCACTGTACTCCAGCCTGGATGACAGAGCAAGACTCTGTCTCAAAACAAAACCAAAAAACAAGAAAAAGAAAAAAAAGGAAAGAAAAGGAAATGATAAATTTCAGTGGTTTTAACTGGCCATCGTATGTACCTGTTATCCCAGCTACTTGGAGGATGAGGTGAGAGGATCACTTGAGTCTAAGAATTTGAGGCCACCCCGGGCAACATAGCAAGATTGAATCTCTTAAAATTGCTTTCCAGTAGTTTCAGAAAAACTATTCTGAAACGAATTGGTAGCACATTCACGGTTTTCAGCACTCTTCTCTTTTTATTACAATTCTTCTTCCTAATAGCATCAGTGGCCACGGTTGCTGCTAGACCTCCTACAAAACACAGGTCAGCTTCCACAACAAAGAACCATCTGGCCCAGATGTTGGGGTGTCAGACCTGAGACGTGCAAAGCCAGCAGCCCCTTCAGTCATTCAACAGACACATGCTGAGAACACAGTGAAATAAGACACGGCTTCTGCGTTTAGAGAACTTTTCATGCTCCTCGGGGAGGTTAGTGTAGAAGCCAGACGAGGAAAGCAGAATGACAGGGCAGTGTGGGAAACGCTAGAGAAGTGTCTCCAGGTATTTCAAACAAAGAATCTAATACAGGGGCTATTTTTATACAGCTGAAAAACAAAAGACAAGACAGTGCAATAGCAGGAAGTTGCTACCAGCCCCTGGGCTGGAGTGGTAAACAAGAGGGCGTGTTGCTGGAGCTGCGAGCTGGTGCCGCCCGCCCGCAGGACCTCGGACCTGGGAAGGAGGAGCTTCCCAGCAGGGCTGGAGCCACAGAGACACAACAGCTGCTGCACATGCCCATGAAATACTGTGGCAACTCCCTTTCCCAGCCCTTGAGTCACCTCCCACCACCACTGCCCGCTGCCAAACCTGGACAGAAGCCATTTGTCAGGAACCTGGGAATTGTGGTTCCCAAAACACAGAGAGACAACAATGGCTGGAGAAACAGCCTGAGAGCAGACAAGGAAACTCGCAAAGTCATGATGGTGTGGGGATCATGACAAATAGCTCAGCCCTGCTAGAGGGAAAGGCGTCCCGTATTGGGCATGGGACATTCGACATCTCTCAAAGTCCACAGGCAGCCAGTGACCCTGGGTTCAGTGACACAGCCCATCTGCAGTGTGGAAAGGACTCTGGCAGCAGAGTGAAGGATGGGTGGGCAGTGAGCCAGACCACAGTCATCCAGGTGGAAGGTAATGCAGCCTAGGAATGAGGCACCGGCCACCACGCTGACAGAGGGCGGGTGGGCATGCAGTAGAGTCGCTTAGACCTGTTGTAATCCGCAGGGAAGGAAGAGGGTCTAGCCTGACCCCCAGGTTCTGGCCTGGAGGTAGCAGTGCTGGGGTGGACCCTCCCATTTCCACCCTGCTGTGCTGTCATTACAGCAATGGTCGTAAGCTCCTCAGCCTCACTGTGCCGTAGCATCCTCACTGTCGTGAATAGGGGTCCAGGGCCACATTCTGTGCAGCTGTGATTTAAGGGTCTGCGCTCACCCCTTCAGCATTTTCGATTTCAATGTGTTTTCTTTCAGTGTCAGTTTGTTATGTAAATCAAGCTGCTCTAACCAGTGGGCCACAGGCTGCATGTGGCCCGGGGAAGCTTTGAATGTGGCCCAACACAAATTCATAAACTTTGTTAAAACATTGTGAGATTTTCTTTTGCGATTTTTTTTTTTTTTTTTTTTTTTTGGCTCATCAGCAGTTGTGTTAGTGTGTTTTATGTGTGGCCAAGACAATTCTTCTTCCAGTGTGGCCCAGGAAAGCCACATGTGTGGCCACTCCTGATGTACATGATGAGTATATTATAAAACCTTTCGACTTGTTGGTACATTTAATCTGTTCTATATTCCTGAATTTCAAATTTAAGTTTTTACTTTAAAATTACCAGTCAAAAGTTTGTTTGTTTTTTGTTGTTTTGGGGGAGAATTCTCATTATCACTAAAAACAAAAAAAATTCCATTCTAAAGTTCATACACCCTAGAATCCAGCTTGTAGACAGTGGATTTCACAATATTCCCATCTGAAATTCTTAGTTCTGTTTCTTTCATATCTCTGACAGAGTTCCCACAATTTATAAGACTTGCTACAAAACCACTAATTGAATTGCAACCCTTGTTAGTTAATAGAGGTCAAAGTATTAGTTCTAAATAATGCAACTTGCTATGTTACTCAGAAATTCCAGGAAAAGCCTTTTTTTCCATGATACTCAGTTTCACTCTTAGCAGCACACAACAATCACGTTGTTCAGCTCATGAACAAAATACTAAGTCCCTGGTCTTTTAAAAAGCGTATTGTCCCAATTAGAAACCCCAATTTTTTTCATGTGTTTTATGAAATCTAAATCCTGGAAATTAAGTTCTGAGTGTTAGAAAATTTCAACTTCTTTACTCTATAAAAACATAGTGGCTTGTAACGACTTCTTACCTTGGTATGGATTAGACAAGACAGGATAACTGATGTGATTTCACGTCGAAGTTAAATAATCTAAGTGTGCAAAGCACACCATTCTTACCCTCAGAGAGTGCACACTCTTGTTTGAAGGCAGCTCTATAAAGCTATCATTATAATCCATTTTGGTAAAAACAATTTGATGAGATGCCTGAAGGCTTGTGGAAGCACAGAGGAGGGGATTTCATTCGTTCCAGGGAGCTCAGGAAGGAGTTCCTGGGTAAGGAGGCACCTGCAGTTCATCTCAAAGAATGATGAGGTATTATTAGACTAGGGATGTGTAGGCTTTTCTAAACCCACTTTCACCTTGATTTTACTAATTTATCACACTGAGCTGTCCTTCCAGAGACACTGTTCTACTTACTGTAGAGTGAGCAGTTATCCCCATTTGCTAGGAACTTTGTTGGCTTCAACCCTGGAAGTCCCATATCCTGAGATACCCCTCATTCCTGGGTCAGTCAGACACCTGGTCCCCCAAATTTACTGCCTCCCAGTTGTACTGGGTGTTGTTGACTGTTGCTTTGCTCTTGCCAGTTTCTTATCTAGAATGGGGGATTACCTTCTCACGGCCTCGAATTCCTCGTGGGACCCGCACAGACACTTGCACCCAGTAGATGCTCGTGAAGTGGGTATATGCATAAATCTTGGTACCTCTTATTCTGTAGACAGCACTGAAGTGCAGACCACTGAAATGACTGACTCAGGAGCCATATGACAGCACCCAGTTTAGGCCAAGTCCCATGTCTTGGGCCCTTGTTTCCTCCTTGGTTATAACAGGTCTCGTAGCGCCCTCTGGTGGTGCCAGGAAGCTGTCTAATCCCCTGAATTACAAGGCAGGCATCATGCCTTCTCTTCTGTAGTCAATGCGAGTCATGATAAGACCATGATTACGACTTAACGTCAGTGCCCACGAACTGGACTTGACCTTTTGATTAAACAATCTCATTCATATCACGATTCTGAGATGCTGAAACAACGGAATTCCCTGTCCCTTCTAGAGCACATGAAGGCGCATAGGTGATACCAAATGTTGAACTTACTTTGCAGCTGGTTACAGGCTTCATACCCAGTCTCACTGCAGAGATGATTCAAGCCTCTGCTTATGTGGCTCATTCAAATGTAACCCACAGCTCCTCTGGCCCTCTGATTCCTCCATGAGAACACTGAACTGCAGAGGGCATGTAGTAAGTAGCCCATCGTTCTTCTGATGAATGGAATTGGCTGATGGTCTGAGTCATCGTAGCCTCCCTTGTCCTGGATGGAATCAACTCTTTGACCCTTTAACTATGGCTGTCCCTGGGAATCCCTTCTCACTGGAAATGATGTCGGGGCAAATAAAAACGGAACCCATCAAGAACCTGGGGCGTAGGAGCAGAAGAGAGATGTTTCTGTTTGCATGGGGCAGATTCTGCACTTCATAGGGGTGAGCTAAATTGAGATCTGCTCTCATCTTTAAACAGTGTCCTCCTCTTATTCCTCTCTTGCCTTTGGCCTCTGTGGCCTTGACTGATGTCTACAGATTTTTGGGATTTATTTGCAGTCAGGGTCGTGAGGCCCAGGAATTGGAGTGCGATGTGTGGGGTGCAGATGGCCACTGTGCCTCTGTCTCGGTTCATTAGTTTACTGCAGTGGAGAAGAGTGTGGGCTTTGTGGGGACAGCTGCAGGACTCCCAGGCAAATGACCTAACCTGCTCCAGTATCCATCTGGTTGTCTGCAAAATGCAAGTCATTCTGTGACCTCTTAGGTTCCTATGGGTCCTCAGTGACGTTATGTTTTCCAAGACCTTAGTGCAGAGGCCTGACATATAGTAAGTACTGAAAAGTTGATAGTCTTTTATGGTTATTTTCATAATCTATCGTTCATTCGTCCAGTAATTATTTGTTGAGAATGGGGGACTGAGACATGTAAGCTATCACTTGAAGACTGAGCAGATCTTGGCCTGATGGGAAAGGTTAAGGGGGAGCAGCATTTTCATTTTTCAGGGGAAGGCCATGGACCCAGGTGTAGGGTGAAGGGCATGGACCCAGGTGTGCATAATGGGGAAGGCATGGACGCAGGTGTGGGGCGAAGGGCATGGACATGGGTGTAGGGGGAAGGGCATGGACACAGGTGTTGGGGGAAGGGCATGGACACAGGTATGGGGCGAAGGGCATGGACACAGGTGTGGGGCGAAGGGCATGGATACAGGTGTGCATGATGGGGAAGGCATGGACACAGATGTGGGGTGAAGGGCATGGACATGGGTGTGGGGGGAAGGGCATGGACACAGATGTGGGGGGAAGGGCATGGACACAGGTGTGGGGGGAAGGGCATAGACACAGGTGTGGGGGAAGGGCATGGACACAGGTGTGGGGTGAAGAGCATGGACACAGATATGTGAGAAGGGCTTGGACACAGGTGTGCATGATGGGGAAGGCATGGACACAGGTGTGGGGTGAAAAGTATGGACGCAGGTATGTGGGGAAGGGCATGAATGCAGTGTGTGGCAAGGTATGGACACAGGTGTGTGCGAGTAAAGATACGGATACAGGCATGGGGGGGAAGGTGTGGAAGTGGATGTGTGCGGTGGGTGTGGGTGCAGGAGTGTGTGGTTGTCAGGGCACGTGGGAAGAGGAAAAGGATGCTGAATTTGTTTAATTTGAATTCTTCTGATTTTTTGTTTTTTTTTTGAGAAGGAGTCTGTCTCACTCTGTCGCCCAGGCTGGAGTGCAGTGGCACAATCTCGGCTCACTGCAACCTGTCTCCCGGGTTCAAGCGATTCTCCTGCTTCAGCCTCCCGAGTAGCTGGGATTAGAGGGGCACATCGCCACGCCCGGCTGATTTTTGTATTTTTAGTAGAGATAAGGTTTCACCATGTTGGCCAGGCTGGTCTCGAACGTCTGACCTCAGGTGATCCATGTGCCTCGGACCCCCAAAGTGTTAGGATTACAGGCGTGAGCCACTGCACCCAACCCTGAATTTCTAACATACTTCAGCAGCATCCTCACTTCTCTCTACTCTATGACCAGTTGGAAAAAGACTCCTACCAATGTGTTTCCTTCTCAGAGGCTGCCCTGGCATGTCCTGGCCGAGTCCTTCCCACCTCTGTCCCGGTGGCCCTGTGCGGCTCTCAGTTAGTGTTTGAGCATCTCAGCCCTCCTGGACAGGAGGCAGCTGCCAGCATGTGGGGCTCACACTTGTTCCTGCGTGTGTCAGCACTTGGTTTGAGTATTCGGTGTGTTGGATTCAACACAGGCTGGCATTTTAACATCACACCTTTTGAAATTGTTGTGAGGTTTTCTTTTGGTATTTCCTAATTTTTTTTTCCATTTCACATAAGAAGAAAAGATAGCGTTGAATGATACCTAGATATTTTCATTCCAACAGTTTTTTCCTAGTCTCACCTACACAGGTTCCAGTGAGTTCATGTCCACGGCACAGTCCATAATTACCCTTCTCTGTCCAGGGATGTATATTTGCATCTTTCCTTCAACTTATGAAGTGAATGGAGGGGAAATGTACAGTTGTAACTGAGTTTGCGGTAGCTTTCATCTGGCCAGCCCTGTGCTGGAGCGTGCCTCTTGTTCTGTGAGCAGAGGGGCTGCTGCGAGGGAAATGGCTAAACCACCCGCTTTGTCTTCCGCTGCAGGCCGTGGTCACCCAGGAGCCCGATGTGCAAGGCAGGTGTGAGTGCCAGGACGGCATTCCTGGAGATGAAGGCCTGGAGCTGCGGTCTGCGGACTCGGCAGTGCCCGTGGCCATGACCCAGGCTGCTGTGCGGCCCTGGTCACCCTGCCCGGAGAACATGACCACTGCCCCGAACGGCCTCGGGCCAGGCCCCGCAGCCCCCTGTCCAGGCTCGGACCTGAAAGATCCCAAGATGGTGACCTCGCTTGCGTGTGGAAACGGAGTCTGTGGCTGCAGCCCTGGTGGCGACACAGACACCCAGGAAGCCAGACTCAGCCCAGCCAAGCTTGTGCGCCTCTTTTCCACCAGTCGGAAGAGGACGAGTGCCCACCCCGAGCGGCCCCGCTCCATGATGCTGGTGGGCAGCTCCTCCACATGGAACACCCTCGCCTCCTTCCGGAAAATGGGATCCTTTAAGAAACTGAAGTCCTCAGTCCTGAAAGGAATTCAGAGCCGAGAGGGGTCAAATGCCTGTTCCAAGGGAGAGGCTTTGGAGCACGGCCTGGGAAAGCCCATCCTGAATGGCGCTGTCCCAGGAGCCCAGGCAGGCAGGGGCCCCCCTTCAGCACCGGGACCAGCATGTGGTACCCTCAGGCCAGCAGAGGGGGGCACACTGGATGGCTCTGACCTCGAGGACACGGACGATCCCTTCCAGCGGAGCACACACCGCTCCCGCAGCCTCCGCAGAGCCTACGGCCTGGGCCGCATCTGCCTGCTGGATGCGCCCCAGAACCATGCGACACCCACGGCAGCCACTGGCCAGGTGCCCACCATGTGTGAGATTCTCATGAGGGATCCTGAAAACAACAGCATGGGCTACAGGAGGAGCAAGAGCACTGACAATCTTGCCTTTCTGAAGAAGAGCTCCTTTAAGCGGAAGTCCACCTCCAATCTGGCGGACCTCAGGACGGCGCATGACGCACAGGTGCCACAGAGGACCCTAAGCAGTTCCTCCACTGACTCCCAAAAGCCTGGGTCAGGAAGGACCAAACGCTGGAGGAGCCCGATAAGGGCCAAGGACTTTGACAGAGTCTTCAAACTTGTGAGCAATGTGACTGAGGCCGCCTGGAGGAGGGAGAGTCCCAGGAGTGGGGTCCCGTCCCCTGGTGAGGCCGGCCTGAGACTCCAGGCACACAGCCGGCTGCATGACGACTACTCCCGCCGCGTCTCCAGGAGCACTGAGCGGGACAGCAGGCGGGGCGGGGCGGTCATGCATGGTACCACTGCAGCCTGCACCGTGGCCGCTGGTTTCCGCTCGGCCACCTGTAAGGGGCCCCACGTAGACGCTGACGCCGCCGTATTTCCTCTTGAAGCCAAAAGTTCCTGGGCGGTGGAAAGCGACAGTGCTTGCGCTGGCAGCTCCTCGCCAAGCCCGATTGTCCAGGATGTGTTGAGCAAAGACTCCTGTGACCCAAATGCTGGCAGCCAGTTCACATTTGACCCTGAGCAGCCTCCCACCCCTCTAAGGCCCACCACACCCAAGCCCCAGAGCCCTCAGAGCCCCGGGGCAGGAAGTGCCAAGTGTCACAGCAATCACAGTGCCCCATCCGTGAGTTCGGAGGAGGGTGAAGGAAGGGCAGAAGGGTCTACTCGGAGAGAGCCAGGGCCTGTGTCCTTGCAGGATCCTGTGGAAGCCACACGTGGTGTTGAGGGCAGCAAGGACCTTTTGGTGAACACCGGTGGGGCAGCCAGCCCAGAAGAAGAGGAGGAGGAGGTAAGGGCAGTGGTAAGGTCCTTCATGTGGGCGACCCTGCTGCGGGAAGGGAGCTTGCACAGGGGCATTCTGGCCTCACCTGGAGGTTCCCATGCTGCACAGGTGTTGCCCTGGGTCCCTAACTTGTCATGGTCAGTGGCCCTCTGCTGACCTTGTTGCCCTTACAGTATTAGTGGGAATGGGAGTTGTAAAGTTGCTGTTTACCAAGTTCAGAAGTAATCTCTATCTCCTTTGAAATGAATTTGACAATGTATGAGACTCATCGAGATGACATTTGCCACACCTTTCATTCAAAAGATGTTTATTGAACATGTACCAGGTACTAGATTCTGGGGGAAAAAGTAAGTTGTGAACAAACTGTGTTCTGCTCCATGCAGTTCTGACTCGTATCTTTCTTCTTTATATTTTAAGCTGTTTCTGTAACCTTTCCCACAAAGTACATATAAGTGAAATTCTTTCTGTTAAGAGACTATTACCTCTCCTAATATTACGGCATCTTTGGGTGTCACTTGACCAGCTGGAAACCTCTGTGACTGGCAGTGCCTCTGCTTGAGTTTTGCTCATGCCCGTTAGCCTCATCCCACCCATTCTGCCCAGCAGGCTGCGTTAGGCTTGCACTGCCAGCCCAGATCCTATGCCTCCCAAGGGCAAACCAGGGATGGAGCAGCAAGGGGTGTGTGAGTGAGTGAGCATGGAGTCCAGCCTCTGCACACAGCCAGGCATGTCCGCTATTGCAGCAGGGCAGGCAGCTCCAGGTGCCGGCTCCATGCAAGGCTGTGGCTGGAACAGACGTACTGCAGCTGGCTTCTGCTGCAGGCATCAGCTTGTGGACAAGGGGAACGTGGTGACAAGTGAAATCTCAGGGATACCAGGAATTGCAGAGCCCCAAAGAGGGTGTTACAGCATGTCATAGCCTGGTTCTGATCTGGGCTCCCGGAAGGGCCACAACTCTTCTCATCACCTGCATTACAGCAAGCAGGGGCTGTGTTTCTGGGGAACATGTTTCACCCCACTGTGTTACAGCTCCTTTAATCCCACTGCCCCACTCTAGCATGCAGCTCTTGGGCTGGTCTAGCCCCACCCTTCCTTTTGCATGTGGCAGCTGCCTGGTGCTGGTGGAAAGTGGGAGGATTATAGTGTTACAGCTTTGGTTGAGGGAATCCCAAGGTTTGGGTCCCCAGAAGGGTTGCCACTCCACGCCTGCAGTCCAGGAGCATGTGACCACCTGTAGCTTGGTGAGCTGGCCAGGAATGTGTTACAGCCCCTTTAACTCCCACCGGCAGCTCGGCGAGCCATCCAGGAAAGTGTTACAGCCCCTTTGGCTCCCACTGTTGGGCAGGTCCCACATCCAGGAAAAATGAAGTTATGCGGACAAATGGAGGGTGAGCAAGGCTGAAAAGAGCTTTATTGGGTGACCGAACAGCTCTCAGCGGATAGGAAACCTGGAGTGGGTTGCTCCTCTCTGCAGGCAGGTAGTCCCAGTGAGTGGCTGAGTCTGGGGATCTTATGGGCTCAGAATGGAGGAAGTGCATGCCGACTGGTCCATGGGTAGGCCTGGAAAAGCAGCACTTGATTGGTTGAAAGGCATCAAGGAAGCTCTCACTCCAGGTCGCTGACTTCACCTGGAACTGGCATCTGTGCCCTGAGGCTTCAGGCTGTCCCTGGCTTGAAGGTGGGATTTCACTGGGGACCCACCTCTTCCCACCTAGGTACCTGTCCACCTCCCACCACCATCACTAGGTCTGTTTAATTTCCTGGGAATTAATTAGGAACATGCAGTTTGGTACCTGTCAGCTTTTGAATGATTGTACGTATTTTAGAGTAGATCATAAGCACCTCATGAATTGACTCAGCTAATAGCTGTCAAGGTTACAACAGCAGGTTTTTTCATATTCTGTCGAACATCCGGACAGCTTTATAATTTTCACTTTATAAAGCACTCAGTAATATTACCTTACATAGCTGGAAGATGGGGAAATGCATTCATGTGTATATGTTGCAGATTATTCTTCACAGACATTTCTAGATTGATTTGCAGGTATAGATTGGTGCTTGCTGTAGAGAATAATCCCCTAGCAAATGCTCCTTCCCACCCATCCCTGGGGAGGACCTCAGTTTTGTCTTAGTGCCTACAGATAAATGATTGCATAGCCAAGTTTGCAAACTCAGAAGCCAGGACCGCCTCTGCACTGTCCATCTTGACCATTGCTATACAGACAGACCTGGTTAGTAGAACCTTTGTAGAAAGACCTAGAAAGTAGGACTTTTACAGAGTGTTTTCAGATCGAGGTTAGTCTGGAGGTTCCCTGGGCAGCCAGAGAAGTGAGACTGCACTTTGTCTGTTACCCGAGATTCCTGTGGAGAGCTCACCAGTTTAGTTGAGAGGTCTTGAATATTGAGAACTGTCTGTTCATTCGCATATTTGAGCCTGTGGAGCAGTGGTAAGGACACAGGAGTAGTTGCCAGATTTAGGAAGGAATTCCAGTTCTGCCGACTCCAGTTTGTACAACTGACCAAACTTCACTCATTCCTGGGTGAGATGAAGGGTAACATTCCTTCCACTAAACAGCCTGCCTGCCCCCCTCGTAGTTGGGAACCTCCCCTCACTAAAAAAGGATTTGTGTATGTCTGGAGGGTTTTTTATGTTAAAGATTCGATTTTATATTCTGCTTGACAAAATTATTTTTTAAAAAATCATTGAAATATTTTATTCCTGAGAACCTGTTAAGTGAATATGTGTGAACTACTGTGTAGTTACTTGCCAGGGTGATTTTGACCATTTTATGGTTTTATATGTATATTTGCTATTCTTAGTTATATCAGATTTAATTTCTACCCACAGAAGATCACCAAAGATAGAAAGCAGAACAATTATATTGAAATTCAATTTATTAAAGGTGCACACATGTTGATAATTCTACAGATTTGCCTCCAGATATTATCACATTTTTCAGTTTCATTCATTTCTTCAAAATTCTTTTTTTTTTTTTTTTTTTTTTTTTTTGAGACAGAGTCTCATTCAGTTACCCAGGCTGGAGTGCTGCAGTGCTGTGATCTCGGCTCACTGCAACCTTCGCCTCCTGAGTTTAAGCAATTCTCACGTCTCGGCCTCCCAAGTAGCTGAGATTACAAACATGTACTAACATGCCTGGTTAATTTTTGTATTTTTAGTAGAGACAGGGTTTTGCCATGTTGGTCAGGCTGGTCTCAAGCTCCTGGCCTCAAGTGATTCACTCACCTCATTCTTCAAAAGTGCTGGGATTATAGACGTGAGCCACCACGCCCAGCCTCAAAATTCTTACATAGCACATAAAGCTTCCTCTTGTACTTTTATTTATTTTCTCAAGGCGGAGTTTCACTCACTCTGTCGCCAGACTGGAGTGCAGTGGTGCATCCCAGCTCACTGCAACCTCCATCTGCCAGGTTCAAGTGATTCTCCTGCCTCAGCCTCCCCAGTAGCTAGGATTACAGGCACTCGCCACCATGCCCAACTAATTTTTTTGTATTTTTTGTAGAGCTAGGGTTTCACCTCTCTCACCTCTCTTGTACTCTTTTTTTTTTTTTTTTTTTTTTTTTTTGAGACAGAGTCTCACTCTGTCGCTCAGGCTGGAGTGCAGTGGAGCGATCTCGGCTCACTGCAAGCTCTGCCTCCCAGGTTCACGCCATTCTCCTGCCTCAGCCTCCCGAGTAGCTGGGACTACAGGTGCCTGCCACCATGCCCGGCTGATTATTTCAATTTTTTTAGTAGAGGCAGGGTTTCACCATGTTAGTCAGGATGGTCTCAATCTCCTGACCTCGTGTTTCGCCTGCCTGGGTCTCCCAAAGTGCTGGGATTATAGGCGTGAGCCACTGCACTCAGCCTGTACTCTTTAACATATATGTCAAAAAGAGAAAGTACAGTTATGGCTTTACCCATAACTTATACATTGCATCTTACACATTGAGAATGTTCGGTGTTACTTGTAGAGAAGTGCTTGTGAAGTAGAACCTGAAACCTTTTTTATTTTGGCTTTGAGAAACAAAATACAAACTAAGGGAAACAAATAGAAAAAGTGTGAAACGCAAGGATTCCAACCTTCATGAGTTAAAAGCAGTTTTTGTCTATTTTATAGCATTACAAAATTAAATTTCGGTCTTTACTATATTTCAATATACAGTATATTTGTTTATTCAGCTCATTAACAGTGTATGGTTCTACTTACAGGATTAAAGCAAATTTAAACTGTTATTGAATATTAAAAGGTTGTAAATGTATTATGGTGTTATTTAAAATATTGTACTTTTCGATAGGGAGAATAATTTCTATTTCGAACCACTTATTTATATCATACTACCCTAAAAATAACAAAATAATCGTTGAAAAATTTTAAGCAGTTTAACAAGATTGTGTGTGTATTGCTGTGAAAAAGAGCTGGGAAAATGTCCTGCCGCTTTAATTTACAAAGCATGCTACGCTCCTGCCACCTAGTGGTCAGCTTTAAGAGCAGCGGTTTGTTGAACAAGTCCTTAAGCTTGTGACCTGTTCTAAGTTACAGGTTACATTTACTTGTTGATAGTGCTGCCCTTTGCCTTTTGAAGGTGTTGCCTAGGAGTTTGGAGCGTTCATGCTGCTTCTCCTACCAGCTCAGAAGGAGAAACCGCTTCCTTAGTGAATGGAAAGTCAGGCAGCAGAGTGAGTGTTTCATGTAGTGCTAAATATGCCATGGAAAAAACTCTTAAATGACAACCAGTTGGACCCCTCTCCAGGGAGCTCTGGTAAGCTGCAGTCTCCTGGCACATGTTACTAGTTGAGTTGGGACCCTGGCTCTCTTATTAAAAGATCCCTGGCAACCGGGGCAAACTGTTGAACTTCTCCTGGCACGGGTCTTCTCAAGGGTAGGATACAGAGTAACTTCATCTGCCCCTGGGGATGGTAAGAGCCAATGAAATTATGGATGTTAAACACTTAGCCCACCCTTTGACACTGACTGCCACTGTGTGGTTATTGCTGCTTAGATGGTTTTTCCATCCTAGATTGGCATGGCTTTTTAAGACAGGGACGTTCAGGTAGGTTCTTTACAGAGCTCTTTTTCAGTATAACACTGTTACAATCTTACAGGGGATGGAGAAATTCTTCAAACAGTTAATTTGACATCATGCTACTTAAAAAAAAAAAAAGCATAAGAGTTAATTTCCTGCATAATCCAACATGTATATTTTAATGCAACCACGTACCCAACCAAATTTGTTGAACACATGTCAGATATAAGAGACCAGTTAGGTATGACTCTATAGGGAATGTGGTGATGCCAAGGAGGTTGTACCTGTGCCCAGATACACCAAAAACATAGGAGAACTTGATGGCTTAAATTCCATAAAAGTGGTAAAAGCAAAATGCTGTGGGTTTCAGAGGACTTGCAGTGCTCACCCATGTACCAAATCAAGGAAGGCTTCATAAGGGTGACTGAATCTGATCTGAAGAAGGAGGATTTCTACAGATGATTATAGAGAGGACAGGGGCATTTCACTGAGGTGTACAGTAGGTTGCACATGTGTGCAGAGATATTCTGTGATTGGAGAGAGCAGGAAGTAATGTAACGTGGTTTGATACAAAGGAATAATCCAAGTTCAGATGGAATCATTAAGCAGAATTCAAGCAGTGCACAAGGAATCGTCATGTGCCTCACCACTCAACACCTGCTATGTGAACAGAAGAGGTTACAACAAAAAGACGCTGTCTGTGCTCTAATGGGTTCGGAGTCCAGCTGGTGACAGGAATGTGTGCAGGTCATTATGACGTAGTGGGAAGGGCTCCTCATGCGAATGCACTAAGTGCCACAGGAGCCCCAAAGGCGGCAGAATTAAGAACCCAGGCTGGAAAGTAGCAGAACTGGGGACAGTGGATTGGGGTCTTTAGCGCTTCGGGCAGCAGTTGCAGAAGGGCACTGGACTTCCAGGCTGGCAGGAGGAGTGTGGAACAGGAGGTAGATGCCCACCCCTGAGCTCAGCTCTGCTGCTTACTAGTTCTCGACCTTTTCTAAATCTCATTTTCCTCACCTGTAAACTGTGGGTGATGAGCATCCTGACCACATAGGACTGTTGTGAAGATTAGCTGAGGTGATGTGTGGACTTAGCACGGGGCTTTGCATATGAGTTTCTAGCAAAGTGATGCATCTGTTTGGTCAGGGAGCTGCAGATGGCTTGCAGAACTCCTGTACAGGGTGGCTGGGTGGAGAGGAGGGAGGTAAGGTTAAGCAGGTAGGTCCGGACATCATTAGGAAGAGCCTCGCTTACAGCTGTGAATTTGGACTTTACCCTGTAAGTGGTGGAAAGCCAGTGACATTGTCAGAGCAGGGACACAGAGGGACGTTCCGTGGCTGAGGTTAATCAGACCAGCTCTGTAGAGAACTCTAATTTGCACAACATCAACTCCCCGGTTGTAGGTATGCGGTTTGATGGTTTTTGGAAAATGTAGAGTGTGCAGCCACCACCACCGTCCAGCTAAAGAACACTTGGCTCCCCTCAGAAGGCTTCCCCATGCCTTTTACAGTCAGTCCCTGCTCCCACCCAAGACCAGGCCACAGCTGATGGGCTTTGTGTCTACACCTTTTACTAAGCAAACAATTCGGTGATTTTTATATGTTTATGGAGCTCTGCAGCCATCACCACAGACTAATTTTTTTTCCTTTTTTTTTTTGGATTCATTTCGTTTTTATTATTATTATTATACTTTAAGTTCTAGGGTACATGTGCACAACGTGCAGGTGTGTTACATATGTATACATGTGCCATGTTGGTGTGCTGCACCCATTAACTCGTCATTTACATTAGGTATATCTCCTAATGCTATCCCTCCCCCCTTCCCACTCCCCACAACAGGCCCCGGTGCGTGATGTCCCCCTTCCTGTGACCAAGTGATCTCATTGTTCAGTTCCCACCTGTGAGCGAGAACATGCGGTGTTTGGTTTTCTGTTCTTGCGATAGTTTGCTGAGAATGATGGTTTCTAGCTGCATCCATGTCCCTACAAAGGACACGAACTCATCCTTTTTTATGGCTGCATAGTATTCCATGGTGTATACGTGCCACATTTTCTTAATCCAGTCTGACCACAGACCAATTTTAACACATTTTCACCACCCCAGAAAGAAGCCTTGTGCCATTTACAGTCACTTTCTGTTCCTAGCCCCTGCCTCAGATCTGTGTTTTGTGTCTATGATTTTACTTTTCTGGATGTTTCATAGAAATAGAATCCTGTAATATGTGGTCTCTTGTGACCGGCTTCTTTCACTGAGCAGAACCTTGTTTTCAAGGTTTGTCCACGGAGCATGATTGGTGCTTCCTTCCTTGTTAAGGCTGCGTAATATTCCAGTGCGTGGCTCTCTAGACCGTACTTTGTTATCCATTCATTTGTCGATGGAGACGGGTTGTTTTTGCCTTTTCACTCTTGCGAGTAATGCTGCTGTGAATACTTACATACAAGTCCTTGGGTGGAAATATGCTTCCTTTCTCTTGGGTGGATGCCTAGGGGTGGAATTGCTAGGTCCTGTGACAACTCTGTGTTAAACTGTCTGAGCAGCTGCCAAGCTGCTTTCCAAAATGACTGCACCATTTTAGATTCTCAGCAGCACCGTGTAAGGGTTCGAGTTTCTCCTCATCCTTGCCAGTACTTGGAATTGTCAGTATTCTAGCTATTCCAGTGGGTGCAGAGTGGTATTTCATTTTAGCTTTCATTAGCATTTCCCTAATGACTAATGATGTTGAACATCGTTTCGTGGGGTTATTAGCCGTTCACGTGATCTGATTTAGCAAAGTGCCCATTCAGATCTTTTGCTCATCATTTCATTGCATTCTTTGTCATCCTCTTATTGAGCAGTTAAGGTTTCTTTATATTTCCTGGCTACCTGTCCTTTATCAGATAATATGATTATTCAGGGTTCTCTAGAGGACGAGAACCAATAGGATACATATGAAAATCAGCTGGTGCGACTAAGGCCAAATACCCAGATCTGCCATCTGCAGCCTGGAGAACCAGGAAGCCGGACGTGTAGTTCAGCGTGAGCCTGGAAACCCGAGGACAAGGTGGTGCGGTGGAGTGCTGGTGTGAGTCATGGAGTCCGAAGGCCCAAGAACCAGGAGATTTGGTGTTCCTGGGCAGGAGAAGGTGGATGTCTGCCAGGAGAGGAGGGGATGCCTGGCCTTTTGGTCCTATTTGACCCCTCAAGGGATTGTAGATGTCTACCCACATCCTTGAGGGCAAATCTTCTTTACTTACTCTACTGATGACTGATTCCAACGCCAGTCTTTTCTGGAAACACCCTCGCAAACACACCCAGAAATAATGCTTTATCAGCTTTCTGGGGATTCTTGCACCCAATCAAGTTGACACATCAAATTAATACGAATTGCAAGTATTTTCTCACAATCTGGCTTGTCTTTTAAATTTTTTAATACTTTTCTTTTTTGAGACAGGGTCTCACTCTCTTGCCCAGGCTGGAGTACAATGGTGCAGTCACAGCTTGCTGCAGCCTCAGCCTCCCAAGGTCAAGCAATCCTCCTGCCTCAGCACCACCCCAACCCAGTAACTGGGACTACAGACACACACCACCATGCCTGGTTAATTGTATTGTTTTGCCATGCTGCCCGGGCTGGGCTCAAACTCTTGAGCTCAAGCGGTCTGCCTGCCTTGGCCTCCCAAAGTGCTGGGATTGCAGGCATGAGCCACCTCTCTCAGCCCAATTTTATAATATTTTTTAAAGAGTCAAAGTCTAGTTTTGATGAAAATTCAGTTACCAAATTTTTGTAGTTTTCTGTAGATCTAAGAACTCTAAGATTACAAAGATTTTCTCCTGTGTTATTTTCTGAAAGTTTTACCATTTTAGCTCTTACATTTAGGTATCTGCACCATGTTTAGTTGTTCTTGTGTGTAATAGGAAGATTCATTTTTTAATGTATGAACATCTGGTTATCGAGCCTCTGTTTTATTCAGCTGCCTGTGCTCTTTGTACTACAGAGAATGTAAGTTTCCATGTTCCTCTGGGTTCTCATTCATTTCTCTCTGACAAAAACGTTCAAGAATTTGAATCACAAAATTAGAGTTGGAAAGATTTTTAAATATGATATTATGTGTGCTTTCCAAAAATATTTTTCTAATGAGTTGAACATGTTGTTATAGGGACATCTGCCCTGCTGTGACAGCTAGTGTTTTATGATATTTCCTAAATAGTATGCCTAGGGCAGACACACAGCAGCCATCTTCTCTGACAGGGGCTTTTTCGTGTGATGTGAAGAGAATCCGTGTGCCTTCTGTGAGTCATCTTGGTGCTAGTTTATGTTCAGTTTTTCCCAGAATGTTTTTAGCTTGTTTTGTTTCTTTTTGCTGGAGAAAAATATGAAAGAGAAAAAGGATCTCCTGCAGAAATACTAAATCATAGAAATTCAGATCATGAGTCGAAATGTGAAAGTAGCTTTTTACTGTAACAATTGAATCATTTTCTAAGTCAGTTTGTAAAAAAAAGAAGTTTCCGTTTGCTCTGAAAATGTTTATGCTCCTTATTACCTGTTTTTCAGTGGAAAGTTTCAAAGTATTTCTGAAATGGCGCTCAACATTTGAGTCACGCATTTCAGTACAAACTAGTTAAAACTTGCAAACTGTGTACTTCTGAAGTTGTAGCCAGAGTGAAGACCCCCTGATGCAGGCCAAAGCTACAGAATCCCGTCTCACACAGCACTGCTGCCAGGCTGCAGAGCTTCATACACTTAAAAGAAAAAAACACTGATAAGATTATTTCTACAAATGCAGAATCTAAATAAAATTATCGTATACCTGTAGTTTTGAACTTTCCAGTGGCTCATTTCTAGAATAGTTTCTCTAGTGAAATGCCATTAAATAGGATTTTCTCGTTAAAAATAAGGGGGGAGGGAGACAGAATCATCCCCCATACCTGCACAAGAGACTAAACACCAGCTTTTATAGAAATTACCACAATAACCACTTGCAATCAACCTGTCAGGATGCACTGCATCGTATTAATGCTATGTGTGTTAAGCTTCCTGAAGTTTAAGCTATGATGGGAACCAATATCATGGTATATTCTTCAGTGTTTTCTTAATTAGCACCTCGTTTTAATTTGTGGATAGGAGGGTGTAATTAGGCCTTACTGAAGTACTCAGTACAGAAAGGTACATTTCCATATCCTCCAGACGGAGAATTTTAGCTTGATGACCAAGAAACTGATTTCAGTGTATGTTTTTCTCCTCTTCTATATTTCTCTTCTTGAACCTCTCTATAACAATTAACATCAATGAGCACCCAGGGTGGAATTGCTTTCAACCTGGCTTGGTGACACCAATTGATTTAGTTGTGTCTGCCGTGATGGTGATGATTAGAAGGAATGACATAGGTTTTGTTGGTGGGGGTCGGAGTACCCATTGCCACAAGTCACTGTATAAACTGAACATTACCTGTTTCTTGTACTTCCGACAGTCTGGGGACAAAACCACCATTTGCAATACTCTGGGACAGACTTCAGGGAGTCAGCTGGTGTGAGAGTAGAGAGAGGGGTCCTGTGGGTTGGAGAGGATATAGCATTCACAGCTGCTTGCTGCCCTGCACTGATCTAGTTACTTTCTAGGATACCAGGATCCACATGGCTGCCAGCTAGCCATTCCCAACTTGAGTGATCAGGAAGCTGGATGGTGAAAGTAGTTGGGCCTTGTTCTGCTGAGGTCTGTCCTAGTTTTATTGCTAACTAGCAGTGTGTTCTTAAGAAAGACAGTTGACCTACTTAAGCCTCAACTTCTTTAAAAATTGGGATAATAGTACTGCCAGAATTAAATGAAATAATGCACGTAAGGTACTTACCACAGTGCCTTGGAACACGGTAAATCCGGTAAATAGTAGCTTTTATAACATAAATCATTGTTATGATTAAAATTACTTCCTTTGGTCAGACATTTCAGTACAGACCAGTTAAACTTTGCAAATAATATACTTCTAAGTTATAGCCAGAGCAGAGACCCCGCCCTGAGGTACAAACCAAAGCTACAGATTTCTGAGCCTCACCCAAAGCTACTGAATTAGAGTCCCTGAGGTTTAGACCCAACAATTTGGACTATCAGCAATCAACTCGGGAAAACGACTTTTGTCAGCGCAAACTTTGAGACTGGCTGTCCAGGCTGAGGCTCCTCTAGGTATAAAGTGTCCTGTACTTCGGAATAGAGTGGTGCTGTGGTTTAAGCCAGGGAGGCAAGCCAGGAAAAGAGAAAGATTGCTTTTAATCTTTTTTTTAAAATTGAACGGTATTATAACTTGAATGTATGTTTCTACAGACAAAAATTCCCTCTGGCAAAAAATGAAATAAAAACTTTTCAAGCAAGAAGTGGTGCAATGAAGAATTTGTCTGGCTGACGTGGTGGCTCGTACCTAAAATCCCAGAACTTTGGGAGGTCAAGGCTGGATCACTTGAACTCAGGAGCTTGAGACCAGCCTGGACAGCATAGTGAGACCTTGTCTCTAACCAAAATAAAGTTAGCCAGGGTGGTGGTGCACGCCTGTGGTCCCAGCTACTCAGGAGGCCACGGTGGTAGGATTGCTTGAGCCTGGGAGATTGAGGCCACGGTGAGTTGTGGTTGCACCACGTCACTCCAGCCTGGGTGACAGAGTGAAACCCTGTCTCAAATCAAATGAAGAATTTGGTCTGAAATATGTTAAGAAGTGTAAGTCTAGCAATTGCTCCATCCGCTACTGAGAACTGGAATTTTTACCAACTCATTTAGGATTTTACAAAGTAACTGTTTCTTGAAAATAAGAATATCAATAATAACAGATTGATATGATGCCTTTTCAGTGAACAAAGTTCCATTGTGCAACACTGTTGCATTCGATTTTCCCAGCCACCTGTGACATAGGTGATTTTTGTATTTGCTTTAACAGATGAGTAAACTGAGGCTTGGAAAAGTTCAAGGACTGTCACATAACTAGTGAGGGGTGGGGCCGGGCCTGTAGCTCGGTCTCCAAATGGGGAAGGAGGCCTAGAATCAGCATCGGCTTTGCGATGTGGTATGCAGACTTTCTCACCATTTACTAGCCTCCTCATCTCTTGAGGAATCGCTTAATCTTTCTTATCTGTAAAATAGAATTAAATGCATCTACTTCAGAGAGCTTTTAAATTAAATGATATCTTCAACAACAACAAAAAACACAGCCCCATTTAAAAAATGGGCAAAGGACTTGAATAGACATTTCTCTAAAGAAGATATGCAGGTGAGGCGGGTGGATCACCTGAGGTCAGGAGTTCAAGACCAGCCTGGACAACATGGTGAAACCTTGTCTCTACTAAAAATACAAAAAAAATTAGCTGGGCGTGGTGGTGTGCACCTGTAGTCCCAGCTACTCAGGGAGGCTGCTGAGGCAGGAGAATCGCTTGAACCCAGGCGGCGGAGGTTGCAGTGAGCCAAGATTGCACCACTGCACCCCAGCCTGGGTGACAGAGACTCCCATCTGAAAAAAAAAAAATACATACATATATATGTGTGTGTATGTATATGTATATATATGCAAATGATAAAGCATATGAAAACATCTTCAGTGTCACTAATCATTAGGGAAATGCAAATTTAAACCATGTTAGATACCACTTCACACCCATTAAGAGTGGCTACTATAAAAAAAAAACAAGTGTTCACAAAGATATGGAGAAATTGGAACCCTTGTGTGCTGCTGGTGGGAGTATAAAATGATGGTACAGCCACTGTGAGAAACAGTGTGCTGATTCCTCCAAAGTTAAGCGTAGAATTACTGTCTGATCCAGCAGTTCCATTTCTGGGTATATGCCCAAGACAATTGAAAGCAGGACTCAGGCAGGTATGTAGACACCCGTGTTCACAGCAGCACTGTTCATGAGAGGCAAAACAAGGAAACAGCCCGAGTGTTCACTGATGGACAAATGGATAAAAAGCATAGTGCGTACACACACGGTGGAATATCATTTACGCCTTAGCAAACATGCTGCAGGCTGGGCATGGTGGCTCACGTCTGTAATCCCAGCACTTGTTGGAGGTTGAGGCTGGTGAATCATGAGGTCAGGAGTTCGAGACCAGCCTGGCCAACGTGGTGAAACCCCGTTTCTACTAAAAATACAAAAAATTAGCTGGGCGTAATGGTAGGTGCCTGTAGTCCCAGCTACTTGGGAGGCAGAGGCTGAGGCAGGAAATCTCTTGAACCCAGGAGACAGAGGTTGCAGTGAGCCGAGATCACACCACTGCACTCCAAGCACTGGCGACAGAGTAAGACTCCATCTCAAAACAAAACAAAATAAAACATGCTACAGTGTAGCTGAACCTTGAGGACATTATGCTAAGTGAAATCAGGCAATCACAAAACAATAAATACTGTATGATTCCACTCATAGGAGATCCGTAGAGTAGTCAAATTCATAGAGACAGAAAGTAGAGTAGTCATTGCCAGGAGTTGAGGGGGAAGAGAGTATTTAATGGATACAGAGATACATTTGGGGGAGATGAAAAAGTTCTGGAGATGGATGGTGGTGATAATTACATAACAGTGTGAATGTACTTAATCCCACTGACTCATACACCTAACAATAATTAAAATGGAGCTGGGTGCAGGGACACATACCTGTAATCTCAAGCTACTCAGGAAGCCAAGATGGGCAGATCACTTGAGGCCAAGAGTCTGAGACCAGCCTGGGCAACATAACCAGACCCCCATGTTACAATTTTTAAAAAGTAGTCAAAATAGTAGACATTTTATATATATATATTTTGTTTATATATATAAATATATAATATATAAACATATGTTTATATAATATATATTATATATAATATATTAAATATATAGAATGTAAATATATAATATATTAAATAATAGTATGTAAATATATATTATGTATAATATATTAAATGTATATAATATGCAATATATTAAATATGTAAAATATATATTTTTTTTACCACACATGCAAAATTAAATGATGTACTGTAGGTTAAGGGCATGTTTCAAATGCTGGTATCATGGTCGATAAATTTACGTCCCACTTTCTCTTGTGAGTCCATGTGTACCATTCTTACCTCTGAACTTGGGTCACTTCCTGCTGCACAAGTTCCAGCCCAAACCAGTTCTTCTCATTGACTTTTTTTTTTTTTTTTTTTTTTTAAGACAGAGTCTTGCTCTGTCTCCCAGACTGGAGTGCAGTGGCATAATCTCGGCTCACTGCAATCTTCGCCTCCCGGGTTCAAGCGATTCTTATGCCTCTTGAGCAGCTGGGATTACAGGTGTGCACCACCATTCCCAGCTAGTTTTTACATTTTTAGTAGGGACAGGGTTTCGCCATGTTGGCCAGGCTGGTCTCGAACTCCTGACCTCAAGTGATTCGCCCACCTCGGCCTCCCAGAGTACTGGGATTACAGGTGTGAGCCGCTGTCTCCAGCCTCTCCTCGATGTTTTAGTGGGAATGTTTTGGCTGGTTGGGATGGGCTGGCTCTGCTAAGGTGCTTCAGTCCGTTTTCTGGCCATTTGTTTTGGGAGTTCACTGGGTGATACAGGAAAGAAAGCCACCTTGGACTGCAGGGTGACTCCAGGGCCAGAGCGGTGCCATGTTTAGTAGGTCAATGCCACAGGTAGGGGACAGGTGGCTGAAGCCTTGTTTACAGTTTGTGACCAGGCAAAGGATTACAGCCTCACTGTTTAATGTATATTATATGCTTTTCACATGTTTACCGTGAGGATACCTTGTACATTTGGCTTTGCATTTTTACTCTTTGTGGTATAAATTTTTCACCTGTAATTCTTTAACTGCCAAGTTTTGAATTAAACCTACTGGAAATATTTGGCAGCAGAACACATTAGATTCTTGTATTCCTCAGTGAAAATAAAAAAGAAGCACTACGGGTGCTCCTTGCGATCTTGCCTTTCCTTTGTGATGGCTCCTCTGTGCAGAGAGTCCACGTGGCCCGAGTGTCTGTGGTGCACAGCACATCAGAGGTGGATGTTTACCTGGTCAGGGAGGCCCTGGACTCTTATGAGTTTAAAGCAGGTGTGATACAATCGTGTATAATTAATAAAAGTATAAAAGCTTATTGTTGGCAAGGACCCATTACCTTGTTCCTCATGTATCTGAGACTAAGTAAGACAGCTTCAGAACAGGATTGTTGAGAATGGGGGGAGGAAAATTGCAACTAATTTGTTTGTAGAGTGGCGCAGGATTTCAGGAGATGATGGAGGAGATAGGGACAGGATGGCTGACTCTGTTATCTGAAACATGGTCACTGATTTTGAAATACTTAGTGGTCCTCAATCAGTAATTAAATGAAAGTAAGTTTATTTATATCATGGGATGGAGGCCAGGGACAGGAGAGTATGAAATTATAAAGAAAGATAAACAACAGTCTGGGTATGATGGCTCACACCTGTAATCCCAACACTTTGGGAGGCTGAGGTGAGT
Organism: Macaca thibetana thibetana; assembly: GCF_024542745.1. NCBI lineage: Eukaryota > Metazoa > Chordata > Mammalia > Primates > Cercopithecidae > Macaca > Macaca thibetana. Next base: position 4,137,820 of record NC_065594.1, read on the forward strand.
GGATCCCTTGAAACCAGGAGTTTAAGACCAGCCTGGGCAACATGGCAAAACTCTGTCTCTGCTAAAAATAGAAAAATTAGCCAGGCGTGGTGGTGCGTACCTCTAGTCCCACCTACTCGGGAGGCTGAGGTAGGAGGATCACCTGAGCCTAGGAGGTGGGGGCTGCAGTGAGCTGAGATTGCGCCACTGCACTCCAGCCTGGGTGTCAGATAGAGACCTTGCCCCCCGCCCCCCCAAAAAAAGAGAAAGACAACAGGTTGCTAACATATTCAGAGCTAAAATGTGGTTATTACTCTTGAAATACTAAGTCCTCCTCAGTCAATAAGTTTAATTTCCAAAGAGGAAAGTAAGTTCATTTTTATAAAATCGTGTTTTTTCACTCATTGAAAATAACAAGTTTGAAAGTAGACCTCTATATTCTTTAGCATGTATTTCAGAGATGAAACATGTTTTAAGATGTGGTAATTATGTGCATTTATTTCATAATATGATGGCTTTAGACTGTCTCTTTACTCTTAATTAGTCCAGGCATAAAATTGCAACCTATGGCCAGGTATGGTGTCTCACACCTGTAATCTCAGCACTTTGGGAGTCTGAAGCAGGTGGATCGCTTGAGCTCAAGAGTTCAAGACCAGCCTGACCAGCATGGCAAAACCCTATCTCTGCTAAAAATACAAAAGTTAGCCAAGCAGAAGGATCACTTGAGCCCTGAAGGTTGAGGCTGCAGTGAGCCGTAATTGTGCCACTGCACTGCAGCCTGATGACAGAGTGAGACCCTGTCTTAAAAACAAAAAAAAAAAAAATGCAACCTACCAGTTTGTTTTCTCCACCTGGATGTCAGTTTCAGCATCCTGTTACTATTGATTTTGAGATGGCAGGATGGTCTGGATGTTGTACTTGAGCCTAAAAAACAGAACTCCCTTGAATAATTATTATTGAGGCTAAGGGGGAAAACCATCAGCCTGGGAGTGATGGTTTTGGGGTGAGGGTGGTGACACGTGTCTGTGATGTGAGTGAGGGAGGCAGGTGAGGTGAGGGGCACAGGACATGATCACAGGGGCTGGGATGGAGTTTGTCACTGTCATATGGAGTTCTTTCCTTTCTTTAAATTGAAGAGGAGTTCAGCTACACTGATTTCTCCATCTTGTATTCTAAGACTTCACTAGTGATTACATTTTTCTTAAGTACTAGTGTTTTTTATGCTCGTGGAACTGGGCTCATAGTATCAAAGTAAGTGTTCTCCATGAACTTCCGTATATTTGCATTTTTAAATAAACTACCATATCAGTCTATAAAACAGGTTAGATACAAGGCCGTAGGGTCACCAGCTTTGTTTTCAGCATCTTTTATCATCCATGTAACACATTCAAGGACAATTGAAGTATCTAATATCACCACCATGCTCCTCTCCTACTTCAAGGGAGATAAACATTCATTGTTTGAAAATGTTTAACAAATGACCAAACTGTTTCCTGAATCCCAGGGACAAGGCCACAGTTTTCTGGGTTATAATAGTTGCTTATTTTTGTTGTTGTTGTTTTTTGGAGACTCTTTAAATGATGTCACGATTACTGACTTGCACGTAACCCCATTCCGTAGTAATTAGAAAAGTTTAGCTTAGTCACTTGTGCTTCATTTGCTGTCAGAATTCCACCAACCACTGAAGATTCTTACAGGTTAAAACCTAACATCCTAGTAAAAAAATGCAGCACATTTGTAAGAATGTAGCCCAGAGTTATTATTTATTTTTACCTACAGGCCACAGAAAGAGTAACCCAGTAAATGTTTCTACTTCCAGTATCGTGCCTGGTCTGTTTCTGGCCCAGGCCCTGTCCTAAGAGCCAGGCCTGAGGAAAGAAGGGACAACTTAATAACCCTGTCTTCCCCTTCCCAAGATGGTCCCTAAAGTAGCGGAAACTGTGAGGGGTGCAGCAGAGCCACCTTGAACAGGCACATTCGTGAGACGGCGTCACTCAGTGCAATGCAGGGCGTTTTGCCATTTACTTAGTTTTGAAGTGGGTCAGAGGCCATCCCTCCTGTCCTCCACTTTGCATGGGTAACTGGGCTCTTACAGGAGCGCCTCCCCTCGCGGTGGTTGTTCCTCAGCCTTCCTGAGTGATGCACGGAGCCATGCCTGGACCGGTGGAAAGAGCCAGGGGGTGGAGGACCAGGAAGCCCGCCTGGTGGCAGGCCCCGTTTATGGGGCACCTCCCCGCGTGCCGGGATAATTCACTTCCCCTGCAACACACACACCCCATTGAGGGCTACGAAAGCCAAAGGCAGCTTAGACAGAAAGATTATTCCAGCAGGCCAGGCATGGCAGCTTACTCCTGTAATCCCAGCACTTTGAGAGGCCGAAGCGGGAGGATTGCCTGAGCCCAGGAGTTTGAGACCAGCGTGAGCCACATAGTGAGACCCCTGTCTCTACAGAAACTTAAAAATTAGCTGGGCCTGGTGGTGCATGCCTGTAGTCTCAGCTACTCAGGAAGCCAAGGTGGGAGGATCACTTGAGCCTGGGAGTTCAAGGCTGCAGTGAGCCGAGATCGTGCTACTTACTCCAATCTGAGTGACAGAGTGAGACTGTCTCAAAAAAAAAAAAGGAAAAAAGAAAAGAAAATTCCACCTCATTGTTATAAAAATTAAGGATAGGAAACCTAATATGATTTATTCCATGAAACAAAATCGACTCTTGGTTCCATACACGACAGTTAGGGGAAGAGGGCCTAGGCAAGGAGAGAGAAAGAGAACGTTGGAAAGAAGTGAAGGTCGGGACTGTGGGAGGAACCAGCACGGAAGAGTCCTAGCCAGATGCATGCACGTGACTGTGTCTACACACACATGGATGAATGGAGAAATAGCCCAGAGAAATACATAGGGCAGAAGCCAGCAGTGCAGACTGCGTGTGTGATACGCTCATGAAGGCTTTTTGGGGAGCAGCATCAATTGCTGCTAAGGGTTTTTGCTATAACCCATAAAGCCATTTGGCATCTTTCTTACCTACTGCTATTAATGGTGGGGTCCTGTTTAGTGCTGGTCTTCCAAAGATGAAATTAAAGTTCCTGAACTATCTCGCTTGCTCTTATCTTTCAGTAAATCCATTGTCTTCTCATCTTAAAATGGGGGTAATTATGTCTTCTTTGCTTCTTGGAAAATATAATCATAGTTAGATGGGAAAGCAATTTGAAAATCTGATTTCTAAGTGAATGTAACATGTTATTCCTTTGGTGTTAAAAATACTACCCCCTCCCACAAGAAAAAATATCATTAAGGCTCAAACTTACCTCTTTCTGCATATGTAAATATTTCCTTGTTCCTGCTTTCAGCTCCTCAAAATATGGCAATTCATCTGGGATCCTATGCGTTCCCCTTACCCACTTAAAATCCTGGGACAGATCGTTGCAACACATAAAAACAGGCCTGTGCAGGGTATTTTTGGTTATGACACATTAATTTTCATTTAAGGGACGTTGGGTAATGAGATATAGTTCTGGGATAGTGAGATGCTACTTTTTTGACTTTATAAGTTGTAAGGCCTAAATTTTCGTTTTTTAAGAATTGGAGCACAAGACTGATGCCCTAGATACTCTTAAGTGTTGTTATCTAACCCAGGAATTTTAGATATTGGTGATATTGTCTAATTACAGACCTTTCTCACATTATACAACAGGTTTTTCTCATGTCTTGAAATATATTGACATCACTCATCGATACTTCAGAATCACTACCTCACACCCATCCTCTTAATTCATACCTGACATATGTTACCACATTACAGCTCTTTTAAATCATCTTACTTTACAATCCTCTCTCATTTTCTTTTATGCATGTGAACGTGTCATTCTGGGGTCTGTAGGTTTTACCAGATTGCCCAGGGCACATGTTACCAGAGCCTCTGATAATTGCCATTCTCTCTCCCCTCCCTCCAGCAGTTCTACACCTGAGGGAAGGAAAACCTGCAAAGCTCTATTTTCCTCCTGTAAAAGTACATGCTACGTATGCAGGCTTTATAGAGGAGAGACGGAGGTTTTGAAGTCAGACAGACTGGGTTGTAACATAAGCCCTTCCCTTTTCTGGCTCTATTAATGTGAGCAAATCATTTCATCTATTTCAGCCCTGGTGTCTTAATCAGTAAAATTCTGTGAACAGTACCTGCCTCACAGGGTGGCTGAGAAGATTAAGCAAGGTAGCATGTATGCCTGGCATAGGTCTGGCACCTCATAGGCATTCAGAAATTGCAGCGTTCACTGTGGTCCTCTGTGGCATCCACTGCTGAGGTGTTTTCCATCTCACCTCGACCCCTGTATGTGAATTCTCGTGGTACACAGGATGCTGGTACCCTAGGAGAAAACTGGGGAGTCCGTTTATTGTATTTATATCATCTCCAAAAAACCTTTGGTATGCCCAGAGTCCCTGTGCTTTAGTTTTCTTCTGAATTACCTTGCTGTATGAGTTTCCTAGGGTAACTCTAACAAATCACCACAACCTAGGTGGCCTAAAACAGTGGACATCTGTTCTCTCACCGTTCTGGAGGCCGGAGGTTTGAGATCAAAGTGTTGACAAGTCCACAATCACTCCAAGGTGCGAAGGAGGCTTCTTTTTAGCCTCGTCCAGCCTGCAGTGGCAGCTCGCCTTCCCTGGTGCCCCTGGCCTGTGGATGCATCACTCCAGTCTCTGCCTCCGTCCTCCCGTGGCTTTCTCCCTTTCATGTTTGTCTGTGTCCAAATTTCCATCTGCGTCATAAGGACACCAGCCATTGCATTGCAGCCCACCTAACCCGGGGGGACCTGATTTTAACTTTATTCCATCTGCAAAGACCCAATCTCTAAATAAAATCTCACAGGTACTGGAATACTTGCTGTTTGACTATACTTCCTTTAGGTTAGGCCTTTAGGTTAGGCCTCTGAATGGATATAAGAGAAATCAAGTTATTTTGTCTGAATCTTTCATTTTTCGTCTGGTTAATAATTTGTTTTCACTGTCGTTTCAAGAAAATGTTTTAAAGTGTCTCACTGGAGGTAACAAAGCCTATATTGGCTTTTTAGTTTTGCAAAGTAAAATATGAAATCTTACAGGAAGAAAACATGTAATAGTAAGTAAAACACTTTAAAATATATGCGGAGAGGCCAGGCACGGTGGCTCTCACCTGTAATCGCAGCCCTTTGGGGAGGCAAAGGCAAGTGAATTACTTGAGCCCAGGAGTCTGAGACCAGCCTGGGCAACATGGTGAATCCCTGTTTCTACAAAAAATAAACAGATGAACTGATGCGGTGGTGCGCACCTATAGTCCCAGCTACCTGAGCAGCTGACATGGGAGTGTCACCTGAGCCCAGGAGGTGGAGGCTGCAGTGAGCTGTGATTGTGCTGCTGCCTGGGCAACAGAGTGACACTGTTTCAAAATAAATAAATAAAATAAAATATATGGCCGGGCGCGGTGGCTCATGCCTGTAATCCCAGCACTTTGGGAGGCCGAGGCAGACGAATCACGTCAGGAGATCAAGACCATCCTGGCTAACACAGTGAAACCCCATCTCTACTAAAAGTACAAAAAAAAAAAAAATTAGCCGGGCGTGCTGGCAGGCACCTGTAGTCCCAGCTGCTGGGGAGGCTGAGGCAGGAGAGTGGCGTGAACCCGGGAGGCAGAGCTTGCAGTGAGCCGAGATTGCGCCCCTGCACTCCAGTCTGGGCAACAGAGCGAGACTCCGTCTCAAAAATACTAATAACAAAATATATGCAGAGAAGCAAGAGTTACAAGGGCAGTAATTCCACTGGAAAGTCTGTTTACAGAAGTTTATGACTGGGGTGTGAACTGCCTGTTTTGGAGCTGGTAGGGCTCTGGCTGGATTGTCTGGACTGGGGCAGAGCTCTGGCATGGCCGTGGAAGAGGGTAGCTCTTCATGATGGTGTTTTAAAGTCAAGAAAGACTCTTCGGAGGACGTGGCTATGCCCAGCCGCCTGTTTCTTTGGTGCATCCATGGGCCCTGGCAGCCCGTGCCAGACTCTGAGGTAGGCTCTCACTTGCCGGAGAAGTTTGTTTGATAGTGTGTGTGTGTCCACAGTTCCAAGTAGAATCACAACCAGACTACATTTCCTGGAATGAACCTGGTAGTAGTTCAGAAGTACATAAACTTTGCTTTAAAAAAAAAAAAAAAAAGATTCAATTTTAGCATATCCATCAAAGTTCAAATTTGTTTCATAAGGAATTTAACCATCTTTTGGCTAAGAATCAATGTTTGAATGTCAGCTTAAATCTGAGAGTTTTTCCCTCTCTTTCTCTTTGTACTTTTGCTGGGAGTAAAATGGACATTTCAATTGTATGTATTATCCTGTTGACTAAGTTTTGCTATTTTTAGAATGTGTGTTACCTTTTAGAGGGAGTGTGTTCTCCTTTTATATTTTCATTGGAACTGTATAAATACTGAACGTAGAATTACAGTTGTTTCTCTTTTTTTTTTTTTGACAATGGGTCTTGCTTTGTCTCCCAGTGCAGTAGTGCAATCATGGCTCACTGCAGCCTCCATCTCCTGGGCTCAAGCAATCCTCCTTCCTCGGCCTCCCAAGTAGCTGGGACCACAGGCACATGCAACCACGCCCTGCTATTATTTATTTATGTATTTATTTTGAGGTGACATTTCACTGTGTTGCTCAGGCTGGTCTCGAACTCCTGGGCTCAAGCATTCCTCCTGCCTGAGCCTCCCAAAGTGCTGGGATTACAGGTGTGAGCCACTTTGCACCGGCCAGCAGTTGGTTTTGTGTGCTCTACTGTGCTGCCTCTGAGGCATGATGTGTTAAAGGAGTGATCCCGAGTCCTGCCCCCGCTGTCTACTGACCTGCTTGGAGCTCACCTGCCTGTACCCAGCATCTGTCACTGCCTGGAGCAGTTCCTTGCTTTTGGCGTGACTGAGAAAAAGCAGGGTGCGTGTTGCGTAAGTGTAAAACCGAAACAAACCAGACCCCAAAACACTAACTGAAAACAGAACAGAGCAAAGCACTGCACGTCCGTTTGTGAGCAGGTGGACGGCTCCCTGCCTGTGGTCTTCTTGTACTTCTGTTTTTCTAGCGTGTTGTTCCTGAACGTTTTTATTGCGGGGCAGTAATGTAATTGGGTTGATTCTCACTGTGTACTTAAGTTGTCTGTGCCATTTCATTCGGTAATTTAAGCTATCTTTAATGTGTTTTTCGTTTGTAATAGATAAAATAGTATTAACCTTTTCATGATTTCTCTCATATTTTCCTATAGCGATGTTGAAGAGGAAAACTATTTCCTCTACACTCTTTGACTCTGTTCTGAAGGCCTGTGAATTTAATTGGCAGAGGACAGATTAGCAAAAGAAAAGACATGTTTATTCACATGCCTGCGTGTATGCGGGTGTCTGTGTGTGAGAGACAGTTCATAGAAAAATGTGACTCAGGCAGGGTGTGGTGGCTCACTCCTGTAATCCCAGTACTTTGGGAGGCTGAGGTGGGCGGATCAGGAGGTCAGGAGTTCAAGACCATTCTGGCCAACATGGTGAAACCCCGTGTCTAGTAATATATATATATAAAAATTAGCTGGGCGTGGTGGTGCGTGCCTGTAATCCCAGCTACTTAAGAGGCTGAGGCAGGCCGGGCGCGGTGGCTCACGCCTGTAATCCCAGCACTTTGGGAGGCCGAGGCGGGCGGATCACAAGGTCAGGAGATCGAGACCACGGTGAAGCCACGTCTCTACTAAAAATACAAAAAACTAGCCGGGCGCGGTGGCGGGCGCCTGTAGTCCCAGCTACTCAGGAGGCTGAGGCAGGAGAATGGCGTAAACCCAGGAGGCGGAGCTTGCAGTGAGCCGAGATCGCGCCACTGCACTCCAGCCTGGGCGACAGAGCGAGACTACGTCTCAAAAAACAAACAAAAAAAAAAAAAAAAAAAGAGGCTGAGGCAGGATAATCGCTTGAACCTGGGAGGTGGAGGTTGCAGTGAGCCAAGATCACACTGTACTCCAGCCTGGTGACAAGAGTGCGACTCCATCTCAAAAAAAAAAAGTGACTCCAGGAGGTGGTTAGAGTTTAAGCTGTGTGTGGCATCTTACTAGGAGGGGAGAAGAGAACTTATGGGAAAACAAGTGGCTTCTAGGAAAGATAAATAGGCTTTCAGGAAAATACATGAGTTTTGTGACAGTGTGTGGGTGTGGGTTCCCCTCTTTTCCCTGGTTGCAGTCAGTTCCCAGGAGGGGATTTGTGACAGTTCAGTTCTTTTGAGAGGCTCTGCTTTTAGGCAGGTAACAAGAGTTCAGTGGGAAAAAAGCCTACTCTCTTAAAGCCTTCAGCTCACAACCGTTTGTATGCTATTCTGGATGCCGTCAGTGGAGACAGACTTAGAGGTGGCAACCCCGGCAGGAGCCATCTGTGGACAGCAGCAGAGGGAAGTTGCTGGAACCTGCACGGGATTGTCTTTTGAGCAGAGGTGACGTGGCCTTGCAGGAAAACTTGTGGAAAATAAATCACGAAGCCCGTTGTTCTGTGTCTTTGTTGCCACTGATTAGCTGTGTGGCCCTGGGCAAGTCGTGTCACTTCTTTAGGTCCCAGTTTTCCCGATTTGAAAAATGAGGGGTTGGAGTAGAGTATCTATAAACCCCACACTGTGCTCTTTGCTCTTTGCTCCGTATTCACTTCTTTTTTTTTTTTTTTGAGACGGACTCTCGCTCTGTCGCCCAGGCTGGAGTGAGTGGCGCCATCTCGGTTCACTGCAAGCTCCGCCTCCCGGGTTCCCGCCATTCTCCTGCCTCAGCCTCCCGAGTAGCTGGGACCACAGGCGCCGCCGCCACGCCCGGCTAATTTTTTGTATTTTTAGTAGAGACGGAGTTTCACCGTGTTAGCCAGGATGGTCTCGATCTCCTCACCTCCTGATCTGCCCCTCTCGGCCTCCCAAAGTGCTGGGATTACAGGCCTGAGCCACTGCACCTGCCCCTTTTTTTTTTTTTTTTTTTTTTTTTTTTTTTTGAGATAGAGTCTCGTTCTGTCACCCGGGCTGGAGTGCAGAGGTGCAGTTTCAGCTCACTGCAACTTCCACCTCCCAGGTTCAAGTGACTCTCCTGCCTCAGCCTCCCAAGTAGCTGGGATTACAGGCACTTGCCACCACACACCTGGCTAATGTTTTTGTATTTTAGTAGAGATAGGGTTTCACCATGTTGGCCAGCTGGTCTCAAACTTGTGACCTCAAGTGATTTGCCCACTACGGCCTCCCAAAGTGCTGGGATTACAGACATGAGCCACCACATCCGGCCAGTGCTGATTTTCTTAATGCCTTTTATCATAGCTCATCATTGGTCACCAAACCACTATTTCAATTATGGTTATTGAAATATCAGTCTATTGAATCAGTCTATAATAATAGATTTGGTTATTTTGATTAAGGTTTAGTTGTGTCTTCATGTTCTAGTACACAAATAGCTGTTCTAATAAACAAGTAAATCGAGAAAACCCGAGGCAGGGCTATGGCGGTGAGAGGGAATGTGTGGCTTGTTCTTTTTGAATACCTTCCTGGATATTGAGCTCACCTGACTTGTTCGCATTTGAAAGGTCTTCCATGATGGTCCATGGAGGCAAGGTTCATCACAGGATGAAAGGACAGAGGCACAGAGAACCCCCAGGAGGAGATGGGGCTCTGGGAGACGGCCAAGGCCTCGGCCGTTCTCTGACTACGGCCAGCTGGCCAGCCGCAGTTTGTCTATTCCTGAAGACTCGGTTGCTGCAGACCCCCAGAAGGAAGACCGTGTGAACGAGGACCCCCAGGCAAGCTTGACTTCTGCCAGCCCTGAAGACCAGAATGCTCCAGTGGGCTGCCCCAAAGGAGCCCGGAGAAGACGCCCCATTTCCGTGATAGGTGGGGTCAGCTTGTATGGGACCAACCAGACCGAGGAACTGGACAGTCTTCTGACACAAGTAAGATCTGGTGTGCACCTCCCCAAGCCAGCAGAGGCCCTCCAGCTTCCTGCCTCTGTTCTCTCTGCACACTAAGCTGGATCTGCTTTTTCTCTCGCGTTGTCAAGGGCAGCACCGTATGCTTAACCACCTTTTCTTCCTGACTGTGTGAAAACATGCATGAATTCAAGCTAACCGTCTGATGTTTGGATGCCTTTTGCTAATCTTTCTTTCCTGGGATCTCAAATAATACTTAAGACTCATTTGCTGTTGATTTCTGAATAACCTGAGATTCTAACCAGGGAAAGGTAGCAGGACATATTCAGTAACACTCCTGAAAGAAATTGTTGAAAAAGACAGTATTGTTCGTTGTTAAAATGTAAAGATAAAATGTAAAGAAGAAATAAATAAAATGTAAAGAAGAAATAGTTTTTTAGGAGATAAGAAAGTATTTTGTTTTCTACCATTTTATTTATTTATTTTGAGTTGCAACTTTGCAACTAGTAATAGTTGGACAATGGATTAAACACTTAGTATTGGTTTCTTACTATAGTTTAGTAATTCAACAAATATTTATCCGGGTATCCAGTGAGCAGTTTGAAAATACAAAACATTTAATTGAAGACTCTATCTTGGAGAAGTATATACTTATTTGGGAAGGCTAATACCCTGGACGTGGTAAACATTCACAGAACACCATATGAGTAATATATATGCCCACTTTCATTTTTAAAACTTAGTAGCTGATGTCATAAGTAACCCATAAAATTATCTTAAAAGGGAAATCCTATACAGTACTAGTACTGGATTGTATATGTTTACATTTTTCCTGTAAAGCCCCACACAATGCCTTGTGTATAACAAGCAGTCAAAAACCCTTGCTTAAATAAATTGAACTGGTTTCTTAAGGTTCAAAAATTAAGTTGCAGAATACCATGAAAATTTTCAGAATCTTTTGTCCGAAGGCGCTCTGCTGTTGGGACATGATTCTGCACTGAAGCAGGTGGTCACGCGTTTTAACTCAGAACAGCAGTCCCGGATGCTCTAGAGCCTTAGAAAGGGTTTCCCTTCGGCGCAGCCAAAAGGAAAGTGAAAAGTGATTTTCTGTACTATAGCCTAATTTAGGGAATTGGGTGAGAAAATTGTAAGAAAACCTAAGGAATTACGTAAGCAGAATATGCATGTAATAAACAAAAGGAGGAAAAACGAAATCTAAGGAACACATGAAGCAACTGGGCCTTTGACTAATAGTTTTAGGGATCGCAATTGTGGAAAACCAGAAGGGCATTGTAAGAGAGACCTGGGCAACTACATGGAAAGCCGCTTCTTTTAACTGAAGCTCCACTGCTGTGTGAGTTTAGGGAGGCAAGGCTTGCCTTCAGCTCCACAAATCCTTACTGAAGGCTCATCTGTGCCAGGCTCTGTGTCGGCAGGGAGGAGTAAAGGAGGAAGGAGGCTGAAGAAGGATGTGAGGATCACAGTTGGCCACCCTGGCCGGGTTGTGGCCTTGCCCTGGCTTCCTCCAGAGGGCCACCCCGGGAAATCATCTTCTTACCTTAGTGACCCTGCGTCTGTGTGACAACTCCCCTGCTTTCTAAACGTGCCTTCCTCTTCTCAGAAGCTTCTTTTTCCTTAGTGGGACCTGTTGGCATGTTGCAGAAAAGTGAGATGAAACACGAGGCTGCAGGGTGCAGGACAGTAAGCCGATCAGGGTGTTAAAAACTGTAGCATCACGAGTTGCCACCGGGCTTCGGTGCAGCCTGCAACTCGTGGCAGGATCGGAGCAACCATTTCACGTCTGTGAGTGGCTTCGAGGTGAGAGAGCTATGCGTGTGAAGTGCTTGCAGGAGCTGCCACTTCCTGGCACCTCCTCAGAGATTTTGCTTTCTTTTTGCAGCCAGCTTCCAGGCCGCCCATGCCTGCTCACCAAGTGCCACCCTACAAGGCTGTGTCGGCCCGGTTCCGGCCCTTCACGTTCTCCCGGAGCACCCCCATTGGGTTGGACCGTGTGGGACGCCGGCGGCAGATGAGAGCATCCAACAGTGAGTCTCAGAGTCCCTTTCCTTTCAGAGCTGCCACGGGCCCATCTGACTGTTTCCAGCTAACCTGAGGCAGCAGGCTCGGCAGCTCCGCGCCTCCCTCGGGCCAGGCCGCGTTTGTCTGGGAGCGAGGACGGCTCATCTCAGGAGAATGGTGCATCATTTGCTGTCTGGGGTAGAAGCTCTGTGTGCTAGGCTGGTGGCTCTTAAGTTTGAGAAGTTTGCTCCTCCTGTGGTGTCCGTGTATGTCGTTCCTGCATGTAGAGATCCCTAAAGAACCCAGACCCAGGCTAGAAATTCGAGATCGACGTGTCAGCAGGGTCCGTTGCTTCTAGGGGCTGTGAGGGAGGGTCTGCTCCAGGCTGCTCTCCTTGCGTCTGGCACCCTCAGCGTTCCTTGGCTCGTAGGAGCATTGCCTCATCTCTGCCTTCATGTTCACATGGCATTCTCCCATGTGTCTGTCTGTGTTCAGATCTCCCCTTTCTGTAAAGACACCAGGCTTACTGCTTGTGGGCCCAACTTAATGACCTCACCTTAATGTAATTATCTACCAAGACTGTTTCCAAATAAGGTCACACTCATGGGCACTGAGGGTTAAGTCTTCACCATCTTTTTGGAGGACGCAATTGAATCAAAAATATATACCATGTTTGTAACAATAGGCAGCGTGTACCCATGTGGCAGAAGATTTTAAAAGAATAGGCAGAAATAACAATAGCATTGTTAGGGTAGTAGGAATGTAGAGCCCTCCTCCTCCCACCCCATACCTGTGTGCACACAGCCTGTTCCCTGCTTTCTGTAACTCTGGTTTTTGTTGTTATTTTAAAAAGGTTTTAATTTTGGGGGTTCTTTTGTTGAAAAGCAACAACATCTAACTCTGGCTATCTTTTTTTTTATTATTATACTTTTAAGTTCTAGGGTACATGTGCACAACGTGCAGGTTTGTCACATATGTATGCATGTGCCATGTTGGTGTGCTGTACCCATTAACTCATCATTTACATTAGGTCTATCTCCTAATGCTATCCCTCGCCCATGTCCCCTCCCCGCAATAGGCCCCGGTGTGTGATGTATCTTAAGCAAAAAGGGAATTTATTGGAAGGGTGCCGGGTGTGCCCAGAATTGATGAGATGGCTGGGGAACCGGGCCAGGGAAGGGATGGCAACCAGGGTCGCTCCTGGGAATGGAGGAGCCACAGGAAGGCGTGTGATGGGAGACTGGCCGTGGCACCGTCCCAGGAATTAGGGAGGTGTCCAGTGAGCCCTTTGAAAATACAAAACATTTCATTAAAGACCCTGTCTTGGAGAAGTGTATACTTATTGGAGTTATAATAAGGAGTTAACTTATTAGAAGTTCAGGACTGTCTGTCTGTCACTCACCCAGGAGTTCAGGTCCCAGGATGGAGGATTCAGCTGTCCGAGCTTAGGTGATATGTCCACCGCCTGGTGGCACTGAAACAGGGAGAAGGGTAGAGTGTCTGCCTCCAGGGACCGTTGCCTTCTATATGTGAAGGCAGGCCAAGTAAGTATTTAACAGGGCAGACAGTACTTTAAAGAAAAATAAAACAGGATAGAGGACATTCGTTTCCAAAGAGTGTCATTCTAACACGATGCACCTGTTCTGTGAACCCGCTCTCTCTTCCCTAGAGGGAGACACCCAGAGCTTCATCAGTGGCGGCAGACACCTCCAAGTCTAGGACCTCTGAGGATAACCAGTCCTCCAGTTCCATGCAGTGCCTCTTCAGTGTTGATAACCAGAGGCAGATTTAAGCAACACATCCCTACCAGAATGGCAAGGCGGGGAAAGGAAGGAAAGAGAAAAGTTGGGATGCTGTGGAGAATCAGACATCATGCAAAGTTTACATTTCAGCATTTGAACAGATTCTCCATAAGTCAATATGTAGGATGCGCCAAGGCGCCAGAGACGGCCCTGGAGAAGATGACTGTGGGTAATATGAGGAGTAGGAGCAGGTGGGGGAGGTGATGCTGGGGACAGCTGAGTAGGATAGGAGGCAGTGAGGCAGAGATCTGAGGGAGGAGGAGTCCTAGCAGAAGGAGCATCAGAAGCCCAAAGTCATGCAGGAAACACGATGTGTCTGAGGTTCAGCAAGGAGGTAACAGTGACAGGAGCTCGGGGGGCAAGAGGCAGACGAGGATGTTGCAGGCTGGGAGGTGGGCTGAGGCTGGAAAGGGCTCTGCAGGTCATGAGGAGGCTGATCTTGTTCTAAATGTGGTGTGAAGCCATTGCCCGCAGGAAAATAGTATGTTCTGATTTATGCTTAGAGAGGGAGGGCAGTTTGTGGGGGAAAAGGAAGAGGAATGGAGATGGATTTGAAGGCGATTGCATTAGTCCATTTGAGAAATACAGTAGCAGTGACCACAAAAGCCATCCCCATTTTCCGTGGGTGCTCATTTTCCCAGTGGTATGAAGAGGCAAAAATGGCCAGCCTTGGTTCTAATTCCTTGTGGCCAGGACTATGAACTCCAGAGGAAGTGCTTCTCCCTTGGGGGGCACTAAATTTGGTTTCAACAGAGCAGAGTTCCTAGGTGGGAAGAAACATTTTGCAAGTGTATTGTTAAGTGATCCTAAGAAGCTGCTTCTATGTTTACCGTTGGTTTCCGGCTCTGAATCTTCTGCTGTGGGCGAGCCTCTCCAAATTACTCACTGCTTCAGAGCCCGCGTCCCGTCCGGGGCAGTGTGGCAACTTCTGGGTGTGTCTCCAAGCTGCCTCTGTCATTTGATTTTTATCTGGTCATTATTGAGTGTGATGGAGTCATGTGCTTCCTTCTGTGTGACGTTCTGGGCCTGGGTGGCATGTGAGATGCTGCGACAGGATCGGGGCCTCCTGGAGGATCCACAAAGGTCTGACAGCGCAGGAAACAAATCCAAGCCCAGCATAAGTGGCCCTTCCAGTAGGGACAAATCACCACCCCCTCTATTATGAAAAGGCCCCACTGCAATCAACTTTCCACAAGGGGCTGTCTGGTGCCTGCAGGGAACCGTATCATCAGCTTTGTTGAGGGGAAGGCCCAGACTTCCTGTGGTTTAGCCCAGGCTTGGCATCCATTTTTGCCACCATGGCCTTTTTCTTGCTTGCTTCTTTTTTTTTTTTACTTTATTTATTTATTTTTTTCCTTTTTATGAACCCACTGAGCAAGTATCAAGGTGACTGGGAAGGAAGACTGGCATCTAGCTGCACATTGGAACATCATGTCCACAGGATGATTAATTAGTTTCTCTTGCAATAAGGATTCATGTAGGATGGACATCATCTCATGCTTTGCGTGTATTCTGATGTAGCCAGTTATACCCCTTCCCCAAACCCATCTTCAGCCCATCTTGTTCTTTCCACATTCCTCCAGGCCATTCAGCCAAGCCATTAGCTCCTAACTGGGAGTGCACACGAGCTAAATCCTTACCTTGCCAAAGCCAATCTCTCCTACTCAGAAAGGCTTGGGAAGAGTGTTACTTACGTTTGCTGCCGGGAGTTTCCCTGTCCTGAGGACACAGTCACCAGGCGGATGGTAGGAGTCCTCTTTGAAAAGCGAGGGAGAAGACTTGTACTAACATGGCTACCCTGAGGCTCCCTGGCTCTGCTCCATCAAGAAGCCTGAGTCTGGGAGTTGAGTGAGGGCCCTCCCTTGTCTTCTCTGTCATGGTGGCTCAGGTCGGGCTCTGCTCGCCAGCCCTGGAGAGTTCCTCCTACACAATGATGTGATACCTTAGTGGAATCACTCATGTGTTTTGTTCCTAGGGACCCCGAGATCAGTTAACAGCACAACCAGAGATTTCATGGGTTAAACCATTCGGATGACCAAGCTGGCCCTGCTGTGTGGTATAGTAACTATGTCCACCTTTCCCATGACAGATGTCCCACCTCCATGGAGGACCAGGTCTGCATTGCAGTGGAACCGTCTCTCAGCAGCATCTCTGGCCTAGAGAGATTAGCAGTACATTAGTTATAAAAGCTGCTGTCACATGGGAGATGCAGCCCAGTGGGTGGTGTGACTCACATGGTAGACCATCTCTAGCATTTCCATCTCTGTCCTGGAACTCCTTCTTTTCCATGCACTGAGAGTTTTAGGTTCACATACCAATGCAGTGCTAGAATGGCATCCAGCTCCATAAGCCCGCAAAGTGATCTCAGCAAACTAGCTATAAAAGCATCATTTGAGACACATTGGGGGAGAGATTTTCAGATGGACTGAATATTTGGCAAGACAAAGGAATTATTTTTAATTTTGTTAGCTGGAGTAAGACAGTGCAGTTATTTTTAAGTCCTTGTTTGTTATAGATAGTGAAATACTTTCTGCATAAAATATGATATGTGAGATTTGTTTTAAAATACTCCAAAAAAGTTGGGGGGAAATAGTTGAAACAATATTGGCAAAAGATTGATAATTGTGGGTTCATGGTATTATTTGCTTTTGTGTGTATTTGATATTTTCTGTAGTATCAACTTTTAAATAATAATGAAAGTATATTTCTCCTCCCTGGTCAGGTATGCTCAAAATCTTGATAACCAAATGTTGGTAAATGGATATAAAAATAGAGCTAGACAGAAGGAATAAGTCCTACTGTGACTACAGTTAATGACAATGTATTGTATAGTTCAAAATAGCTAGAAGAATTCAAATGTTCTTTTTTTTCTTTTTTTTTTTTTTGAGACAGAGTCTCGCTCTGTCACCCAGGCTGGAGTTCAGTGGCATGATCTCAGCTCACTGCAAGCTCCACCTCCTGGGTTCACACCACTCTCCTGCCTCAGCCTCCCGAGTAGCTGGGACCACAGGCGCCACCAGCACGCCCGGCTAGTTTTTTGTATTTTTTTGTAGAGACGGGGTTTCACCGTGTTAGCCAGGATGGTCTCAATCTCCTGACCTCATGATCCGCCCGCCTCGGCCTCCCAAAGTGCTGAGATTACAGGCGTGAGCCACCACGCCCGGCCTCAAATGTTTTTAATACCAGTAAATGATAAGTGCTTGATGTGATGTTACCCTGATTTGATCATTCCACATTGTATACATATATTGAAATATCACCACTATGCCCCATAAATATTGTACAATTATTATGTGAGTTTAAAATAATAATACAAAAAACTCTCCAAATTAAGTAGTACCCACAACTAAATTTTTCTCAAAATACAGAAAATTGAACATTGCAATTTAATTTTTTTTTTTTTTTTTTTTTAAAGAAATGAAGGCAGAGTCTTTCTAGGTGAATGGAGCCCTCCCTTCTGAGAACTTGGCAGCACCGTGCTGTGCTCTTCCTTTCTCTTGCCACTTTTCTCTGGTCCTGTTTGGAGCGCCTGTCTTCAGCCACACAGCCTGCGAAGGCAGGTCACGTGGGACAGGCCTGAGTCATGTTTGTAGGCTACTGGGTGTGTTATTTGAGATAATAGCGTTGGGATAGTGACTCTCAGTGACACTTATTGGAGCCTTATCGGAGGGAAGAGTGACAATCTGTAACAAACACCACTGCATTGTTGGGGATGGTGTTTGTGGCTTCTCCTTCCTTGGGTTTTAGGAGGGATGCCCGCACTGCTAGAAGATTGTCCCGGGGAATTATCTTTTCTGCCTTTTCTTTGCTTTCAATTAAGCTTTTCTCTTTCATTTGAGACAACTGACTCCATCACAGCCTACCTAAGCTCCTAATTTTTATGTACTTACATTGGGTTCCAACTATACTTCCTCCTTGAACCGGTCTGTTTATGTTGATCAGAAGTCAAATCTGATTGCTTTTCAGAATTCTTACTTTGAATTTCAAATTCCTTCTTCTCTATTATCCATTCCCCTTCTCTTTCTGCTTATCTTGTCCAGAGTTCAGATTAGCTTGCTTTTCTCGTCTCTCAGAGAGGATGCTGTCCAGTTTCCTTCACTGTTAGACTTGAGTGGGATCTTCACAGAGACAAGCACAGGACGAATGCACACCCATGCACCGAAGTCAGTCGATATGGGTAGACCCCTTTCAAAAAATAATACCTGGTCTGTTACATTTCTTGAAAGCCCTTTAGTTAACCAGTAGGTATACTATATTAGAGCATTTAGTAATAATGCCAGATAATAAGAGAGGAACGTCAAGATTAGGTACAATAATAGCTAGATATAAAAACTAGAGAAAATGCCACTTTTTTGGGGGACACAAACTTGGCAAGTTGACTTGCCATTTAGAAAGTGTTTCTAACTTACAGAAGTAATTGCTTAATTTGATTTTTTAAATTTTTACTTTTTTTTTTTTTGGCAAATATAGTTCTTTTTTGCAAGCTAGGAAAGAGAAGCACATTGACCCAGTCTAGCCCTCATTCTTTATCAGAGTGATACAATAATATGAATTGCTAGCAAGTAGGTTGTAAAACTAAATCATAACCATCTGTCCACATTTTTCATTAGGAAACAACCAAAAATTGAGTCCTTTAAAGGCAAGTTATAAATAAATAACATCTTGATCTGTGAAGGGGACAGCATGACCCAAATTATATGCCAACCAGCCTGTCTCAGAAGCACAGCTGAGCTGGCCAGTGAGTGGTGAAGAGAGCAGCGCTTTTGAAAACCTGCTCTCAGACAATAAGAATTACAGGTGTGGTGGCTCACACCTGTAATCCCAGCACTTTGGGAGGCCAAGGTGGGTGGATCACTTGAGGTCAGGAGTTCAAGACTAGCCTGACCAACATGGTGAAACCTCATCTCTTTCTCTACTAAAAATACAAAATTAGCTGGGGGTGGTGACATGCCTGTAATCCCAGCTACTTGGGTGGCTGAGGCAGGAGAATTACTTAAACATGGAAGATAGAGGTTGCAGTTAGCCTATATCATGCCATTGCACTCCAGCCTGGGCAACAAGAGTGAAACTCCATCTCAACAACAGCAACAAATTATGGATTCTGCTTGTCAATAAGAAAGCAAGTAAAAAGTGTCACAGATGTGCAAAATTGGTCCTTGTTTATACCAGAGTTTACCATGAGAATAAAGAAGGGCCAGGCGCGGTAGCTTACGTCTGTAATCCCAGCACTTCGGGAGGCTGAGGTGGGCAGATCACTTGAGCCCAGGAGTTTGAGACCAGCCTGGCCAACATGGTAAAACCCCATCTCTACTAAAAATACAAAAAATTAGCCAGGAGTGGTGGTGCGTGCCTATTGTCCCAGCTACTCAGGAGTCTGAGATGGGAGGATTGCTTGAGCCTGGGAGGCAAAGGTTGCAGTGAGCCAAGATCACACCACTGCACTCCAGCCTGGGCAACACTGGGCAACAGAGCCAAGACCTCCTCTCCGCTAAAAAAAAAAAAAAAGAGAGAGAGAGACTGAAAAATTAGAGATATGAGTGAGGAATAAGATACTTAAATTTTGAAAATAAATGTCTTAGTGATAAATCCAGCATGCTACATTTTCCCTTTTACCACAAAACAAAGGACTATTTTAAAAGAAATGTTGAGTTCTAAATGAACACTTTCTAGCACAGAAACACCTTCACTTCCCCATACGATCAAGATTACTGCTCTTCTCCTACTCAGATCCATGGCAGGAGCTTTTCCAGGGCAGGAAATTGACAAAAACAGAGCATATGCTAGCTAGCCACTGGGGAGCAAGGTTAGCATCCTTGGGGTGGACCATCCACATGGGTAAGCTGTAGTTTTGATAAGCATCTGCAGGCTGCCCGTGGGCGTCTCGTCTCATGCCTGGCCTTGTGCACACTGAGCTGGGTGCTGGGCCTCCCAGGAACCCCCGGCGTCCAACAGCACATGCGAGTGACCCTGCAGGAATGCTGCTACCTCCTTGCTAAGCCTGAGAGAATGGGGAAGACCACAGCTCCCAACGGTCTTAGGGGATCTCATGGGGGCTCTTCTTGTGAACAGATCAGTGCATCTTTCTGCTGCTGTCTGCGGGGAGCGGGCAGAGCAAGGGGCTTCCGCCCACACGGCCACCAAGGGGAGCCGTCCCCACCTGCCATCCCCAAAACAGCCCCCAGAACCTCACTTGCTTTCTTACTGTGGTAGATGGTTTCTGCACAGAATTGAGGTTGGTCTGCATAAAGAAAAAACAAAAATGTACCAAGACATTTTCCAGTGTGTTTAAGGCCCAGTGGTTTCAAAGTACATTTGGGGGTTATCACTCGGGGGTGACATTCTTTCCCTGTCTGCCGCTGTGGTTTCTTCTGTTTGATTTTGTACTGAGTGTATACATCCCCTTAGGAATGGAAAAGATTTACTTATTTATGTATTTATGTACTTTTCCCTGTTGAGGGATTAGTATTGGTTGTAAAACCACGTCAGCTCACCATTATGATACTTTGATGAGCTTAAAATTTTTGGGAAATGCTATAGGAGGGGCCACTAGGGCTTAATCAACCAGTGTTGTCTCAGGAAATGTCCACGGTGCTCCGAAATCTTTCTGAATTGGATTTTATTTTATTGTACTATTATTTTTTATTTTCTTTAGAGACAGAGTCTCACTCTGTTGCCCAGAATGGTCTCCAACTCCTGGCCTCCTGCCTTGCCTTTCCACAGTACTGGGGATTACAGGTGTGAGCCACCACACCTGGCGTGAGTTGGATTTTAAACATGCTGTTGGTTTTGAAGATACTTCCTTGGTTTTGATCCATTTAAAAAACACATACGTCCCTATTATAAATGAGGCACAGTAGTCCCAGAGGCTGGGCGGGTCTGAGGAAGCTACAGAGTTCCTACAGAGCTGCCAGTGTGGCGGATGAATAGGAAAGGCCACCACAACTGCACGCATGCCGAGTATCAGCGGGGAGCATGTCAGTCGGATCTGGGCTGTCCCAAGCCCTCATGGAGGAAATGACCTCAAATGAGGCTTGAGGGATGAAGGGAGTTAGATTAAGTTTGTTGTTAGGGGGAGTGCGTTCCAGGCAAAAGTGGAGGCCAGAGAAAGGAGAGCACATCTGAGAAGTTGAGAGGAGGGTAGCCCAAAAGAAACCCACGCTGATCAGGTCACAGTGTCCTCCAGGCCTCTGTAAGGAGCTGGCAGATCCCGCAGTGTGGCCTGCGCTTGCCTTCCTGGCTCCTCTTCCCTCGTCCCACAGGTAGAGTTGTATCCTCACCAGGAGTCAAGGGCATGACCCCACCAAGCCTGTTTATGGCAGTGCTTTATTATGATGATATGGAACTGAGTTAGATAATATGTAAGCAAATAAAATGTGACTATGAAAGGAGACTTGGCATCTATGACAATGAAATAGAAGAGTTTGGAGAAACCCAGTGAAACTCAGTAAAAGTAAATTGTTAAAGAAAATTCTATCAAATTAGATGAGAATTGACAGCTTGGAAAAAATGGAAATATCAAGGAGTCTGTATCCAAATTGGTTCACCAGTGTCTCTGGTTTTATCGCTCAGTGTTAAAGAAGCCAGAACTGAAAATCACAGTGGACGCATATGGGTGTGGATTGTACAAGAGACAATGCAGAATTCTAGTCAGTTGATCATGCACAGGGAGCCTTATCCTGCATCGTGACAAAGGTGAATGGTTGCACCCATGTATGTGTTAACATGTTCATGGCATGCATGCATGGGGCTCTTTTTTTGGCTCAGGGCTTTGAGGCAGCCCGATTGCTACAAGTCAGAGGACCTCAGCTCCAGGTCAAGGCTATAGCAGGATGCAGAGGAGGAGGCTGAGAGGTGGGCCTCCCCTAAGGTCAGGCTGCCTGGGAGGACAGAGCCTGGGCAGCTGGGAGCCACTGAGGGTTTTTGAGGGGAGTGAAATGATCAGATGTGCATTTCAGAGAGATCATTGGCTGGATCGTGGAGGACTGGAGACCTCAGGAGCCTGTTGCTTCGGAAAATGACAGTGGCACTGGAGATATGAAGAACTTCGAGGTCGAGGTAATTGGATGTTTGGAGCCGGGGAGCAGCCGTCCGTGCTGCCTCTGATGCCTGGGTGACAGGGAGCCTAGGAGACGAGCAAGTAGGTCAGTTGGAGAGCTTACTCCATTCCAGGCAGGTCAAGTCAGAGCTACGCATGGGCAGCTCGATGAAGATGATATCACCACATTGTTGATTTTGAAGCTCTGATTTTGAGGAGAGGGACCCAAAGCTAGAGGTGAAGATTCGGGAGTCAGCAAAGTGGTTCCTAAAACTCTAGGAAGGAGCGAGATGAGGGGGGATAAAAACTAGAAGAGGATCTTTTGAACCATGCTCTGGGGACCAACATTTGGGGACCAATGAAGGCAAAGAAATTCACAAAGACAATAGAAAAGAAGTAGCCAGGCAGGTACGCGGTGTCCCAGATGTCCAAGGAGGCCAGGGCTTCCAGGTGGGAGTAGTTCACGCTGTCAAATGCACAGAAGCGTAGAGAGGAAAATGCCCACTGGATTCCGCGGCAGGGAGGAGCTTAGTGACCTTAAAAAAACAAAACAAAACAAAGTTTCAGTTCAGCAGTTCAGTGCTAGGGCAGGGCCAGAATGCCATGGGGGATGTTGGGGCAGTTGTCTTAAAATTGAGGTATTTTATCTATTTTGCTTAAGCCGTGGTGATGGTTTTCAGATTTTATAGCTGAAAATATCCCATAAAGGCTCAGGACTAATGAAAAACAATTTGTTAGGCTACGATATAAAAAATTATTTTGTCTGTATATTACCAGTATCTGAAAGCTTGTTGGTATGAATGTGTCAGCATTTATTCTTACTAAATGTTTTTCAAAGAGATGGTAAGAATATACATCAGAAAGTTGCATTCGTTGATTTAGAATTGATATTAATCCCCAACATTTAGGAAGTAGGTGGATTTAATCATAGTAAGTGCTTATATTGTTTCAAATTTGATTTTTTAAATGAAATTAATTGAATTATGAGAAATTACTGAAGGTTATTTCTTTGAAAAATCTTGTAGTAAAGAAATTTATTCAAATTATTTGGATTTATTTTTTGTTTAAAACAAAGTTTTTTGGTTTTTGTTTTTGTTTTGTTTTTAACTCTTTTGTGATTGTTAAAATCCTACTTCTGATTTGTTGGGATAACAAATTTTTGCACTGATTGTTTGATCAGATCACACCATATTTCTGTTTTTCCTTAGGACTGTCAATAGAATAAGGCAATAAGAATTCTTGATTCATAGCCTAAATGCATCACAAAAGGGAGGTTACTCATATGATTATTCTGGCCTTATTCTGTCCTAATTATTAGGAAAGTTAATGTTCTTATTAATAGACCTTTGGGTCAAAAAGTGCGAGTGTAATCCCAATCCTTGGGCAAGTCCCTTAATCTCAAAGTCTTTTTGTCTTTATCTGTAATGGTAGAAATTAATATCATCTGCCCCACAGATGTGGAAGAATGACTGGCACACAGTAAGTGTGCAGTAACTATTACTAATTAACTAGGGAAGCATTAACTACACAGGCAACAAGGGCAGTGACGAGCAGGAAACTGTTTACATCCAGAGTTCTGAGTTACTGATGTAACTGCACTAATCAGCAATGTAGCTTAGACAAGTCATTTAGTCTACTTAGTAAAGTCCTAGAGTACTTGGAGTCTATATGGAATAATACACTGTTTAATTATTATCCAAATATAAGTTAAGCAAATTTAAAATGCGTGTGTTCAGGTTATTTAAAAAAAAAAAAAAAAAACTTGATTGGATGTTTTTTATAGATTTTCTGGGCCCCAAATTTTAGGTATTGTCTAACGATTTTTCAATGTGTCACCCAGAGACTCCACTAAATTTTTTGTTAAAAGGAAGGAAAACAAGAAAAGCCATAGCAGGTGTTGAGGTGTGTGTGATGCCTTTGAAAAATGACTTTAAGGCTGGGCGCGGTGGCTCAAGCCTGTAATCCCAGCACTTTGGGAGGCCGAGACGGGCGGATCACGAGGTCAGGAGTTCGAGACCATCCTGGCTAACACAGTGAAACCCCGTCTCTACTAAAAAATACAAAAAACTAGCCGGGCGAGGTGGCGGGCGCCTGTAGTCCCGGCTACTCGGGAGGCTGAGGCAGGAGAATGGCGTAAAAACCCGGGAGGCAGAGCTTGCAGTGAGCTGAGATCCGGCCACTGCACTCCAGCCTGGGCGACACAGCGAGACTCCGTCTCAAAAAAAAAAAAAAAAAAAAAAAAAAAAAAAATGACTTTAAGCATCCCATAAAATCTTTTTGTTCTCTTGTTTTTTGAATTATCTCTGTCTGCTTCTGCATGTTACTCAAATCGATTTTCAAATATTTTCTTTCAATAAAGAATCAGAGGGAAAATAGGAACTCAGGATTCACTTGCTTGGTGCCTGTTGCATGGTAGCAGCAGAGCTGTCAGGAAAGCTGGTTGGAGAATTGGTGATGGAGCACTTGGATTGTTAGGTGGGGATGCCCTGAGCCTTGCTGCGTTCCCTTCTCACCCCACATCTCACTTTATACTCATGCCAAGGAATATTGGCCGTTGATTATACACTCATCCCTGGCTGTCTGAGGGGGGTTAGTTCCAGGACTCCACAGACATCAAACTCCAAGGCTGTGCAAAAGTCCCTGATATAAAATGGCCTAGTATTTGCATATAACCCATGCCCAGCCTCCATGTACTGTAAGTCACCTCTAGATTATTTAAAGACCTAATATCAATACAATGTAAGTGAATGCTATGTAAATAGTTGTTATACTGCATTGTTTAGGGAGTAGTTACAAGAAAAAAGTCTGTACATACTCAGTACGGCCACAGTTTTTTAAATGTTTTCAATCTGCGGTTGGTGGAGTCCACAGATGTGTAACCCACAGGTACGGAGGGCCAGATGTATTTAGAAAACAAGATGAATCAATTCATTTATCAGGACTCACAGCAAGTGTTTTCCTGACTACTAAGACTGCCTGTCGTAAAATGCCTGTTTTCTGACTGCTGTGAGAGAGCCTGGATTCCACAGCATCCAAAGGAATTTAGAAATTATGAAAGGCTTCTGTATGCAGGAACAAGGACTACAAATATGGCCTTTAGTGACGTATCGCCTGCAAGTCTTGGAGATTGTGTTAGCTGCATAGCAGTTACCTTAGCTGGTGTTTCATGCCTCATTGTTGCCTATCATCGAGATTTTTTTAGAAGGAATATAGTGTTCTATTTCTGTCTCAGAAAAACATAAACTATTAAACTTTTTTTTTTAGCAAACTCATGAAATTTCATCTTTCAGCAGTTAAAACATTCTCAGTTCTTAACTGCTAGAGTTAAAAAGTAAAAGTTATTGAAAATATCATCTGTCTTACTGCTAAGCTTCAGAAATTGGATTTTAAAAGAAGAAAGAATACTAAAAGTCAGAGGAAGGAGAGCGAGAGCGCTAAACATCTAGCGAACCACCGCCAAGAGCCAGTAGCACTCTGTACGTATTCCTGGCCTGATCTTACAGACAAGGTCAGGCCTTAGAAATACTCAGTAACTTCTCCTAGCTTGGCTAAGCAAGATGTAATGAGTAGACAGTGGAGTTAGCATTCAAATGAGATCAGACTGGAAAACACAGATTGCTTTCCATTCTACTCAGTTTCCCGTATGTTTTCTCCATCACAAAACACAATATTGTCTAATTGATTTGCACAAAGATATGCCTGTTGGCAGTTTTAAAGACCACGTCCCAATAACTGCCTTCTATTAAAACAAAAAAGTTATATTCCTCCAGTCCCTATTGTGTTCTTGTTATGCTTGAAATGTGCTCGGTCCTAAGGATCTGAAAATAACCAGGTAAATACAGAAAAGAAGTGAAATCTGTACTAGGTCCTGAAGGGTGAACAATCCACGTGTGCTTACAGAGAACAGGAACACAATGGCCTTCAGCTGAAGACGGCACCTGATCTTTTAAAGAACGATTTTATATTTGTTTCTGCATTAATCAAAGTTCTAGTCCGTGCCCCAGGTCCAGAGTATCTTGTTTGGAGCTGTGTTTGGAGAGGGTGGGATATTGAGTAGGGGGGAGCGATGAAGGGGTTCATTGACGCCGCCGAGAGCACGTATTCACTGGTTTTGTGTGTTCAGGGCTGCATTGCTCCCGAGTGAAAAGCAGTCGCTCTGAAGGCATGAAGAGAGGCCCTTTTTCTTCAGAGCTGTCTTGAAGCAGGCCGGGGCGGGCCTCACAGAGTTTGCCCTTGTGCTTCAGGCTCCATTTCCTGCGCTGGGTGTGATGGGGCCCGCCCCTCCTGTGGTGAAGAGGCTGTGGCTGCTGAGTGGCTTTTCAGCCTGCCTTTGCCCAACAGGAGTCGGCCTGCCAAAGCAGCGTCCACCCTGCTCATCAGTTTGTGCTAGGACGTGCCGTGCCCTGTGTTACGTTCAGTGCCTTTCGGGTTTCTTTGGAAAGTAGCATCACTGCGACCTGTGGATTAATGATCGTGTTTGTCTTTAATCCATTCAGAATGAAGGGGTCACTCTGGGTACTCGGTTATTTATGGGAGTGGACATTGGCCTGAATAACTGATAGCAAATGTAACAAATTGTTTCCTGTGAAGGACTTTCCCATCCCAGCTTTAGAACGTGCAGCCCTGTCTCAGCTGTGGGAGATGGCCAGTGATGTCCACAGGTCCTGGCTGTGTCACTCCTGATTCTGAGTAGTCATTGTCCATACGGGAATTGGGATCATGGCTCATTCCAGCCCGTGGCAACCTTGGTTCTTGGCTGATGTGCCCGTCCTTCAGCACATTTCCTAAAGCTGATAGCCGTGCTTTCCCAGGGGACAGCGTGACTCTCGCCTGGGGCCTGCCCCTCTGCCTAGCACCTGTCCTGTAGTTCTTGGTAATGGGGTCATATCAAAGTTAGTGGGGACATAAAGTTCCAAGGATATTCCTGGGTTCTGGATATGTCTGTACCATGAAGGGAGGCCACTCTTTACAGAAGCTGCAGCAGGTGGGAAACTTTGGTGCTGGTCATCTCTCTGCACTTAATTAGGAGGTGGTCATAGAAGAAAATATCTACCATGTCATACTTAAGAAGCTAACAGAAATGTGGAGCTCAAAGGAACCTTAATGGCCACTCAATCTCAAGAACCTTAATGAACCTGCTCAGTCTCCAGAAATCCTCCTGGAGAGGTCAAGTGCTGACTACTGTTCCGAGTTTGAGATACTGCTACTAACTTGCCTCTCCAATAACTTTATGACATTTCTTTCCCATATGTATGTAAATATATATGGGTTTTGGGACCAGCTTAGCAGAAATAACTTTCTGTATCTATAGAATAAAAATTATCATAACATCCTCTGTGTTTTCAACATCTATTTAATTTTTATAGAGATAATGTCTTGCTCTATCACCCAGGCTGGAGTGCAGTGGCCCAGTCATAGCTCACTGCAGCCTCGAACTCCTGGGCTCAAGGGATTCTTTCACCTTAGCCTCCTGAGCAACTGGGACTCAAGGCGTGTCACCAAGCTGGGCTAATTTTTTTATTTTTTGTAGAGATGAGATCTTACTCTGTTGCTATGGCTGGTCTCAAACTCCTAGCCTCAAGTAATCCTCCCACCTTGGCCTCTCAAAGTGCTGGGATCAAGGCATGAGCCACCACACACAGCCCTCAGTGTTTATTTTGTCCTCTCTGATTTCTCAACTTTTCATGTTAATATGTAAGTTGGGTATCTCCACTCCTACCTGTGGATCTGATCCCTTTGCTTAATCCTTTCAGTGTTGCCAGTAATTGATGATGGTCATTTTCCAGTCCCAGTGAGGTAATGGTATCTTATCCAAAGAGAAGAGATTAATTTGGGGGTTGGATTTTCCTTTTTTATTTTCAAGGCAGGGCTTCCCTCTGTCACACAGGCTGGCGTGCAGTGGTACAGTCTCAGCTCTCCGCAGCCTCAACCTCTCAGTCTCAAGTGATCCTCCCACCTCAGCCTCCCAAAGTGCTGGGATTATAGGCATGAGCCACCAATGCCCAATCAGGATTTTAAGACTTCCTTGAACTATGGTTTAGGTTTTCGTTGTAGCATTCTTTTGATCTGGTAAATGTAGGCTCTGATCACTAAAAAAAAAATTTAAGCTAAAAGTCACAGCTCCTTCTTCTGTCATGACCCTTTCTACATTAGTAGTAACTTCTTCCAAAACCATCTTAGAAGGGTGGCTGGCTGATGTGCCCATCTTCGAGCCCATTTCCTAAAGTTGGTGATTGTCCTTTGCCACAGAATAGTGTGACTCTGTTCCCTGGGCTCCTCCATCTAGCACATGTCCTGTAGTGCTCGGTAATGGGGCCATATCCAAGCTGGTGGGGACATAAAAGGGTTGTTGGGTCACATCCTTTGAGAAGATGCCTCATTTCAAGGCAGTCTTTATTGTTTTCCTTCTTTTTATTTTGTTTTGCATACACAATAATCTCTAGTGAATGCCTCTGGTTTAAGATCCTATAATCCCACGCGTGTTAGTCTAGTGTCCTGACCCCATCTCTGGATTGAGAGAAAGTGCTTGGGAAACAGAAACTATCCTCTTGTACCACATGCCAATGAAAAGTGAAAGTGAGCAAACAGACCCTACCAAGTTCTAAGAAAATGAAGCCAAGAGAGCTTTTTGAAAACTAATGATTTTAACAACAACAACAAAAACTTTATAGAGAATGAAAACACTAGATTTTATTTGCCTCCTTCTGGAATTTAGGCTTTTTTGGGATGGATAACCTTGAGAATTAATTCCTACTTTCTGCTGCTTTGTATCTGAGTATTATGCATTTTACCTTAGTCAGAATGACTAAGCTCAAACCCACCCATTCATTCCATGGTCTTCGCTAGTTTCTCAATTGATGAGAAAAGATATGGATATTCAAGATTTTGTCTCATGGCAGTGCTTCTCCAAGTATGTTGTACAGTTTCTTGAGTTGCCTAGAACAGCACTTCTGAAACCTGAATGTGCATTTGAACGACCTGGGATGTTGTTAAAATGCTGATTCTGATTCTGCAGTCCTGGGGCAGGGTCCAGGAATCTGAATTTCTCACCAGCTCCCGGTCATGCTGATGCTGCTGGTCCATCGGCCCTACTATGAGTACCAAGGCCAGAGGATACCTTCTTTTGGTGTAGTAATATGTGTTGTGAAAAGAGAGCATCATGGCCAAACACGATAGTTAAATTCTCTGTTAAACAAGATGGCACAGCTGTCAGTGCGAACTTCTTAGAGCCTGTGATTACTGATGAATGCTGTAGGATGTCCAAGAAGTAGATACAATATACAGTGGTTTTCAAACTATTTCTTCAGAGCGTAGTATGCAACTAGTATTCCATGAGGTATACTTAGGAGACTTTACACGAGAGAGAGGGTAGTCTGCTGTGAAAAACAGTATCAAGGAGTCTTTTGAGTCTATAATTTAATAAACTACCACCTTTATTGTGAATATGCCTCTATTGAATGAATCATCTGTTAAACATCTTAAATATTTGCCTCTTTTAAATCATCTTTTTAAATTCCTATAAGAGGCTGGGTGCAGTGGCTCATGCCTGTAATCCCAGCACTTTGGAAGGCTGAGGTGGGTGGACCACCTGAGGTCAGAAGTTCGAGACCAGTCTGGCCAACATGGTGAAACCCCATCTCTACTAAAAATACAAAAAGTAGCTGGGTGTGGTGGTGCACACCTGTAATCCCAGCTACTCGACTGAAGCAGGAGAATCACCTGAACCAGGAGGTGGAGGTTGCAGTGAGCAGAGATCACGCCACTGCACTCCAGCCTGGGTGACAGAGTGAGACTCCATCTCAAAATAAAATAAATAAAATTTCTGTAAGAGAAAGATTTCCAGCTGATCTGGTCATAAGAGTTTGTGTGATCGTGTGTGTGTTTCACTTGTAGTGCGGGTAACTAAGGCTACGAGTTTCCCAGAAAACTGTCCTTACCTGCATTTAAGGGTGGGATGCACCAGATCAACAGAAATAGCCACAGTTATTTGAAGATAAGAAAAGCCTACAATATCATATACAGTCAACATGTGTGTTATTACTAATCATACAGCTTTCCATTCTGAGTGCATGCTGTGATTTCTCTGGGAACTAGCATGTTATTAAGGGATCACAGGTTTTTTGGAGCAACAGCAGCAGCATGATGGCTAATCCCCAGTGAAGAGCCAGTGCTGCTCTAAACACTGGAATATGTTCTCGAGTAACTCTATGAGGATTATGGACTGTCCAGTTATCCCTACTCCACAGATGTGGAAAGTGAGCTGCCCAGAGGCTTGGAAACTTTCCCTGATTTTGTTATGGGAAAGCAGATTTTGAACACGGGCAGTCTGACTCCAAAGCCCATCACTATAAAGCACGCATTTTACTAATTGGCACTATCACTTGTTTAACCTGGATGGATGGATGGATGGATGGATCTATTTTAGAGACAGGATCTAGCTCTGTAACTCAGCACTGGAGTGCAGTGGTGTGATTATAGTTTACTGCAACCTCGAACTCCTGGGCCCAAGCGATGTTCCCATCTCAGACTCCTGAGTAACTAGGATGACAGGCATGTGCCACTCTGCCCAGCTAATTTTTTATTTTATTTTATTTTTTTTTAGAGACAGGATCTCACTCTGTCACCAAGGCTGGAGTACAGTGGTACGATCATAGCTTACTGCAGCCTCCACCTTCTGGGCTCAAGCAATCCTCCCACCTCAGCCTCCTGAGTAGCTGGGACCACAGGCACATGCCACTATGCATGGCTAATATAATTTTTTTTTTTTTTTTAGTAGAGACGGGGCCTTGCTATGTTGCCCAGGCTTGTCTCAAACTCCTGAGCTCAATTGATCCTCCCACCTTGACCTCCCAAAGTGTTGGGATTATAGGTGTGAGCCACCTTGCCCAGACCTGTTTTTAATTTTTAGAGATAGGGTCTTGCTATGTTGCCCAGACTGGTCATGAACTCCTGGGCTTAAGCAATCCTCCTGCGTCATCCTCCTGAGTAGTTGGGATTACAGGCATGAGCCAGCGGGCCCAGCTTAAACCCGCATTTATTCAGAGGTTACTATGAGGTCACTACTTTGCATATATATTATCTCATTGTTCCTAAAGTTAAAAAAGCAGTGTCTTCTGCTTATGGGGAAATGGAAGGAAGCTCACTCTTTGTTAACAGTCATTTCACAATATGAAAGACAGACTTGCTCGTCGTAGATAATTTGGAAAGTATAGAAGAGTATAGAGGAAATAAAAACAACCCAGAATATATTAGCTGGAGAGAACTTTACGTGTATGCCTTTACATGTATACCTTCTGAACAAAATCACTCTTTTAAAGTGATTTCATGAATTTATAGCTAACAATGCAATGTCATAACTCAAATTTTTGTCATACCACGTTGTGAAATCCTAACTATATTTTTGAACTAAGTGACCCCGGTGCTGTTTTCTTGTGAAATAAATACCTTTTGAAAAGCTCTCTGAAAGTTTAACTCAGGTTTAGGGTTTGTAGTTAAAAACAGCACATACCATTTCTCCTACCTTCACTGAAGGCTCTCAACAGCACCTGATGGCTTGTGAGCGTGTTTGGCTCTGGTGTGTATAGGTTTTGCCTTAGATTAGGATTTTCTACTGAAGGCCCCCGCAATGTCACTGTGGCCACTAGACCTTGGTCACACGGAGTGTGGAGCCAGCTGTCAGTTTCTGGGCAGGCTCTGGCCGGGAACGCACACAGCGTCAAAGCAGTGAATAAGCGATTTCTGCAGTTCCCGTAGCTGCCAGCCTGTGCAGTCCTCGGTGATGCTTGGGGACCGGCTCCTCAGTCACACCCCAGTCCTGCTCTGAAGGTTGCCGTTTTCTAAACAGAAAGATGGTAGCTAGAGGAGAGATAGCAAGATTCTGGAGTCTGGAAAGCCTTCACTTGGGTATGTGTGCAGAGAATGGATTGTTGTACTGTGACATGTTGCTGATTCAGCTGTTTCGTTCCCAAGTTGCAGTTCTTTCTTTCTCTCTCTTTCTCTCTCTTTCTCTCTCTCTCTTTCTCTCTCTCACTCTCTCTCTCTCTCTCTCTCTCTCTCTCTCTCTCTCTCTCTCTCTCTCTCTGCTGCTTGTCAGGTGTGAGCATGTGGGGAAAAGCTCACTCTTCTTGTAAAGGGTACTGAGGATAGTTTTAGTTGTGGACATAGTCAGTTAAAGAAATTGGTTTTGTTTATGGCACAGTTGCTTGTCTGGAGTAGAAAATTGTAAGAATCAAGCCTGAACCATCCTTCCTGAGTAAGGGGTCTGGGTTTTGCTGCTGGTATTGTTACTGGTTTTTGCTTCTATTACGTGAAATTCCTTTATTCAAGAGTATATTGTTGGGGTGTATAAAAATGTTTCTTGCTAATTTAGGATGTGTGAGGTTTAAGACTGTGAACTGATCTTTGAAAAATAGTTTCCTGTTTTCAAAAGTGACATTACCCAGTATTTGCTTACTGCTTTGTGCCTTATCTCCCGCTTTCTTTTTAGTATTTCTGTGAGTATTGTCAACTGGACTCTTTGGACTATTTAAATGTGAAAGAAACGGTCTACTCTCACACTAGGAAGCCGTAAACTCAAATCCTCACATTCTTAAAAGGAAGTAAGAAAAAACAAGACTTCACAGACAGACTTTTCCCTGGCTGCACTACATGGATACAATAGGATGCTTTAGAAACAGATCTTGTCTCTGTTTTCGCCCTAAATAGCCGCCAGCGCCTCGCCTGAAATGAATGGGAGCCGTAGACGGCAGCTCGCGGCAGCCTGGGGCCCTGTCAGAGCAGTGCAGTTTGTAGTTTGTGCTTTCTTCCTTGTTTTGATTGGTTTCTGTGCTGGCAGAGAGAAAGCAGGGATGTGGTTACGGCTTCTGTGTCTGGTGGATTATCAAAACAAGACTGGCGTGTACTCCGCTTTACAGGCCAAAATTTAGAAAAAAGAAAAAAAAAAAAGTTGCCCTGCGATTTCTATATTGAGAACCCAGACCACATGAGTGAGAGGGCTCGGCAATGCTAGCGAGACAGCCCTGGCAAGACCCGGGTGGAGGAAGCGGGCATGCGGGTGCTCCCTCCCCGGGTTCCTGCACCCATGGCCTTGAGCAGGGGTGTGTTCATTCCTGCGGGGAGCGCAGCCAGCATGAACGGGCGGGGCAGGGGCGGGGGCGGGTGGCCCCCGGCTGTCCTCCAGCATTCCTCCACCCCTTTCCACAGAGTGGAGGCCGAGGGGAGCCCGACCCAGCCTCCAGCCCTGAGCGGTGCTCCCTCGGCGCTGCTGGAGAAGTAGCATACCAGAACCTGCCCTCTGCGGCCTCGACCCTCTGCAGCAGTCCCTCGCCCGCCTCACTGAGAGGGGCCTTGGTCCGTGCACTGCGAAAACTGTTGCCACTCCTATGCGCTCTACTGAGCGAGTACATGTAATAAAATGACAACAAGCACCATATTTAAAACAAATAATAAAGCTTACCTGTGGTGGGTTTCTTTCATTTGAGAGCCCTGAGGGGGCAGGGGAGGTGTTGTGGGGCTCTGACAGACCCTGAGGGACAGCCTGGTGGCTCCCAGGAGGATGCCATGTCAGGGAGGGCGGGTGTGTGGGTTGTCGGCTGTTTTGTGCTGTCCTGTCCTGTCCTTCTGTCAGTGTGAGTTGAAGCCGAGCTTGAGACAGGCTCAGAGCAGGATTGCTTTGCTGGCAGACACACCTGGCTTTGAGTCCAGCCCCGCAACTTGGGGACAGTTACTTAACCTCTTTGAGCCTCAGTTTCCTCCTTCATAATCAGACAGCAACACTGCAGGATGCTTGTGAGGCTCGCAAGAGGACTTATTCCAGTGCTGAGCGCAGTGCCTGGTGCACTTTAAGACGCCTGGAAGCTAGATGGGTGATTGCTCAGGTCCGTCCAGCCAGCTGGGCAGCCGTCAGAAACTGGGAGGGCTGACGAGACACCAGCCCAGAGAGCTGTCAGGGAGCGGCGGAGCAGAGGAGAGGTCCCGGGATGGATCGGCAGGTGTCAGCCGGAATGGACGAGAGGAGCTGTGCTCAGAGCCAGCAGCCCCAGAACAAGCAGCTCCTGGCTAAGAACAGAAGACAGGCACTGTGGGACAAGCCAGAGGTAAAACCTAAGAGCTTTACCGCAAGACACAAAGAAGCCCAGAGCCAACGCCCCAGCTCTGAACTGGAGACAGGACAGAGGCTGAGTTTTGAGAGCAGGAGAGAGTGGAGCGGCTGGCTTGACTGTGGGGTCTGGAGCCAATGGGATGTTGGCTGCCCAGGGTGCAGGGCCCTGCGTTGAATACTGATGTGAAGCTATACATCGGGAGAATGATTTTTAAAAGCTCCTTAGACATTAATAACAGATTATCAGTGAGCGTTAATATGTCAATTTCTAAGATTCCTTTTGATCTTACTGTTGTCCACATGTTTAAAAGATTGAAAAATACTATTTATGAAGAATGGCTTGAAAGTCTAGATTGGATATACTAGTGACTTTTCCAGCAGTAACATTTTACATTCTGGAGCATGAAACATATTTCATACTTTAATTCAGTCACCCAACACTGACTATTCAGCATGTTCCTTGTCTTTCAGAAAGTCATAGCTAGGATAGGAGTAGGGGGAGGATATAAAGGGACAGATATAAACTTAATAATAACTAATATGAATGTGATGCATATTTTAAAAGAGGTTAGTCTAACATGTTTCTAGAACGTCAAAGGCAGATGTTGTTATGGCAGAGGATCAGGGAGCTGAAAAATAAGTCATGGAACCGTCACCAAGCACTGACGGTTACAACTTTTGTTTGTTGTTTGTTTGGTTAGTTTTGTTTCTTTAGGTTTATTTTTAAATAGAGACGGGATCTTGTTATGTTGCCTAGGCTGGTCTTGAACTCCCGGCCTCAAGCAGTCCTCCTGCCTCAGCCTCCTAAAGTGCTGAGATTACAGGCATGAGCCACTTCACCCGGCCAGTGGTTAAACTTTTGAAGGATGGGCCAGGATTTGATGGGCTCTTTTGGGTGGGAAAGTTGCTCCAGGTGGAGAGATCAGCGTGGATGGATGAAAGGATTTTGTCCTGTTCATTGGAACAAGGGATGCTCTGTGATACAGATTGGCTAACGCAGAGGTTTCCAGCCAATGCAGTCAGAATCCATTGCCTGCAACTTGTGGCTTGCTGCATGGACAGGCAACAAAAGGCTTATGTCCTAGAACAACCTGAGCCTGCGGTGTGGTTTAAGTAAGCTTAACCTGAAGGTCGAGTCGTTCCCAAATTTTTCCAGGTGTCAGAATCATTTGAGGAGCTTTTCAAAACAAATTCTCAGCATTCATTCCCCACCCCCACCACCCAGCCTGACTCAGCGGCCCAGGGCAGGGAAGGTCTTTATTTTTCTAAACGTCTTCCCTGTGAATAGATGCCACAGGCCCTGGGTGTTTGGGAACCACTGAAGGGGGATGGACCCTGGAAGTCGTGCATCATGTTTTGACATTGTCAGTTCCTGTGACCCGGCTCGTTGCCTCTGTGTGCATCTCCATGGCCTGAGTTCTTGAGGTCCACCCGTGGTTTCAGCCCACGGAGCAGCAGCCCACGACAGCTGCTCCCGGCCGTGAACACGAGCTGCCCGCCTGGGCTGGCCATTTCCGTTTTTAAGATGGGAAGTCAGAATGGCTTATCTCAACTCTGAGGAAGTCTGAGCAATCAGCGAGAGGTTTTCTCAAATATATGGTTTTAGCAGATTATTTTAAGAGTGGGAGAATTTCCCTGAAGTCAAGGGAGGGGAAATTCCCCACCAAGGACTAACGCTGGGTGGGAGATGCTGGTCAGGAACCAGCTGCTCATTAGCTAGGCAGTGTTGGAGACTGCCTCATGAAAATAGCTAAAATCTGTATCTCCTCCTTGTCAAGTGCCTGATGTTTAAGGGCTGTGTTAGATCTCCCCTCCCTTTCCTTTAACAAAACACCTCAACCCCTGCCCTGTTACCACACCCTCACCAGGACTACCCTCCCCCACTTATAAGTCAGGGCCTTTTTTTTTCCTGATGTCTTCTCCAGCTGGATTTGTAACAGTCCTTCCAATTTAAAGCAAAATGACACCTCCCGTATGGCTACCACATTGTTCTCTGTAGTAATTCCTAAGGCTGTAACTGGCCAGGGCTGAAAATGTGGACGGGGGCGTTCTACTCCCTGACAGCTGCAGCCAGGAGGAAAGCAGGGATGGGGAGGAAGATGAGACATTAGCGTGAGGGATGGACGGGGAAGGGCCGCTGCGGCCCTAGGAATCAGGAGCCTCCAGAGGGCAGTGTTTCTGGGAGTGATGGTTAACCATGATTATTGAACAAGACCGTTATAAATTCACTTTATTACGTTTTTGGAATTGACCATACTCTGTGGAACAGATGTGCTCTCTTGAAATTGTCCCCAGCCAGAGAGGGGCTGACAGTCAGCACGCAGTTTTGATGATCAAGGATGTGCTCTGTCTACCTGACTGAAGCTGCGGGAAGTGTCGTAGGAAGAGCCTGCTCTGTCTGCTCTCAGATTGATTGTATGTAGGCATTTGGGGTTTTAAAACTGATTTCAATTTGGAGCAGTCTTTGCTTCTTATATAAGATCGTTTTCAAAAATGGCTTTTTGGGCCAGGTGCAGTGGCTCACGCCTGTAATCCCAGCACTTTGGGAAGCCGAGGCAGGTGGATCACCTGAGGTCAGGAGTTTGAGACCAGCCTGGCCAACATGGCGAAACCCCATCTCTACTAAAAATACAAAAATGAGCTGGATGTGATGGCGCACACCTGTAATCTCAGCTACTCGGTAGGCTGAGGCAGGAGAGTTGCTTGAACCCTGGAGGCAGAGGCTGCAGTGAGCCGAGATCGTGCTGGTGCACTCTAGCCTGGGCGACAGAGCAAGACCTTGTCCCCTACCCCTCCCCCAAAAAATGTTTTTCCACCAAAAGAAACTACAGTTGGTGAGAATGTGGAGAAATTGCACTGTTGGTGGGAATGTGAGATGATGCAGCCATTGTGGAAAACAGTATGGAGGACCCTCAAAAAATTAAGACTAGAATTACCGTTTGATCCAGTATACTAAAGAATTGAAAGCAAGGTCTCAAAAAGATAGTAGCACATTACTCACAATAGCCAAGTGGTAAAAGCAGCCCAAATGTTTACCCACAAACAGATAAACAGAATGTGGTGTGTATATACACAATGGAATATTTTGGGTTTTTTTTTTTTTCCTTTTTTAAAAATCAATAGAAGTGCTAGCCAAACAATGGAATATTATAGACTGTTTAAAAAGAAGGAAATGCTAACACTTGGTACACATGAATGGATGTCAAGGACATTATGCTTAGTGAAATAAACCAGCCATACAAGGACATACACTGTATGATTCCATTCCTATGAAGTATCTAAAGTAGTCAACATCATAGAAACAGAAAGTAGAAAGGTGGTTGCCAGGGAACAGGAGAGGAAGAAGAGAAATGTTTAAGAAGTGTGGCAGTTTTGCAAGATGAAGAAGTTCTGTCACACAACAGTATGAATATACTTGACACTGCTGAACTGGAACTGTGTGCTTAGAAGTGGTTAAGATGGTAAAATTTAATGTTATTATGTTCATCACATAGGAAGAAAGAAACAACATTTACTTTTTAGTTATTATAGTATATTCATTTCTCCTGATTTTGGTGACATACGTTTTGAGAATTTATAATAGCTTTACAGCATTGAAATTCCCCTAGTTAAGAAGTCACCATTATTAACTTTCATCCGTCGTTGAGGATCCAAGCCCATTGAAGTCAGTGAGGAATGGAACATAAAGACGTGAAGGCAGCAGCAGCACCGGCCTGTGGGTCTGGCGATCATGAGGAACTCTGCCCAGCGGAACTGGCCTGGGCTTTGACGCGCTGTGGACTATGGCATGTAGGATTTTTCAGCTGAACTGCAAATTGCTGTTTCCCCATCAGCAATTCATAATTCAACTGAACAATGTCTATTGAGAGTATGTGACACTTTAAAAAGTGTTCAGGTAGAGTGGAGTCAGATTACAGACAAGACACTGTAGAATAATTTTGTCATGAAGCAATAGACAACTCCCATGTCATTTCTTGTGACATCATAAAACCACTGTTTTAAGAAGTTCACCTTGGAAGTAATATATAGGATGGCTTGGGGAGGGAAACAGAGTCATGAAGACTGGCTGGGGGATTTTTCTAGCTACAGTCTCAGATGAGCACAGGGGTGGGAATCAGAGAGGCCTGGATTCCCGTCCTGGTTCGGACCCAACCCCTGTGTAGCCCTGATAAGTGACTCAACTTCTTGGAACCTCAGTTTCCACATCAGCAATTTGCAGTTCAATTGGAAATCACACACTGAGTGCTTTCTGTATGGCAGATACTATGCTAGGGGCTGGAAAGACAAAAATCAAACGTCTGTCCTTTGCTTTAAGCCTGTCCTGCCCTTTAAGATGGTAAGCGACCATCTTAAAGGAAACACACATAGAAGGACAGTAAGTGTCGGGAGTCCTAGAAAACCACCAGGCTTGGACGAAGCATCAAAGCAAAGCACGAAGATTCTTCCTGTGTGGACATCAGACACTGAGAAATCCCACTCCATAAAACACGCTTAAATTACGGGACACAGGAGTCATTAACTTCAAGGGACTTTAAAATCGTGAAAGTGGTTGGGGTGGTGAAGGGAAAAGGATACAACCAGAAAACGGAATCAGGTCCTTGGCAGGCCCCACTGGGCGCGGAGATTGGGAGTCGGAAGAAAGGGTTAGTGAGGGGGCTCCGGGGAGGGCAGGACATACGACTGCTCTCCAGAATGGGAGCAAAACACCCAGATTTGGATACTAAGACTGTTTTTAATATCATTTTGTCTTGTTACAAGTACCAGAGCCACTGCTGGGGGAGGCAGTTCCGCCCAGTGGGTAAGAGTTAGAGGGCCTGGGCCTGCCGCACACAGCTGTGTGTTATTGGGACTTGAATCTCCTCATCTAGAAATGGGGACAACTGACAGTACCTCCCATGTAGCATCGTCATGAGGATTATACGAGCCTGTTCACCTCCACAGCTTAAATCAGTGCCTAGCACATTGTAGGTGCCTGATAACATAACATCTTGCAATTCTTTTTTTTTTTTTTTTTTTTAATTTATAGAGATGGGTCTTATTATGTTACCCAGGCTGGTCTCAAACTCCTGGGCTCAAGGGATCCTCCTGCCTCAGTCTTCCAAAGTGCTGGGATTACAGGCATGAGCTACCGTGCCCAGCCACATCTTGCAATTCTATACTGTTTTTCAGTTTACAGGGTGCTTTCTTATATCATCATTCCACTTGAAGCTCAAAGCACACCAATAACAAGTACTTGTTCAGAATATACAAACCCTGAGAGATGGGTATTGTCATCCACATTCAATGGGTGAAAAAAAACAAAGAAAGAAACTTGACCAAGGACTCATACTCAAAAATACAGACAAGAAAAAAACGTGCATCACTATCATTTGAAGGCAAGTTAATCTGACCCCAAAGCCTTGCACAAAGTCCACGTGCTGTACTTCTTCCCTTCCTTTCCCTTTCTCCTTCCTTCCCTCCTTCCTTCCCTCCTTCCTTCCCTCCTTCCCTCCTTTCCTCCTTCCCTCCTTTCCTCCTTCCCTCCTTTCCTCCTTCCCTCCTTTCCTCCTTCCTTCCTTCTTTCCTCCCACCCTCGCTCCCTCCCTCTCTTCCTCCCTCCTTCCCTCCCTCCCTTTGCTCCCATGTGTGCCAGGCAGGTCTAGGTGTTAGGAACACAGTTAAGAATAAAGCAGACAAGCATTACTGCCTTTCTGGAGCTTGCATTCTGGACAATGAACAGAATACATTAGACGGTGCCAAAAGCTATGGAGAAAACTAAACCAGGGGAGACGGTAGAGTACGATGAGGGTTGTGCTTTTAAGTGGGATGGTGAAGGTGAGGGAGCCAGTGTGTGTGTACCTGGGGAGAGCTGTCAGGCACACGAACAGTGGCCCTGGGCAAGGAGTGCCTGCGGTGTCTGCAGCCAGGAGCCATTGGTTGGAGAGGGGCGGGAGGCACAGTGTATCTGGGGAGGGGTCTCACGAATTTTGGCTCTCTCCCCTGTGGATGATTCTGAGCAGAGGAGTGACACAATCCAGTCTAGGAATGGTTTGCCAGCATCGCTCTGGCAGCTTCGGCTGCCAGCAGTGGTGGCAGCAGGGAGACCAGGAGAGGCTGCTCGAGGGAGCCCGAAGCTGGGTGGGAACCCAGGCTTAAGCGGTGGGAGGGGACCCAGGCTTGAGTGGTGGGAGAGGGGTAAGAGGTAGCCAGATTCTGGACGCCTTCAGGACCTAGAGTCAGATCTGCCAGTGGGATGATCTGGTCGTGGGATGTGAGAGGCAGAAGAATAACCTCTGAACAGGTAAAACATACAGGCTAATGCCTGCTTTACAGATGGGAAGACTGAAGCTGAAGGAGCTGAAGTGACTTGCACCAAGGTCATTTAGTTAGGAAGTTAGTGAAGCAAGGACATTGACCCGGGAATTTTCACTCCAGGCGCCGTGCCCTTCCCTCGTCCGTGTTGCGAGACTCTTGCCCCTGGCCTCTGCCCCCCTCACCTGCCAGGACTGAGTCAGCCGACGCATGAGCGCCTCGAGCCGTCATACTTCCGCAGTGTCGCTGACTGCTAATCCGTGATGTCGAAACAGTGGCTGTTGAAACCTCTCCTGTGATTAACCTCCGCCAGAGTTGTCTTTTGTTCTTTACTTTTTTTCTTTCGAGACAAAGTCTTGCTCTCTTGCCCAGGCTGGAGTGTAGTGGTACAGTCAGAGCTCATTGCAGACTGGAAATCCTAGGCTCAAGCCATCCTCCCGCCTCAGCCTCCCAAGTAGCTGGGACTACAGGTGCGCGCCACTGCCCCCGGCAGAGCTGTTTTGCTAAGTGTTCATGAAAAACTCAGAGAGCTGTCAGTATTTCCAGTCCATGTCTCTGTCCAGAGGGTTTTCTCCTGGTACCTCCTGTAAAGCTCTAACACTTTCCAATAGACTCCTGTTAATTGTGGATTTATGCATGAATACAATACAACCTGCTTTTTTTCTTTCTTTACTGATTTTCACAGCAACAGCTACATCATGGTAAAGAATTCTCCCTTGGAAAACACGGTTCAGTTCTTCGAGGAGAAAGTGTCGTTTTCAGAGCTTTGCTCTGGGTGGGAAGCCGCAGTGCCTTTATTTTACTGAGATTCACTTTTTTTTTTTTTTTTTTTTTTTTTCTCAACCATGGTTTAAACTGATAAGGAAAAATGCTGTTGGTACCAGACAGTGCCAGATCAGTGCTTGCAAAATTGGAAGATTCCTACTGCTTTAGGCATTAGACACGCAGGGTTTGTGTATATTCTCCTAACCCAGGAGCATCAGGATATCTCAGCCAGTAAGCAGCACAGTTCTTGGGCCTCGTGGTCTGGGCAGCCGCTCCAGGATTAGAGAAGGCTTTTGTCTTAAGTGCTGTTTCCCTTGGAGTCTGAGACATACTCATGTATGAAAAATATGATGCCTTCCTCAAGGCATCCCCCAACCAACCCCCAAACACACACCAGCAGAACATACTAGACTAGGTGACCTCCTGCTCTCTGCCCGTACGCACCTTGACCTAGCATAGGAAGCAGAAGTTACATTTAAAATCAGTCACCACGCATTGTGCAGGCTCTAATGTGTTTCTCAGACAGCACAGGTCTGGCTTTCTCGGGACCTCCAGCCACACCCCCAGCAAGATAGACACAGATCCACACATGACCCCCAGCAAGACAGACATGGATTCCCACAAGCATAGCTGGCTCCCTGCTGCCCACCCACCCGTGCTCCCAGGATGCACTCCCTTCTCCGGAGGCACCAGGCCCTGCCATGCCCCCGATAGCCGTCCCCTCTCCTTTAATGAGCAGATAAGAAAGCTGGAGCCCAGAAGGCAACACCAAGGCTGTGGAGTGCTTTCTTCTGCCCCTTGCTTTGTGCTCAGGCCCAGGAATTTACTCCTCCCCCACCCCTGTCTCTTGGTCTCTTAAGACAGCTCACTTTTCCTCCCAGACACAGGCCCTGACCTTTCCTGACCAAGACTGGGGATGGGCCCAGGCAGGGGAGTGGAGGTGGGTAGAGGGTAACTGGCACCATGCTCTCAGAGCCTGGAACCCTGACTTGGTGCATGCCGAGAGCTCCCCCCAGCTTCCATTGTCAGCTGGTCCAAGGTTCCCTGGCTGTTGCGGTGTCCGGTGCACCTGTCTGGGTGGTTTCACGGCTAGGGTACAGGTGCAGACCCATGTGCCATGCCTCACTGTGGTGTGTGCTGTCACGGATGTAAGCAGCTGGCTCGCCTGGAATCACAGGAGGGTTCTGCAGAGGAGGTGATGATGGCTGGGATGTGGGGGATTCTCTGAGACGGGCACCCCTGGCAGAGGGGGAAGGAATTGGAAAGCTGGGGCCCGTGAGCAGACCCAGCTCCGTGGGCACCACTGAGAGGTGCTGTGTCCAGAGCTCAGGCTTACAGGACTGGGGCTGCCAGGTGGGAGGTGGCCTGAGCACAGTCTCAGAGAGGGGCTGGGGCCGGGCTGGGAGAGGCCGCTGGTGGCGTGTGCACACCTTCCTGCTTTCCCTCTGTCCTGCTTCAGGAGCTCCGTGCATCGTGAGTGCATGAGCTTGAACTCCTCGTCATCACAGCTCTGTCTCTGCTTGGCAAGAAAGACCTAAAATGCTGGTGTGTGAAATACTACTTCTGCAGTGTTGATCACCCCCGTTATTATGGATCTTTTTCCATGTTTATGATTGTTTTAGTGTCAGATTCCTGGGCTCTATTTACAGAATCGGTTGCTTCTGACAGCAGTGTGGCTGAAATGATGAGGGGAGAGGAGGAGAGGCGTGAGGGAAGCAGGAGGCCAAGCATGGTGGTCGGGGGTGGGGGTCTGGGGCTGGACGTGTGTCTGCTGAACACCTGGCACATGGCCAGTGCGGATAAGATGAGCTGTGCATAGAAAATACAGGTTGCATTGATCTGAATTTAAAACATCTCCCCAAGAAAGAACTCTTCAGTCAGAAACCAGGCCCATCCTTTTCTAGTCAAGTAACTAGAAACATGGATTTGCCAAGTCCCTGAGAAAAGCAAGTCCAAGGAGCACCATCCCAGGGCAACCTTCAGCCAGCTTCTGTCCTTCCCTCTGTCCTTCCCTCTGTCCTTCCCAGCACACCGGCTTCTCCCTCAGACTTCTGCTTTTTGTTAAATCTCCAGGGAACTTGGAATTTTTCCAAAACGTCCTTGACCCTATCTCTTGCTGCGGGCATGAACTTGATCTCCCGACATGGATCTCAGTTCCTGATGCCATTTCCTGGGGCCGCTCCTGTTGCCGCCCACTCCCACTAACTGTGTTCTCCCCAGCTGGCTTCCCTGGCCCCAGGCTCTGC
Organism: Macaca thibetana thibetana; assembly: GCF_024542745.1. Lineage (NCBI taxonomy): Eukaryota > Metazoa > Chordata > Mammalia > Primates > Cercopithecidae > Macaca > Macaca thibetana. The sequence goes on from NC_065594.1 coordinate 4,180,965, forward strand.
GCCAACAGCTCTTCCTCCACGTCCTAGCAAAGTCTGTCATTAGCCCAGCCCTCAGCGGGCGGGACACCTTCAACTCTCTGTGGAGTTCCAGCTATGGTCAAGGAGGCTGAGAGTGTCACATGCATTCTGTCGCCTGATTCTTCGAAAAGGACACGAAGCTCAGATAAATGAGGTCACTTGGTTTAGGTCCCATGCCCACAGAAGGGCAGGACCAGAATTCAGAGCAGCCTCCGTGATCCTAAAACCTCCTCTCTTTCTGCTGTATGAGGGGACTCTGCTTAGGTCCTGTGGCTTCCTTCCTCCGAACCCTGGCAGAGCAGCCCGGGATGAACTCCAGCCTGTGAGGCCCTTCTGTGTGCCCCCAATCTTTGCAGTCTCGTCTTCCGTGAGATGTGCTGGGGGTCCGTGGAGCATGTGCTTCGCATCAGCCACCTTCGGTTTGCAATCAGGAGCCGTCACTCTGTTCTGAGTGGCCTTCAAGGAAGCCTTTCCCTGGCTGAGGAGGGTCCCTTTCTCTTTAAAATCCTGCCACTTGCTTCGGACTCTCCTTATTATATTTCCACTTCCTGGCTGCAGTCATCAGTATTTGGGTTGTTGTTTTTTTTTTTTTTTTTTTTATATTTTTAAGTTCTAGGGTACATGTGCACAACATGCAGGTTTGCTACATATGTATACATGTGCCATGTTGGTGTGCTGCACCCATTAACTTGTCATTTACTTTAGGTATATCTCCTAATGCTATGCCTCACCGCTACCCCCACCCCACAACAGGCCCCATGTATGATGTTCCCCTTCCTGTGTCCAAGTGAACTCATTGTTAATTCCCACCTATGAGTGATAATATGCAGTGTTTGGTTTTCTGTCCTTGTGATAGTTTGCTGAGAATGATGGTTTCCGTCTTCATCCATGTCCCTACAAAGGACATGAACTCATCATTTTTTATGGCTGCATAGTATTCCATGGTGTATATGTGCCGCATTTTCTTAATCCAGTCTGTCACTGATGGACATTTGGGTTGGTTCCAAGTCTTTCCTATTGTGAATAGTGCCACAATAAACATACATGTGCATGTGTCTTTACAGCAGCATGATTTGTAATCCTTTGGGTATATACCCAGTAATGGGATGGCTGGGTCAAATGGTATTTCTAGTTCTAGATCCTTGAGGAATAGCCACACTGTCTTCCAGAATGGCTGAACTAGTTTACAGTCCCACCAACAGTGTAAAAGTGTTCCTGTTTCTCCACATCCTCTCCAGCACCTGTTGTTTCCTGACTTGTTAATGATCACCATTCTAACTGGTGTGAGATGGTATCTCATTGTGGTTTTGATTTGCATTTCTCTGATAGCCAGTGATGATGAGCATTTTTTCATGTGTCTGTTGGCTGCATAAATGTCTTCTTTTGAGAAGCGTCTGTTCATATCCTTTGCCCACTTTTTGATGGGATTGTTTTTTTCTTGTAAATTTGTTTGAGTTCTTTGTAGATTCTGGATATTAGCCCTTTGTCAGATGAGTAGATTGCAAAAATTTTCTCCCATTCTGTAGGTTGCCTGTTCACTCTGATGGTAGTTTCTTTTGCTGTGCAAGAGCTCTTTAGTTTAATTGATCCCATTTGTCAATTTGGGCTTTTGTTGCCATTGCTTTTGGTGTTTTAGACATGAAGTCCTTGCCCATGCTATATCCTGAATGGTATTATAGCCTAGGTTTTCTTCTAGGGTTTCTATGGTTTTAGGTCTAACATTTAAGTCTTTAATCCATCTTGAATTAATTTTTGTATAAGGTGTAAGGAAGGGATCCAGTTTCAGCTTTCCACAGATGGCTAGCCAGTTTTCCCAGCAACATTTGTTAAATAGGGAATCCTTTCCCCATTTCTGGTTTTTGTCAGGTTTGTCAAAGACCAGATAGTTGTACGTGTGTGGTATTATTTCTGAGGGCTCTATTCTGTTCCATTGGTCTATATCTCTGTTTTGGTACCAGTACCATGCTGTTTTGGTTACTGTAGCCTTGTAGTATAGTTTGAAGTCAGGTAGCGTGATGCCTCCAGCTTTGGTCTTTTGGCTTAGGATTGTCTTGGCAATGTGGGCTCTTTTTTGGTTCCATATGAACTTTAAAGTAGTTTTTCCAATTCTGTGAAGGAAGTCATTGGTAGCTTGATGGGGATGGCATTGAATCTATAAATTACTTTGGGCAGTATAGCCATTTTCACGATATTGATTCTTCCTATCCATGAGCATGGAATATTCTTCCATTTGTTTGTATCCTCTTTTATTTCGTTGAGCAGTGGTTTGTAGTTCTCCTGGAAGAGGTCCTTCCACATCCGTTGTAAGTTGGATTCCTAGGTATTTTATTCTCTTTGAAGCAATTGTGAATGGGAGTTCACTCATGATTTGGCTCTCTGTTTGCTGTTATTGGTGTATAGGAATGCTTGTGATTTTTGCACATTGATTTTGTATCCTGAGACTTTGCTGAAGTTGCTTATCAGCTTAAGGAGATTTTGGGATGAGACCATGGGGTTTTCTAGATACACAGTCATGTCATCTGCTAACAGGGACAATATGACTTCCTCTTTTCCTAATTGAATATCCTTTATTTCTTTCTCCTGTCTGATAACCTTGGCCAGAACTTCCAACACTATGTTGAATAGGAGTTGTGAGAGAGGGCATCCCTGTCTTGTGCCAGTTTTCAAAGGGAATGCTTCCAGTTTTTGTCCATTCAGTATGATATCGGATGTGGGTTTGTCATAAATGGCTCTTATTATTTTGAGATACGTCCCATCAATACCTAATTTAATGAGAGTTTTTAGCATGAAGCGTTGTTGAATTTTGTCAAAGGTCTTTTCTGCATCTATTGAGATAATCCTGTGGTTTTTGTCGTTGGTTCTATTTATATGCTGGATTATGTTTATTGATTTGCATATGTTGAACCAGCCTTGCAAAAATCAGTGAATCCAGGAGCTGGTTTTTTTTTGAAAAGATCAACAAAATTGATAGACCGCTAGCAAGACTAATAAAGAAGAAAAGAGAGAAGAATCAAATAGATGCAATAAAAAATGATAAAGGGGATATCACCAGCGATCCCACAGAAATACAAACTACCATCAGAGAATACTATAAATATGTCTACTCAAGTAAACTAGAAAATCTAGAAGAATTGGATAAATTCCTGGACACATACACTCTCCCAAGACTAAGCCAGGAAGAAGTTGAATCCCTGAATAGACCAATAACAGGCTCTGAAATTGAGGCAATAATTAATAACTTACCAACCAAAAAAAGTCCAGGACCAGACGGATTCACAGTCGAATTCTACCAGAGGTACAAGGAGGAGCTGGTACCATTCTTTCTGAAACTATTCCAATCAATAGAAAAAGAGGGACTCCTCCCTAACTCATTTTATGAGGCCAACATCATCCTGATACCAAAGCCTGGCAGAGACACAACAATAAAAGAGAATTTTAGACCAATATCCCTGATGAACATCGATGCAAAATTCCTCAATAGAGTATTCGGGTTTTATTGCATCCCCTTAAGGACAAAGGTCATTGTCCCCAGCACCTGACAGTTGTTCCACTGGAAAAAATAGTGATGCGTCGCTTCTCGGCCTTTTGGCTAAGATCAAGTGGAAAAATAGTGATGGGGACATCCCTGAACTTGCACAAGAGGGCTGAGGCCATGAGTCTGAAAGAAGACACTGCTCTGTGACAGATTGTTGGCTTTGCCGAGCGTGGTTCATTGTCCCAAGAAAGAAAATCTGACTACCAGGGTGGCCAATCTAAAAAGCTGCACCGTCCTTAAAAGATCTCTCTTGGCCAGGCGCAGTGGCTCACGCCTGTAATCCCAGCACTTTGGGAGGCCAAGGCAGGTGGATTATGAGGTCAGGAGATTGAGCTCATCCTGGCTAACATGGTGAAACCCCGTCTCTACTAAAAATACAAAAAATTAGCCGGGTGTGGTGGCGGGCGCCTGTAGTCCCAGGTACTCGGGAGGCTGAGGCAGGAGAATGTCGGGAACCGGAGAGGTGGAACTTGCAGTGAGCCGAGATCGCACCACTGCACTCCAGCCTGGGCGACAGAGCGGGACTCCGTCTTGGGGGGAAAAAAAAAAAATATATATATATATATACACACACACACACACACACACACACACATGTATATATATGTCTTTCTCTCTCTTTTCTGGTAAAAGTACTATATAATTCCTCATTCTCATATTTTGAGTTCCGAGCCTTTCAGATATGTATGGAGAGTAAGAATGATGGCACATTTCTACTCGAGACACTGTTGGGATGTACTGGTTTTGGTAGTACTGCCTTGCAGATAAAGGATGGAAGCAGAATATCGGATCATCTTTTTCATCTTCTTTACCTCCTCAGACTTCCCAGCACATTGCTTGGAAGCGTTGTTATCTGTATTTATGCTGTTAATATCCAGGGTGGAGCACAGACTTCCAAGTAAATTACACATAGTGCCCTGATGGTCTTCACTCTGCAAATGGTATTGTGTTGGCAATACACTCTTTAACATTCCACCTCTCACTTAATGTCACACTGAACTGCAGCTCTCAACTTTGGAGTAATGTAAACATTTTCTAGCAGTTTCTTATTCTAAGATGATTACCTTCCCTTGGGAGTATATTACCAAATTTTTTCATCATATGAAAAAATCTTGTTAGCTGTGTCTTTTAAATCATGCCTTTTGTATTTTGTATGTTTTAGTTTCTTCAGATGGAGGTACTGAGCCGTCTGCCTTAGTGGATGACAACGGTAGTGAGGAGGACTTGAGCTATGAGGACCTCTGCCAGGCGAGCCCTCGGTACCTGCAGCCCGGCGGGGAGCAGCTGGCCATCAATGAGGTACTGGAATTCCACATGACAGTGGTGGATACGGGATACCTGATTTTCAGGGTCCACAACCACTTCTGACTTTGTTCTGTAGTTCTTCTTTACTAAGCATGTCCAAAAGCCTGGAACTCTGATTAAAACAACACTGTGATTCACTTTGGGAGGCCGAGGAGGGTGGATCATTTGTGGTCAAGAGTTCAAGACCAGCCTGGCCAACATAGTGAAACCCTGTCTCTACTAAAAATAACAGAAAATTAGGTAGGCGTGATGGTGCGCACCTGTAAACCCGGCTACTTGGGAGGCTGAGGCAGGGAGAATTGCTTGAAGCTGGGAGGCGGAGGTTGCAGTGAGCCGAGAGCACACCACTGCACTCCAGCCTAGGCGAAAGAGCAAGACTCCATCTCAAAAATAAAGAAAGAACAACACTGTGATTCTCTGACCTCGTCCAGGAAAATGGGTGGGATTAAGCTTCCGGGGTAGAGGCAGCTCATCTTTTTAGGTAAAGAAGAGCAGCTCCCCGTCCGTGTTCGGCCAGTGCTTTCCATTTGATGAAAGAATACCCTCCCTTCCGATATCTCGTATCATTCTCACAACTGATCTAAGAAGCGGACATCATGGTTATTATCCACATTTTCATCAACGCTCTGAGGAAACATGTCTAATTACTTGATGGCGAATGGCAGAGCTGGAGGTACCCGTGTATTTCTCCCTCCAAATCTGGTGTTCCTTTGGCCACCCTGCAGCTGTAGCTTTTTTTTTAGGAGATCATTCTGGAAGGTACCTCCAGCTTTTGGCGTTCTTGAGCAGAACGTGTGGAGCGTAACTCCTCAGTGAGTCAGTCTCTCTACCGAGATCGCCAGTGATGTGTATTGTTGGCCGCTAAGGAGATGTGTGGAATCACCTGCTCCCGTGACCGGTGGCTGGAGGAGCCACATTTGTTCCTGTTTAATTGTTAACGATCTCAGGATCATGCTGTGTTCTCTTTAATTGCTGTAAAGTGTAAAGTTAGATGCAAAGCTTACTTGCATTGTGAATAAAGTATGAATGATCCACACGGGAGGGAGATGTGAGGGACAGACTTCCAGTAGCATATGTGCATAACTTTAGTAAGCTTGGCTCTGTGACATCTAGTATGGTTGCCAGAAACCATTTTTGGAGCAAATATTTCAGAATTGAAGTTTGCTAGATAACTGACCTGCTGCTAAGTGAGCAACTTACACTTTTTTTTTTTTTTTAAAGGGGCTTGCCTGCCTTCCTGCCTTCCTCCTTCCCTCCCTCCCTTTTTTCTTGCATTTTGCTCTTGTTGCCCAGGCTAGAGTGCAGTGATGTAATCTCGGCTCACTGCACCTCTGCTCTCCAGGTGCAAGCAGTTGTCCTGCCTCAGCCTCCTGAGTACCTGTGATTACAGACATGTGCCAGGACACCTGGCTAATTTTTTTTTTTTTTGGAAACAAGAGTTTTGCTCTTATCACCCAGGCTGGAGTGCATTGGCATGATCTCCACTCACTACAACCTCCGCCTCCTAAGTTCAAGCGATTCTCCAGCCTCAGCCTCCTGAGTAGCTGGGATTATAGGAGCCCACCACCACGCCTGGCTAATTTTTGTATTTTTAGTAGAGATGGGGTTTCACAATCTTGGTTGGGCTGGTCTTGAATTCTTGACCTCAGGTGATCCACCTGCCTCGGCCTCCCAAAGTGCTGGGATTATAGGTGTGAGCCACCGCGCCCGGTATAAGGGCCTTCTTTAAAAGCAGGTAGAGATGCCCCTCCTGACTTCGTTTTTCCCCAGTCTGTTCTCCTGGGTTCTCTTTGTGTAACTAGTCACATAGTCAGTGTGGACCAAATGCCACCAGCATATCCAAGTGAGAGGATACCAGTGTCACCCTGAGAGTGCACCTAGCAGCTCCCTCACCCTCCCGCCCACGCGTGCTCTATGCTGAGCACACCCCACTGTCTCCTTCCAGCTGATCAGTGATGGCAACGTGGTCTGCGCAGAAGCCCTGTGGGACCATGTGACCATGGACGACCAGGAACTGGGCTTCAAAGCCGGGGATGTCATCCAGGTTCTGGAAGCTTCCAACAAGGACTGGTGGTGGGGCCGCAGTGAGGACAAGGAGGCCTGGTTCCCCGCGAGCTTCGTCAGAGTAAGTGCGGGGCGCTTGCAGCTTCGTCAGAGTAAGCGGGGGGCGCTTGTTCCCCGCGAGCTTCGTCAGAGTAAGTGTGGGGCGCTTGCAGCTTTTCCAAAGTGTCTGTGGGGGCTGCAGGATCCTTTCGGGTCAGAACTCGCCTTTCATCAGGTCAGCTCTTTTGTAATGGTTAGCTGACATGCAAGTCACACCTGTAAGAAATCAGGCTGGGTCGCAGCCAAAATGTTAACGGAAGGCAAGCGAGTTGCTCGGTGTTTCTCTGTGGTCCTTGTGCCTGCTGGCACAGCTGCAGCCCTGCTGAGGCCATGAGACTCAGGCGAGGGCCAGGCCGCCTTCTCAACAGGTCACAGGAAAATAGGAACCTGGGAGGTCTCCTGCCTCTGTTCCGTGCTGCCCTCCCTTGCCCCAAGTCACCTGTCCCCCGTGTGTGGGTTGCAGTTGCGAGTGAATCAGGAAGAGCTGTCGGAGAACTCCATCAGCACCCGCAGCGAGGAGCAGGACGAGGAGGCCAGCCAGAGCCGCCACAGACATTGCGAGAACAAGCAGCAGATGCGGACCAACGTCATCCGGGAGATCATGGACACTGAGCGGGTGTACATCAAACACCTCAGGGACATCTGCGAGGTGGGATGCCAGGCTGGGACCTCACTGAGGGTCACATTACGAGGTTGCATGAGGTGCCTGGGCTTTCTCCCCACCTCCACCCCCTACTCCTCCATCAGACTCCCACATGTACACACTTACCCACTGCTCGTTTCTCCGCCCCTGCTGTCTGCACTGCTAAGTCTGAGTTCTGCGGCTGTCCTAGCTGTTGCTGGAGGTTTTTTAGAGTCAGGGTCTCTTTTCAGAGGCAAGGCTTTTCTTAGAGATAGGGTCTTGCCCTGTCACCTAGACTGAGTACAGTGGCATGATCATAGCTCACTGCAGCCTCAAACTCCTGGGCTTTAAGCAATCCTCCCTCCTCAGCCTCCTGAGTAGCTAGGACTACAGGCATGCATCACCACACCCAGCTAATTTTCTAAATTTTATATACAGACAGGGTCTCACTGTGTTGTCGAGGCTGGTCACGAACTCATGGACTGAAGCAATTTTCCTGCCTTGGTTTCTCAAAGTGCTGGGATTAGAGGCGTGAGCCAGTGTGCCGAGCCCCTCTCTTAAGTGCACTCTGCAACTATCTCTGTCAGGACCTAATTCCTGAGATTATTTGAAAAGGATGGCTTTCATAGAAGGCACATGCTCACTTGATTTTACAAAGAGTCAAAGGTTTGTTACTGTCTGCAACCCATTGCATCTAATCACCACCTCACAGACGAGACCCTGAGTCATTTAGACACAGATGGGAAAAATGTGAGTTTTATACTGGTGATATCAGAGGCTATATTCTAGCATCATGCTATTCTACTTGGCAATAAATTTTATTTTGCAGTCTTATCCTGATTTCAGAGAGCTTGTCATTAGTAGAGGTGCACCTGAAAGGGTTTTGTCTTCCTGTGGTATTTTGTGCTTTTATGGATTGTGTACGAGCATCACACTACACTGCTGTTCGCCCTGTCTGCTCACTGTGGCTCTTCTAGCTATAAATGCTGATATCTGCACTATCCATTCAACGCTGACCATTCAGTGCTGAAGACAAGTTGAAGTCAGAGAACTGCCCGTTCTCTCATCAGATTCGCCAGCCATGTGGACAGGCCAGTGTTTAGCTTCTCTGTGCCAGCCATCTCATTCTGTGTGAGTGTGTGGCGAAAGAAGCAGTTCTGCGGTGGTATTTAGGGAAATAAGAGGAACTGCCCATGATTATTGAGCATTGACTGTTACCACCCCTTACCTGGATTAACCTGGCTACCACAGCATTCTCACTGGGCAGGTCCTGTTAACCCGCATTGCAGATGGGGAGACCAAGGCACAGAGAAGTTAAGTGGTGGGGTTGGATTTAAACCCAGGCAGTCTGCCCCAGAACCTGTCCTTTTCTGAACTATTACATTATATTGTTTTCCTGTTAAAATTCCTACCAAGCAGTCATTGGTATGTGTTGTACTCCATGGTCAGTTCATTCTATTGAATGTCATGATAACTTTTTTTGAGTTAGCTGCTACATGTATGTACAGCCTTTTCTTCTTATCCCACTAGCTCCTACCCAAGCCATAGTGTAGCCATGGTGTTGCACATAGATAATTAGTGCAAGCCTCAGATTAAAGACCTACAGATTGGTGCTGGCCATAGAAAGGCGGTGCTGGTGGAATCCTCGAGTAAGAGGAATCCTTGCCCTGATGGACAGTGCACAGAGCTGCGTGGGCTGTTCAACAAGCAGTGACATTCTGCATTTGACAAGTCACCTAGGCTGTGAAATGGAATTAGGGTTGGGAGAATGATTATCTGAAGAGTTTGGAAAAACATGTGACGACACCAATTTTTGAGCTCTGGTATTTGAAACTTGTTTCTGGAAACATTACATGGTTTATTGGATCCTAAATCCAACGGCATGAGCCTTTTTGCTTTCTTTTTATTTTAAAACACCTATGGCAAGTTGCAGTCATGGAAGTACGATGACCTCATCAGAGACTCATAGAGGTTAAACTAATTTTCTTTAATTAAATCCATTCTAAGATCATGGTTTTAGGCCTACAAAAGCTGTACTAGTCAAATAATTTATTTGGATCTCCAAATGAAAGCCATTGCTTCTGTATTTTGCAGGGCTATCTCCGACAGTGCCGCAAGCACACGGGAATGTTCACTGTTGCGCAGCTAGCCACTATTTTTGGAAACATTGAAGATATTTACAAATTCCAAAGAAAGTTCCTGAAAGACCTTGAGAAACAGTACAACAAAGAGGAACCTCACTTGAGTGAAATAGGATCTTGCTTTCTTCAAAATGTGCGCCACCCTTTACTTCATTATTAATAACATCTGGTGACATAATTTTGACGTGCATCTCCACGAACAACAGGAGTCTCTTTAGCTTTATTGTTTGTTTGCTAGATGAATCTTCCATAAAAAGGAGATGTTTCTTCTATCTTATATGCTTATCATATAAACGAAATCTGTATAATCTTGTCTAAATGTCCCAAATTCATTTCTTCAAAACCCTTTTATGTAGTCTGGAATTAGGGGGTTACATCTGGAGTAATTACTTTTTAAAAATTTCTAAGGGTTATGCCATAAGAACTATGGACTCCTTCCTAGTAATATCCAGTAAGTGTCTATTACGTTTCAGGCACTGTTTCCAAGGTTTTCTTATATTGGCTTGTGTATTGCTATGAGGTAGATATGATTATCTCTCTCTTTCTAGTTGAGGAAACTGAGGCCCAGAGAGTAAGTAACCCAAGGCCACATACCAGTAAGAGGCAGCTGTGAAGGCAGACCCGGGCATGTGGCTCCAGGACACGTGCTTGTGATACTGTAACTGCCTCAGAACCTTCCTGTGATAACATGCATTTATCATTTTTTAACTTATGATTGACTATTACTACTTACTGCTAGAAGATTTCAGAGGAAGATTTTAGTCCCAGCCCAAATAGCTAAGGAACGGTAAGAGTAATAATAATAACAATGACAGCCTCACCACACCTTCACTTCCTGGGTGCTGGGCTCAGTAGCTGTCTAGAGTCCTCTGGGGTAGATAGATTTTAAGTGGCTGGGCGTCATGTTTTTGTGTTCAGTCAGTCAGCTGGAGGCTGGGCCCCATGTGTGACCTGGGCATATTTGGGACATTGTCACAGGCCTCCTTGTGTGGCCTGTACAGAAGGTTCCTGCAGGAGCCGCCTTAGGACAGGCTGGAGGCCGGGTGGTGGCCTGAGGAAGGCAAGTCCCACAGTGAGGACGGGGGAGTACTGCTACCACCAGGGAAGGGGTCGTGGCAGGCCCAGCCAGGGTGACAGCAGAGAAATGGGAAGAGAGGTGTGTTGAAATGGGCATTTTTGAGGAAAACCTGACAAGACAGTTTTAAACCGCAAAGGATAAGCAACCATCAAAACTGCATACATGGTTTTCAGCTGAGTTGAAAAAATTTGCAGGAGGGGGACGTTAGAGGCCCTGCTACCCACCTGCCAGGATGAGTGCGAGGGAGGCTAGAAGGAGACCAGCGTGCTGAGTCCCAGGGCAGCCTCGTCCCCAACCGCCTCAGGAGCCTGCCGAAGCACCCCTTCCTGCCGGCCAGATAACGCTTGTGGAAACCGTGGCAGGGCAGCTCGGGCGCCAGCGGATTTCATGCCCTGTCCTTCTTGCAGTAGTCCATCTTCCTCCTTTCTAGGAGTGTCCCTTAGAGAGGGCTGGGAGGATGCCCCAGAGGCACCCCGGAAGCTGATGAAGCTGTGCTTTTCCTTCCCAGCAAGAGGGCTTTGCCATCTATTCCGAGTACTGCAACAACCACCCGGGCGCCTGCCTGGAGCTCGCCAACCTCATGAAGCAGGGCAAGTACAGACATTTCTTCGAAGCCTGCCGCCTGCTGCAGCAGATGATTGACATCGCCATCGACGGGTTCCTGCTCACACCGGTGCAGAAGATCTGCAAATACCCGCTGCAGCTGGCCGAGCTGCTCAAGTACACCACACAGGAGCACGGGTGAGGCGCGGGCGAGGGGCTCAAGTACACCACACAGGAGCACGGGTGAGGGGCGGGCGAGGGGCGGGTGAGGGGTGCAGGTGAGGGGCCGGCGAGGGGCGGGTGAGGGGCGGGCGAGGGGGGCGGGTGGGGGGCGGGTGAGGGGCGCGGGTGAGAGGCGGGTGAGGGGTGAGGGTGCTGCTGCCCTTACCTGTAGGCAGCTCTTCACCCCCAGCAGTGATGGGGGGCTTCAGTGTCAGCCTTAACACTTTGGGCGCTCCGTGGGAGAAGTTTTCAGACCGTTTAGAATGTGTGCAATTAACTCTTGAAATAACGTGATTGAAGAGGCTCCAGAATATCCACTCCTGGAGCTGTGAAGACGCAAGGGTCATTCGTGAGCTGTGCCATGAGTGTACGGGGGCTTTTGTTGTATTGTTACTCCTTGTATTGCTTACCTGTATTTTATAAACGTGCGTTTGAGTACTCAGTGGTTAGTAAAGACCGTTTCTGAGGGAAACAGACCAGTGTGAATGGACAGCCATGACTCTCGTTCTGTCCTGTGCCCGTGAGGTTGACGCACAGCAGCTCAGCTCAGAGCAGGATTCTTTATGGCAGAAACGTTACTTGATGGTGACTTACCTAAAGTGACTTGTTGTTAAGCAGTCGCTACTTAGCAACATAGAAGGGCTGAGGGCACGCACAAGCTTGAACTGTAAAAGGGTATGGATTGTCAAGGGTGCGAATCCATATGGGGCAGCTGAGAAGACCAGGGCACTGGGTGCCGGCTGGGCCCTGAGCCGTTCGTAGGCACCAGGGTGCCGACTCTCTGGTCTTTTCCCTGTTCCCTCCTGCTGGAAGCACAGGGCTTGCTTCCACGCTTACCTGAATGCTGTGTCTCCCTTTGAGCTTCCTTGGTGCCTGACTAAGCTCTTCTTGTTACTCACCCTTCTCTTGTTTGAATCTCAGCTTCTCCTGAGCAAAAAGCAACAACATACACATTCTCTCTGTCTTTATCATCTGCCTTGGTTGTTTCTGAATTCCTCTCAGGCCCTTGTTCCCTAGCCATATGATTTCTTCTAGGGGAGCCAGAAGTTATCCTTTGTTTCCTTAATAGCCAACCATCATTTTGTGCATGCACAGAGCCTTTGTGTGGCTATGCATTAGGCATGTCATCCATTCAGCCTGGGAATATGCATGCCCGTTCTCCATGCCACGGGAAGATGTCATCACAGCACACCCAGCTGTTTGGTACCTCAGGGTAGCAGTGCTTGGCTCATTCTGGATTCTCACCTGGCCAGCAGGGACATGATAGTCACAGGACAACTGCTGTGGGCCAGGCTTCAAGCCAGGCTACCCAGGGGCACAAGGGTCTAGGCTAAAGCTGACTCTTTTAGATGAGAATCGAAACAAGGTCCATGCCCCTGACACAAGGTCTTTAACTGCAGCTGCAGCTCTGGAGAGGGTCATCTCAAAGGGTCCTGATGAGAAGAGGAAGACAGAAGGGATTGTGCCAGGAGGAAATTTCTGTGGCAAACCACAACAGTTCTGGGTTTAGCAGCTAAATATCTCCCTGCAGGGAGTGGAGAGTGAATCATTATTCTTTTGTACTCTCTGCCTCTGAACTCCTGTGGAGAGACAGACTTAAAAAGGGAATTTTCTGGCCGGGCGCCGTGGCTCACGTCTGTAATCCCACCACTTTGGGAGACTGAGGCGGCTGGATCACCTGAGATCAGGAGTTTGAGACCAGCCTGACCAACATGGTGAAATCCCATCTCTACTAAAATGCAAAAATTAGCTGGGCATGGTGACGGGCGCCTGTAATCCTAGCTACTCGGGAGGCTGAGGCACGAGAATCGCTTGAACCCGGGAGGCAGAGGTTGTAGTGAGCTGAGATCACACCATTGCACTCCAACCTGGGCGACAGAGCGAGACTTTGTCACAAAAAAAAAAAAAAAAAAAAAAGGGGGTGGTGCAGGGGGAACCTTCTTACAATTAGATTGGAAAGTAAAGAATAAGAGCAGGTCGCTGAACAATAGACACTAGATATGGGTGTTAGCTAAAGAGTTAGGACTAAAGGAATTAGAAAAAGGAGTTCATTGAGACAGATAAGAGAGAGCTGTATATTTTTCTGATGGAGAAATCAGAAAAGTTCAGTAGAAAAAAAAAACAAGGAAGTCAAGAAAGCCACAAAATTGAAGAAAAAAAAATTGTGATTGTAAATATGTTCTACAAATTTTCAAAGACATTTTTAAGAAAATGTCTGGACGGCATGATGAGGAGCCAGAGCCAAAGACAATTAATAAGAAAGGTAAGAAGCAAAGACTTCTTGGAAGATGTGGGCAGGCAGCTTAGTACATTCTGAGATGGGAATGCGGGGTCCGGAAGTCCATACCTCACTCTTCAGTAGTTGATTTTCTTCCTTTAAGGGCGTTTTTCACCAAGAACATTTGCAGATTTTGGTTTTTTCAAAATAAAAATTAGTCAACATGACAGAAAGCCCATTTCCTAGTCTTAAGTAAAACAAAGCAAAAATTATTTTTAAAAAACCATTGCAATTCAGTTTTGTCCAGAAAAACTGATTTTGCACCCTTTCTTCATGGCTGGAGGCCTCTTTGGGGGCTCTGTGCCCATTATTTTGGCAGCCCCTGGTGTCATTCTTGCTCCTGCCCTCTGCCCCACTTCTGAGTGTCAATGGGCCTCTCTGAAGATGGCAGGGTCTGCTCGGTGGGCAGCGTCTGGGGACTTCCCAGGAGCTGGGTTGAACTGTGTTTGGTAAATAGACAACAGAATCTGCTTGCAAGGCGTTCCCATGGCTGTGCAGGATTCTAACTCATTCCGGCTGTGATGAGCGGCCCTGTCTGTCTTGTAAGTTGCCATGGGAAAGTGGAAAATACAGCTCATTAGCTGGGTGGTTGGTCTCCGTGGCCCCGCATTATTAACGCTGAGCAAAACCTGAATGGGAAGCTTGCAGATACTGGACGTGCTCTGTGCTAGCCTGTGTGTAGATTAAAACTGTAGTTTCTGCTTTTCCGGTGCCTACAGTTTTAGTGGGCTTGGGAGCGGGGACCTCCTGGGGAGAACATTTTAGCTTGACGTCACTGTGGTGGACGGAAAGCACCAGAAAGGAAGATCTGTTGGTGAGGCGAGTGCCATACTGCCATTTCCGTAACTCACCACTTCAGGCGCTTGTCCTCTCCTGTCCTTTCCCGAACAGCATAAAAGATGAAGACTCAGAGCACACAGTCACTTTTGAAAATGGTTAGTGATTTTTAAAGTACTTTATATAGCAAGACTGGTTGTGTGAGAATCAGAGCCATGATAAAGACTGTTCTCTCTGTATTAATGAAAGTCACCCATTGTCACCGTGACTAACATTTATTTGTGGCATTCACTGTCATTCATTGTGATTTCTGGGAAGTGAGTGAAAACATTTTTATTCCAAAGAATTCCGAATTGCATTGCGTCAGCTCCCTTAACCTATGCAGACTGTAGTCTATTCACAGGGGAACAAGAAAGGGAAACAGCGGCTACGATGTAAATGTCACTTTGTCTAGAGCATTTGTATATGAAGAAGCGCCCCAGTGGGTTATTTTGCCAGTCCTTTGTAAGGTGCATGTTGTGTGATGAAAATTATCCTCCCATCTTGCAGTGATTACAGCAACATAAAGGCAGCGTATGAGGCCATGAAGAATGTGGCCTGTCTGATCAATGAGCGCAAGCGCAAGCTGGAGAGCATCGACAAGATAGCTCGCTGGCAGGTGTCCATCGTGGGCTGGGAGGTAAGTGGGAAGCACCCCGCATGATCCCGCGCCACTCGCCCCTCCTGCACCTTTGATCTGGTGCAGACGCACTTTAATATCCTGTGGTCAGTACCTTATATTCTTGGCTTTAATGGTAATATATACCATTAATGGTAAATGTGTTTTGAGGCATATTGTTGAATTTAACAGTCAACTATTTTATACCCACCCCCGTAAGAAATAAAGTCTGAAGAGTTTCTGCAGTTAGTTTATTGCGGAGCCTCTGTCTCTCCTGGTAGAGGGAGCTCCATGAGAACCGCAGAGGATGTTCCGTTTGCAGCCACATAACTTAGTAGTAGACGTATGGGGGACTCTGGAGTCCCTGCCCACATGTGAATCCTGTATGATCTGGGCAAGATTAATTTTTTTAACTTACAAATTGGGGAGAAAAATATTACCTACCTCAAAGGCTACCGTGAGCATTTTATAAGATAGTACAGGCCAGGTACAGTGGCTCGCACCTGTAATCCCAGCACTTTCGGAGGCCAAAGTGTGAGAATCGCTTGAGCCCAGGCGTTTGAGGCTGGCCTGGCAACCTGGCAAGACCCCATCTCCACAAAAAGTAAAAAAAATCAGCCAGGCGTGGTGGCGTACACATGTAGTCCTGGCTGCTCGGGAGGCTGAGTTGGAAGGATCACTTGAGCCTAGGAGGTTGAGGCTGCAGTGAGCCATGATCGTGCCACTGCACTCTAGTCTGGGTGACAGAGCAAGACTCTGTCTCAAAAAAAAAAAAAAAAAAGGAAAGAGTACAAATACAATGCCTGTAATAATGGTCCAACAAATTCTCTCTCTCTCTCTGTATTTATAAAAATAGTGACAATAGCTAGCACCTGTGTGTGTTTACCACGTGTCTGAATGGCACTGATCTGAGCCATTTGTACCTATATGAACTCATTTAATCCTTTCCACCATCCTATGAAGTAGGCACTATTATTGTGCCCATTTAACAGATGGGAAAACCGAAGCACAGAAAGGTTAAGTAACTTGCCCAAGACCACACAGCTCGAAAGTAGCAGAGCTGGATTCAAACCCAAGCAGGCACCCTGGCTTCAAAGTCCATGCTGGTCACCACTGTGCTCTACTGCCATTAAATTAAGAACAGCAAGCAGATGCCATTCAGATTTGTAGACCAAGCTACATTGATTTTACATTTATTAATCGGTCAGAACTCACTCTCCCAGAGGACTGAGAAAGTTTGGAGCAAGAAGTTAGGTTTTTAACTGAAGTAGGCTATAGGTGGTGAACATTGGAGAGAAACACGTAACTTCAGGGGCCTTATAGACTTCTGGAGTTTGGGCAGGATCTCAGAGAACACTGAGTCCAACTCTCTTGTTTTGTAAGAATCTAGGGCACAGAATTGCTCTAAGGAAGTAAATAGAAGAACTATTTTGGAGTCAGGCTCTTTTGTCTCCAAAAACTACTGTGTATGACTGGGATTAAGGGAGAATCCAATCCTATTTAACAAAGGCCAGTGTCCTACCAAATACCATAAAGTAACATTGGATTAGATTCAACCTAAATATTGTAAAAGTATGTTTTTCTTTTTGATTTTGGACACTGACATTTAGGGGATAATTTGTCAGAAGTTAATTTCTTGCTGACAGTTTCCCGTCTGGCCTTTTGTTCCTATGACTCTAAATAAGTTGCGATTCCAGGGAGCTGCTATATACTCAACACAATAATGTCAGGTCCGTAATCACGGTCCTGTACCCCTACACGAATGCTTCCTTACGTATAACCCTGCACGCTCTCATTCTTCGAGGCTCTGTTTAGGTCAGCTGCTGTTTCAAGTCTTGACTGGGTTCCATTAATTCAGCATGCTGCTTACCAGAGGCTTCAGGCAAGGAAGACCCCTCAGCTAACACAGAGGTACTGTCAGTTTTCTAGTGAGTAGGAAAACAAAGAAAAGGAAGAAATTTCAGGCACCAGGAGACCAATAAATCCAGGTTTATTAACACAATAACTTTGAGGCCCTGCCCAGCTGTGAATGGGGACAGGTAGTGGGCAGTCTCAGGTAACTGAAAGTCTGAGAAAGATTCTTTGTTAGGAGTCTCTTCTATATCCTAACACCTCAGGGAATCCAAATTGGGATTTTTTTTGTTTTTTGTTTCCCTAGAGAGAAGGGTCTTGCTCTGCCCCTCAGGCTGGAGTGTACTGATGTGATCACCACTCACTGCAGCCTCAAACTCCTGGGCTCAGGGGATTCTCCTGCCTCAGCCTCCTAACTAGCTAGGACTACAGGTGTGTGTCACCATGCCTGGTTAATTTTTAAATTTTTATGTAGAGATGGGGTCTTGCTGTGTTGCCCAGGCTGGTCTCATACTATCCTCCCACCTTGGCTTCCTAAGTAGCTAGGACTACAGCTGTGCTAGAATTGGAAGATCTTAAGATGTGTTTTCATCCTTCCAGGGACTGGATATCTTAGACCGAAGCTCAGAATTGATTCATTCTGGGGAACTGACCAAAATCACTAAGCAAGGCAAAAGCCAGCAGCGGATGTTCTTCCTGTTTGACCACCAGCTGGTGTCCTGCAAGAAGGACTTGCTGCGCAGGGACATGCTGTACTACAAGGGCCGGCTGGACATGGATGAGATGGAGCTTGTGGACCTGGGAGATGGGCGCGACAAGGACTGTAACCTCAGCGTGAAAAATGCCTTCAAGCTCGTCAGTAGGACCACAGACGAGGTTTATTTGTTTTGTGCCAAAAAACAAGAAGACAAGGCAAGGTGGCTGCAGGCCTGTGCAGACGAAAGGAGGCGGGTGCAGGAGGACCAGGAGATGGGTGAGCAGCCCTTGGCCCTGCAGGCACCTTTGCCCCTGCTTGCTGTAATAGCTTCATTCTCCACCACCGTGGGCCCGCTGTGCCCAGCCTTCTCCCTCAGAGCTGGATCCCACCATGGGGAAAAGACGAGGGATCTGCAAACCCTAAATACTTCTGAATGTACTTACAAGACAGACCATGTCAGATGTCGTTACTACAACTAACATTTGTTCAGTATTTACCTTGTGCCAGACATTCCGTGGCCCATTTATAGAGACTGTCTCATTGAATCCCTGTGAAGTGGTTACTGTTATACCCAATTTACAGATGAGAAAATTGAGGCTTATGGAACTGGCCCACTCTTGCCCTGTGGCCACATAACATTTAAATCCAGCACTTTGGATGCCACATGCAGGGTAGAAGAATAAATAATAAAACCAGCTCGGCGTAACCCCAGAGATGGAACCCCACTATGGTGACCATCACCCAGGGTATCAGAAGTATCATGTGGGCTGGGCACTGTGGCTCATGCCTGTAATCCCAGCACTTTGGGAGGCCGAGGCAGGCGGATCACAAGGTCAGGAGATGGAGACCATCCTGGCTAACACAGTGAAACACCATCTCTACTAAAAATTAAAAAAATTAGCCAGGCGTGGTGGTGGGCACCTGTAGTCCCAGCTACTCGGGAGGCTGAGGCAGGAGAATGGTGTGAAGCCAGAAGGTGGAGCTTGCAGTGAGCCAAGATTGTGCACCTGCACTCCAGCCTGGGCGACAGAGCGCGACTCCGTCTCAAAAAAAAAAAAAGTATCATCTCGTGATGCTGGAGGCCTCCCCTTTGGCTGTGCCCGTGCAGTACCTTCAGGGTGCCTCACTGCCACAGTTGATCCACACCCAGCAGCCTGCCCACATGCTGCCCATCTCTCCCTATGAAACTCAGGACACCCGTCGTCCATTGCAGTTAAGGCGATGGTCCTTCACACCCAGTGTTACATTCGTACGTCTTTGGTTTGTCTTCCCAGCTTCTGCTGACCTGGTGGTGCTGTGTGGCCCCTGAGAACGAAGCTGCCATGCCTGGCATTAGTGATGGCAGCACCCATAGTCTCTGAGCCCCTGTTTCATTGCCTCCCAAACTCTTGAGGGTTTTGAGCACAATCTGTTGAATGGAAGTCAGGGTTGCCACAGTGAAGGATATTTCTCTCTGCAGCTCAAGTGAGCCCAGCCCTCAAAAGTCGTGGTCCAGGATGGAGGGGAGCCAGCGTACCCCCTCCCCATCCTTGCCCACTGCCATGAGGACAGAACTGAAAACCAGGAAGTGCTGCTTCTGTCCTCCCCAGCCACTGGCTCGAAGCTTGGCTACGGAATTTGGTCTCACCCACAGGAGGTTTTGTGAGATTCTGCAGTAGAGTTGGAGGGATTCAGAAGTTGGTCAGGCTAAAGCGGAAGCAGGGATCTCCTTGGAAACACTCAATGGGTGGACGTTGGCCTGGATTTGGGCCACTCCAAGATACAGAGCTCCCCACATCACAGGCGGCCCCTTACACCAAGTGTGGGGGTGTCCTTTAGACTAAAAGGACATCCGATTCCCAGCAACAGCCACAGATTATTGGTGCAGACTCTGGGGCCCCATTGGAATAGGGCTAATCACTCTCGTGCCCAGAATTCATTCAAAGATGACAGTTATTAAAATGCAAAACAACAGAGCCACAAAATCTTAGTTTTACTCGTCATATGATGTTGTCTAGTGCAGGCCCTGAAGTCATCTGTAAGTCAGAGTGTTTGGGTTCCTGAAGACGGCACTATTTGCCGGGGGGAGGTGGGGGCATCCTACACCCTTTCAACAGTGTCTCTCAATAGAAAGGAAAGGAGGGGCCTCGTGATGCCCTTTGCCGTGTGATGCTCCCCATGGCCAGTGGTCAGAGGACGTGAGTGTATGACTGAGGCACTCCGGAGCCAGTAAGTCTGGGAACTGGCGCGTGTGTGATAAAACTGGATGCATTCCTTGCCTGGAATGTTTTGGCAGCCCTCATGCTTGATGCATGTGTGTGGGTAGACACTTTATGTAGCAGGTCAGAGAGAATGGACACGAAGGGCCTTGGAGGCAGGGACAGCCCCAGTGGCCAGCATACAGAGCCTGAGCCCGACGTCAGGACAGTCTGGGACAGATAATGGGCATGTGAAGGAGTCAGGGCCAGGGGAGCAGAGTGGGCAGAGGTAGAGAGGGAACCTCGGGAGTGAGCCAGGCAGTGCGAGCTAGCAGACGCAGGGCCTGGGTCACCTCTGCCAAGCTGGAGCGAGCGCCTGCCTCCAGGAGGAAGGCTTCCCTCGGGAGAAGGCAGGGCCCCAGCACCCAGCCCTGGCCATTCAGCTCTGTCCTTCCTTCTCCTTCCCCACATCCTTCGAAGCCAAGGGTTGCCTCGTCTTGTCTTTCCGGTGACTCTTGTTTCACCCAGTTCGCGCACTGCACACGTACACTGTCACTGTACTACTGGACTTGACAGTGAGGGAACGCTCAGGGCACACACTGCGCACAGCTGGGGTACGGAATCCGGTTCCTGCTACTCATATGGTACCTTTGTTCAGGGTGTAACTGCTAGTGTGCAAAGCTCTCGTAGCGTGTGGGTGAACAGGCCCTGGGACTCTTTGCTCTGTGCTCTCCTTCTGGGGCCTCATCCTTTAGGTTATAATTGGGATGGCCCTGTGTGAACATTTGCCCGGGAGTGTCGGGCTTCACACAGACATCCTGCATTCTCGTGGGCACCACCCCGTTTCACTCTCCAAGCTCTCCGGGTTTGCAGGACAACCACATGGCCACCTTGGCGATAATCCTTGTGACTTCCCCTTTGCTGGTCTTCAACCTGTCCGGGTTCTTTGAGGATTAAGGTTCTTGGTCTCAGGTTATGGTGTTAACGTCAATGCTGATATGGGCTGTGATGCAAGTTTTGCTCTGAAACAGGTCCACGTGTTCTGAATATATGTCGCATTTATTTCTAAATGCAGGAATGGAAATTTCAGAAAACCAGAAGAAACTTGCCATGTTAAATGCTCAAAAGACAGGACATGGAAAGTCGAAAGGTAAGTTATGGAGAAGGCTTTGTCTCCTTAATGCTTATCAGTATTCTCCTGAAAATGGGGAGCATACCCCAAGTTGTCAGCCTGTGACCAGCTTGGAGTAAGGAAAACAGTAGAAGTTGGAACTCAAGGGCAGGTTCAGAAGTGGGGGCAGGTGAAGGTGGCCTGTGTTTGGTTTTGAATGTGCATCAGTGTTTGCTCCCATTGGGATGTGGGCGTAGGAAACCTTCAGAGGTTCTGCCAGAGGATGGTAGACCTCCTTGCCCGCCAGCGGCCCCTCCGCTCCCCTCCCCCAAGTGCTGATGGTGTTAGCCACCGGGTCACGCACATCACCAGTCTGAGGCAAAACCAAGTCCTCTTGCCTCTTTTAGCATGAGAGGACAAAATCTCAAACCCCAAACTGCTTCATCAGCTATAGGCTGGATATAGTCTAGTTTAAGTAAGAAAAAAATGTAAAGGCTCGGTACATCAGGCAAGGAGTTAGACCAAAAAAGACACATGAGGGCCGGGCGTGGTGGCTCAAGCCTGTAATCCCAGCACTTTGGGAGGCCGAGACGGGCGGATCACGAGGTCAGGAGATCGAGACCATCCTGGCTAACCCGGTGAAACCCCATCTCTACTAAAAAATACAAAAAAAAACTAGCCAGGTGAGGTGACAGGCGCCTGTAGGTGAGGTGGCGGGTGCCTGTAGTCCCAGCTACTCGGAAGACTGAGGCAGGAGAATGGCGTAAACCTGGGAGGCGGAGCTTGTAGTGAGCTGAGATCCAGCCATTGCACTCCAGCCTGGGTGACGGAGCCAGATTCCGTCTCAAAAAAAAAAAGACACATGAGCTGATTTAGGGCAGTGATCCCCTAACCTCCACGCACATTAGAATCCCCAGGGCAGCTGTTCAAAAATGCCCAGGCTGCATACCCAGGGCTCTGATGAACTAGGATCTGTCCACGCTGCTGGTAATGCAGATAGCTGGCCCAGCAGGAATTCACTAATAAGGATTTTTCCCAAAAAATATGCACTGCATTCTTAGAAACTTTATTCCAGTCATCTTTCTACTGTAAAAAGGATTACCCTATGAAATTTATCTCTGTTCATATTTTCCTGACTGCAAATGCAAAAGCAAGGACCAGTGAATCCCAGGACTGCAGCAGGCCACTGACTGAAAGGCCAGGAGGAGCTCCTTCCCCAAACCACACTGAGCACTCCACTGCTTTCTCCGTGCAAATGCAGAATTTATTTTCCCCACTAAGTTACAAGTATCTTTAAAGCAGAAAAACCCATGTTACTACTTTTTTAAAATCTCCACTTCTAATGTCAGGTTACTAGTAAATCATTTTGTCAGAATACATTGTTTTCTGTCCGTATCTTCTGAGAGTCACTCACCCCACAGCCGGGCTCCTCAGAACGGAAGGACTGCTGACATTCACGGGTGGCCACCCGGTGGGACGCGGTGCCTGCGTTATCTGATTTCTTCCTTCCTGCCACCTCGGGAGATAGGGAGAGCCTTCTGGCAGGTCAGGGGCAGGGGTGGGTTCTGAACCAAGGCCTTCCTGCTTTCAGAGCCCACCCTCTTCGTGCCATGCTGACTCACACAGTTACCTTTAGATCTAATCGCTAATCTTAATAAACCTTCTAAATTACCTCTGCACAGATGAAAAATACCTAGGCCAGTGAAGTTTTGATTAGAGTGGTTACGTATTGGGGGCACAGTTCTAAGCACTTTACTTCTATTAATTCATTTAATTCTCATAGCAACCCCATAGTACTGTAATCCCCATTTTAGGGATTGGGGAACCAAGGAGTAGAGAAATCAAATAATTTCTGCAGTAATCCCAGCCGGTAAATGGCACAGAAGAATTTGGGCCGAGGTAGCATGAGCTCCAGACTTCCATTTAGAGCATTTTATTGCTATTCACCGTGACCGTCAGTCTGGCTTGGATTCCACCACTCCCCGCTGCGTGTCCTGGCATTCAGTTTCTTTCCCTGTCTAGTTGTCATAATACCCTCCTTGGAGGCTTTTTGGGAGATTTCAGTGACAGAGACTGTGTCAAGCTCCACACGGAGTACCTGAACATAGCAAGCATAGCTACTGGACCTTCTTTTTGGTTAATGTGAATTAAGAATTAGCTCTCTACAAAAAAGTACAAAAATTAGCTGGGCACGGTGGCACCCCTGTAGGTGCAGCTTCTTAGGAGGCTGAGGTGGGAGGATCGCTTGAGCCTGGGAGGTAGAGATTGCAGTGATCCAAGATCACACCACTGCACTCCAGCCTGGGCGACAGAGTGAGACCCTGTCAAAAAAAAAAAAAAAAAAAAAAAAGAATTAGCTGAGAACTTGGACTTGGAGTCTCAGCATTTTCATTTTTTTCCTTTTTGGTTAACAAGTGACCCTCAGTCCCTGTTCCATCTCTCTCCCCTCCCGAGTCAGGCTACAACAGGTGCCCCGTGGCCCCACCGCACCAGAGCCTGCACCCCATCCACCAGCGCCACATCACTATGCCCACAAGCGTCCCCCAGCAGCAGGTATTTGGCCTGGCGGAACCCAAAAGGAAGCCCTCGCTCTTCTGGCACACCTTCAACAGGCTCACCCCCTTCCGGAAATGAAAACAGGAGGCTGTGCTTCCACGGAGCTGGGTGTCAAGAGGAGAACTGTCTTTGTTTCTTGTGTGCTTCAATCCAGGGAAGGTTTCTTGGACCCAGTGATAAAAACTTCCTTTTTGGGATCAATGAAGGAGAGAAGGTCTTGGAATCACCTTCAGTCTTTGGAGACCCAGCTGTCTTTGTGGAAGGGAGGAGATGGTCATGACACAAAGCTTTATTAAAACTACACAGAAACACCCGTGACCCGCTAGGAGATGGCCCAGATGTGGGACCCGGTACCGTGCTCTACAGTGAGTGGCGAGGCAGCAGCTGAAGCCACCCCTGCTGATGGTGAGCAAGTGCTGCCGCTGGTCCTAACACAGCATCCAGGGCTTTGCAGCTCCTACGGGGTGACGAGGTTAGAGGATCGCTTCGGCGTTCGATTTTCAAGGGTGTCGTCAAGACGGGGTTGACACAATGCTGCACATGTCTGGTCACACTTAGAAATTGAGCTCTTACTCTCTTCTGTAACACGGGGGGACGTACAGCTGCCGTGGAGCTGACCACGGTGTTCCCTGGCATTGTCCACACAGATGCTAAATGGTAGTACAGACGTCATCCTGCAAGGTTCCTCTTCCTGCAAGCGAAGGGGAGAAAAACAAGAGGCACCTGTCACCTTCATCGCAGTCCTCAGTGCAGAGCAACTTACGCATCCTCAAGAATCCACTGCTTTTCAGGCAAGGAGGGAGAAATCCTCCTGCACACTGGCTTTGTCCCGGAGTCGGTTCCCTCCTGCCCACACATCTTGAGTAACTCCGAGCAGAAATCACGTCTTGCCCACATACTGTAACCTAAGAAACTGCTATTCAAGGCTGGGCACGGTGGCTCATGCCTGTAATCCCAGCACTTTGGGAGGCCAAGGCAGGTGGATCACCTGAGGTCAGGAGTTCAAGACCAGCCTGGCCAACATTGCAAAGCCCAGTCTCTACTAATAATACAAAAATTAGCTGGGCATGGTGGTGCATGCCTGTAATCCCAGCTACTGGGGAGACTGAGGTAGGAGAATCTTTTGAACCTGGGAAGCAGAGGTTGCAGTGAGCTGAGATCGCACCATTGCATTCCAACCTAGGGGATAGAGCAAGACTCTATGTCTCCAAAAAAAAAAAAAAAAAAAAACAGAAAAAAAACTGCCATTCAAACAACTGTTTGCAATATAAAAAGCTCATTTACTCTAATATTTATGATACAGTGAATATGAAAATGCACTGGTCAGAAGGCATTCTCAAAAAGCCGCACTGCTCCCGACATCGTCCTTACCAGTGAAATCGCAAGGACAGGCAAAGCAGTCCTGCTTCTTGGGAATCCGAAGCTGCCTTTATCACATAAAGCCAAACAGTAGGGCATAACTGTGTCACCTGAGCATGTCATCAGGCTTCTGAGGACTTGTTCTTTATAAGAGAGACCTTCACAAAATATCTTGGCTCAGAGATAGCAGTCTTTATTAACAAAGGCCATGCGCGCTGACACCTGCAGATAATCACCTCCTTTTCTTTGTCTGTGTTGTACATTTTCATGACATAACTTTTAACTATGTCTAGAGAAGGCAGGCTCTGCAACAGAGATGCCCTTTCAACCCGCTCAGTGCCCTGGACAGGAGATACTGTGTTACACTGTTAATGGATTTCTATTTGAGAAGCTCATTTTTGTATGCAATCCCTGCAAAGTTTTTTTTCTAACAGGCTCATGTTTGAGAATAAACAAGTCTGTGATGTCAGAGACAAAAGTGTATTCTTCAGTCTGCAGGTGTGTGGCACCTCCCTTCTCCCCTGAAGCCCCCCACATCCAGAGCCATTCCTGAGGGGTGACATCATGAATCAAGAAAACATAACCTTTGTCCTCTCAGGTGAAGCCTTGGAACATTCTGTGACGGCTGATGTCCGTTCTGAGCCACCTTGGCACGCGTGCTTATGGGCAGCATTGCTAAGGGTTCAGGTGCCCTGTGGCTGGCAGCCCCTGAGTTGCTTCTGTGGACCATCACGCCGCGCAGCGTGTCCTGAGACTGAAGTTGCTGCAGGAAGGAGCTTCTGAGAGGTCCTGTGGCATGTGGGGGCGTGTGTGCGTGTTTCCTTCTTGAACAGACATTCCAACTTTAGTTGTGTTTATAGAACTGACCTTTTTACTAACAAAATACAATGATACATTTTGGAAACTATACTTAATATGTTTTTCCTGCACACCTAGCAATAACTGTAGGGGTCTCTGCTAGGGTTGTTTTTGTATGTACAGCAATTTTGAACAAATTATTTTAAATGTAATATAAGAGAATTCGTTTAAGGAAGTAAAGAGAATCATTTGCTTATGTTACATTTTCCGTGAGGATTCAGTTTAAGAGTCATTCTTAGGGCTTCCATTTCCTAATATTTATTCATGGGTAATGAAGAAATGCTTTGCATTTTGTGGCGAGTCCTAATTTATTTTCCAGCTGAGCCCTGACTTCCGGTTCCCACCTACCTCCATGGACTTCCTAACAGAGACTCATGAATACCAGGACATGTTTTTGTTAAATCAGGTTCAGTTCATTGCCCCGGTCAGTTTTATACAGTATGAGGGTCACTCGATTAAAGATCTTTCCTGGGTAGATCCTACTTCGACGTTCAGGTGATTTTGAAAACCGCTAACATTTTTAAAAGGCTAGAACATCCTTTGACTTCTTGAAAATCCGCATGTCTGGCTTGGGTTTTATTACCACATGCCTGAGTTCTTCAAAGAATAGAAGGCTCAAGTATTCTCATTTTCCGTTTGCCAAACTTCCTTCTGATTTGAGTCACATGTTCCACTTGGAAAAAAAGGGAACAGAGAACCTCCTCCATGGACAGTGTATGAATTTCACTGGGAATCTTGCTGTCTCCAGCCTCTCTGCCTTTCTCTCTTTTTAACCTTACATTACATAATATTATAGATGGGCCAAAAAAAAAAATGACATAACATTTTGAGGAATTTCACCTATTCGTTCTTCATGTTTGAAAATTTGTCGACTTTGTTAGCAGACAGTTGAAGTAGCCTTGGGTCAAAAGCAGCCTTTTCAATTGTGATCATACCTAAAACATATAAAAACCCTGAAGTAGATTATAAGCAATTATAAAATCATAAAATTGAATGTTTGCAGAATCCTGGAGCAGTAGCTTTCTTTGTCTTTGGCCTGCAGACTGGGAAGAGGGCAGCAGTAGTACGCCAGAGCTTCCCTGGGATACCAGCCGCGTGGCTGCTTTTCATTCGATCTGATTTTTGTTTCCCACTGTAGATCTGATTTTGTAGTTGAAAACATTTCACCATCAAACACTATTTCTGAATATCGTGCCTTTTTTATACCTAGCCTAGATGAAAACCGATGCCATTCTTATTCAGAAAATCCCCCCATCCTACATGACTGTTACCTAGACATAAAGCAAAAGTGCATTTAATTCAAAATTTGGTTCACAATAGAAGTATTTTGTAAAAGCCAGCTGAACCAGCGTTTTACCAGGTGGAAATCTCTGCAAGCCAAATTGCTGATACTCCTTCATACAAATCAACTTGGTGTCCTAGCCAGAATGGAACAGCATAATGACCTGGAGTTCGGGGGAGTATTTCTGCACTATTACTTGTCAGGGAGAGAAGAAAGAAGTGTCCCTCAAACGACAGTGTCAAGAACTATGAATAAATGTTCTTTCACCAGCTCACAGGCCAGAAATGCGGGACCCAAGTCAACTAGGTGAAACTTACTAGCAGACCCAGCTTTTCCATAATAACCTAATCTGCAAATCAGTTTATTAAAGTTTCCCTTGGCTGATATTGTTGTTTTCAGGATGCAATGAAAGTGGATTTCAGAAGGCTTTGGAAAAATAAGTGGAACATGACTGATCTGGAAAAAAAAAAAAAAAAGCAAAAGCTTAAATATTTGATGTAAGTTTACTTACCTACAACATACTTTACATTGTTGCCTTTAGTTATCTCACAGGCACTGACATTTTATATTTAGAAAATACTTTTAATCTTTCTAATCTTTTTGTGTAAATATTAGTGTCCATTGTGTATGACTTGCTAACCTACTTTGCAAGACTTTGGGCAACATTTTAGCTCGTTAACTTCAAGATGATGTGTCATCTGTATAGGTCAAAGGATGGGACTTCTGAACTGAGGAATTCGCTGTTGGCAGCCGAAGTATGATGTACAAGATTGATGTAACTTGATATGTATTTTTGTTGACTTTTTTTGTAAAAAAAAAAAAAAAAATTTACAAGGTTATTTGATTTTTTAAATGCTGTGAATCTATATTTGTTGTTTTGTATATTAAAATTCATTTGCCAAACTCGTTCTGATGATGCATTTGAGTAGCAGCCTTTATTAACAGGAGGAAGTGGAGAGCTGGGTGCGGGGGCTTCTGGGACTTGTAGTGCCTCTGCTGCCCTGATGTCCCTAGACTTCTCAGTGGCAACAACTCATCCATTGAGGAGCTCCATGTAACCCCTGGGTAGGCGTGGGAGAGGGAGGGCTCTGAGGGCAGCCTAGGAGGGCACCCTGGCTTGAGAAAAGCCAGTGGTTGGAGTAAGAGGGATGTGGAAGGGAGCAGTGGGATGGGGCCGCTTTTGCTAGGGATCATGGAGAGGAGACAAAGAGAACAGACTGTGCCCTCTGACTGCCCCTGAAGGCTAGGCCCGGCCACAGGAGCTGTGTTAGTGGCCCTGCTCACTCGCCCTTTGCGGGTGGGTAGATTAGAATTTCCTTCTCTAACAGCTCAGAAGAGCTCAGTCAACAGCCCATTGTTTGCTGTGGCTGTAATCAGAAAAGGATTCCTATGAAGGCTGCCAAGTGGCTCCTCCCCACTTTTTGTTCACTCTTAACATCCACCTGCTTCCCAAAGTGACCTGCTCCCCCTCCTTGGGCTGCACTGGGGAGGGCGGGCACTAGGGTGGGGAGGGGGCGATCCCCACAACCCATAGGGCAGCGCATAGTGGCACCATGTATAGGAGAGAGTGAAAGGGATGGGGGTGGCATTTTCTTCCAGGGGAGTTGTGGGGAGATGACCTAACATAAGCGCGCCCCTGCTCCGCACCTGCAAGACGGGCAAAGCTGGAGAGAACCGAGCTGAGCCTGGGCCGCAGCACCCCGAGGTTGGAGACGCTGCGGGCAGGAAGCACCAAGAGGATGGAGCCCTTTTCCCCGTAAGTAGGAGCCAGGGTCTCACTCCTGAGCCGGCTTCGCACGGACCCCAGGCCCTGGCAGGAGGGCCCGGAGGCGGGACGAGCCCACGCGGTGGGTGGGGTGTCAGCAAAGCGGGGCGCAGGGCAGGTTCTGGAAGCCTCGGCGTGGCTGGGCTGGAGAGTGCAGACGTGGGAGAGCCCGGAATGGGGCGCGCGTGGCCCGTGGAGGCCCGAGGCTGCGCTTCCCTCGCGGGCTCTGCGGCCGAGGTCGAGGCTGCCCAGGCGGGTCTGTCCGGAGCTCCCCGGGGGCGGAGGCGCGGGAGGCGGGGAAGGGCCGGGCGGCGGGACCGGTGTCCGCAGCGGGAGGTCGGGGACCGTTGCGTTCCGTCGGGGCCGCCTGCGGTGCAGGGGTCGGAGGCCAGACCACAAAGGCGGGAGGGGGCCCGGCCAGAGCTGCTGAGACCCCCCAGCCGCGCTGGACTCAGGGGCTCCCTGCCTTTAGCCACCAAGAGCGGGGCAGGCTGCGGGGTGCCCGGAGAAGCCAGATCCCGCGCATTTTACACCCACTAATTAGATCCCGCCGCCCGCCTGGGACCTCGGCATTGTCTTGTCTGCTGCACTGACGGGGAAACTGAGGCACGGTGTGAGTAAGGCGGGGGAGGGAGTCGGCGCCTCCGAGCTGGGGCGCGCCCCGCATCCACCCGGACACCAGACTCCCGCGTGGCCTCTGCTCCTGCTGCGTGCACGGCGGCATCTGGGGAAACCGGGCTGGGCTCCTCCGTCCCCTGGAAGCTGTTGTAAGTTTTAGATAAATGTTACTACTAGGCACGAGGAAAGTGGATCCTTGATTACCGGCGTTGAACGAATGGTTGCACCGCGTTCCCCGCGGTAGGTGGAGTGTGTGATTGTGAGCGAGAGGGGAATGGGCACCGAACCTTACCTACACAAATGCCTAAACTCGTAAGCAATTAGGACACAGACGTCTGAAAATCTGATTAAGCGATAGGAATTCTAATGGTCCGGGATCCAAATGAGCCACTGTTAGCAGCGTTCAGTTTTGTCCTGTTGCCCGTAATTACCCCAAGGTCAGGGAGAAGCACTGAAGCAAAGGCATGAACATCACTTTGAAAAGGAAACCTGCCTGGGGCACTCCTTCCTTCAGACTCCCCTTCCAAGTATTCCCTCATTTCATTCAAAAGGAGTTAACTTTTCTAAACTAAGTGGTGCTGGTAGAAGATGCTACCTAAGTGTTGCAGTAATTCTTGAAGCTCTTCCAGGACATCTTGGCCTTCCTCTGTTCCCTCCCCTTCCTGCTATTTTGCAGACATATCCACTGGGGAATTGTACGGCAGGAAGGCTGATTTTATTCAGCTGGACCTTGATTCTTGGTTTGCACAGTACCTGGGTCCAGTCTGCAGCCCTCGGGTCCAGGTAAGTTCATTAGGAAAGGATTTCTTTACATTCAATTTAAGGCATCTAGGTCCTAAAACAGCGCTTATATTATCTGTGGGATAATCCTGCTTAGTTATTTGCAAAATAGTCAGATGTCTATAGAGTTTTGGGTAGGAAAGGGGTATGCTGCTTTCAAAATTCATTTTTGAGGAAGAGGCTAAAGAGGAGATAAAAGCAGATTTTGAAATTCTTCTGCTAGAACTCTGCAATTGGCTGGGAGGAGAGACAAAAACCATAGAATAAGTCATGAGAATAATGGGCTTTTTTTTTTTTTTTTTTTTTTTTTTTTTTTTTTTTTAATTTGTAGTCTTGCTCTGTCGCCCAGGCTAGAGTGCAGTGTCATGATTTCAGCTCACTGCAACCTCGCTTCCTGGGTTCAAGCAATTCTCTACCTCAGCCTCCCGAGTAGCTGGGATTACAGACATGCACCACCACGCCCGACTAATTTTTGTATTGTTAGTAGAGATGGGGGTTCCACAATCTTGGCCAGGCTGGTCTTGAACTCCTGACCTTGTGATCCAACCGCCTCGGCCTCCCAAATGCTGGGATTACAGGTGTGAGCCACCACACCCGGCCTATAATGGACCTTTTTCAGAGAGCTGTCTAGAGAAGCTTATAGATTATTTTGCACAAATTTTAATGTGTACTTTTTTTTCCTGATCAGGTTCATCATATTCAAATTGTACACGTTTTCATTTTTATGGCTATGCTAACTTACAGTGCAGGAAAAAATAACTGTCAAGATATGTTGAAGAAGAAATGTATAAAGTGTATACTATAGAGAGTGCATGGAAGACAATATATTCGACGAGGGCACCCTAGAGCTATTTGGACTCTTAGACTGTCAGATCTGGGAGGGCGTTAGTTCATCCTTTCCAGTGCATACAGGAGGAAGCTGAGGCTCTGAGGTTTGGAAACCCAGTAGATATCACTCAGCTTATTTCTAGCAGGTTTGTATTAAATCTTAGCTTTGGAGAGTTAAGAATCTAGAGGAGTGGCCGGGCGCGGTGGCTCACGCCTGTAATCCCAGCCCAATCCCTCGTGAAGCCGAGGCGGGCGGATCACGAGGTCAGGAGATTGAGACCATCCTGGCTGACACGGTGAAACCCCGTCTCTACTAAAAATACAAAAAAAAAAAAGCCAGGTTTGGTGGCAGGCGCCTGTGGTCTCAGCTACTTGGGAGGCTGAGGCAGGAGAATGGCGTGAACCTGGGAGGCGGAGCTTGCAGTGAGCCGAGATCCGGCCACTGCACTCCAGCCTGGGTGACAGAGCGAGACTCCGTCTCAAAAAAAAAAAAAGGAATCTTGAGGAGTGATGACCTTGGCTGTTGAATTAAGGACATGATGTTCTTGGAGAAAATTAATCAGGAAGGGCACTGGGTGACCATTTATCAAGAGATTCTTTAGCACAGGACACATATAGGTAAAGTATAAGAGAATGAGCCAGAAATAAGTGAGCTAAATAAGAACCTACTTTGGGGAGACTAAAAACATTAACTTCAAAGTTATTTGCAGTCTGTGTCCCTTGCCCCGACCAAGCCAGTTTGTCAGGCTCATGCAGTCACAGTATTCCCCAGAATGATGGCCTCTATTTTCTATACATTCATACGATATGAATGTATAGGGATCTTGTCTTGATCTGTCTAAGGCAGTGACTGTTGTCACTTTTTACATATATTACTGGGAGGTTTGTAGGCCCAGTGAGTCCCCAGCGGCTGTCACTGGCTGACTACAGATGTCTGCAAGCCTCCTCACTTCTGATGAGCGGCCACACCTTGGGCGGTGCACGCCTTGTGTTACTCAGGATGTGGGCTCAGCTGTGTGTCACAGAGACCCCAAATAACAGTGGCTTACACAAGGTAGAAGCTATTTCTGTTTCATGTGCTCATGTCAAAGATGTGCTGGCAGGACAGGTCTGGCCTGTGGAGTCATCTGAGGCCAGGGGTTTTCTATCCCCAAATTGTTGCCCTCCTTCAAGGAGTCCCACATGGTTCACCACGCCATGCACACCCCCCCACAGGAAGTGGGCAAGGGCACCCCCTTACCCTTTAAGGCCGGTCATTGCATACAATTACACGCCTCACTTTTGCTCATTCCCATGGCCCGTAATCTGGTTTCATGGTCATATCCAGGCTGCAAGGGAGGCTAGGGAGTGCCCAGCTAAAATTTCTGTTACTATGGATGAAGGTGAGAAGAGGTGTTGGAGATAACTAGCACTGACAAGGATCAGCGTTGATACCCAGTCACCTTCCCAAGTGAAGGTGCACACACAGTTGGAACCAGGATAGTATTTCTTGCATGCCTGCATTGATTCATCCAACAAATACTTGACTGAAAATAAGGAAGTGGAAAAATGCAGTCACGATCTTCATAAAGCTCTGACCCAGGTTGCTGCCTCCTAAGTGATCACTAGTCTAGGTGTGGTGTACGGAGTAAGTGGGGACTGGGGAGGACAGTAATTCAGAGAGAGGGAGGAGGTGATTGCAGGGAAAGGTGGGAGACAGAAGAGGCTCCTAGGTCTTTCCAGAAGGCACTCCTTCTGGAAGAAGACCAGACCCAGAAATTAAAAGTTGAGAATGTAACTGTAGTTGAACTAATGAAACTGAGAGTCCAACCCATAGCTTTGTGAGAGGCACAAATGTTATTTTTTATTTTTCAAAATAACATTAATATAATTTCTTCTATATTCCTTGTGCAAATCCTCAATGTTCTACGTTAAAGAAGAGGCTAAATAGGAGGTATAAACTTGCCAAAATTTCTTATTAAAAAATAGTGCCAAGCTGGGTGTTGGCCATGTCTCTAATCCCAGCTATTCGGGAGACTGAGGCAGGAGGACCACTTAAGCCTAGGAGTTCAAGTCTGACCTGGGCAACATCATGAGACTGTATCTCTATAAACAAACAAATAAATAAAAAAGAAATAGTGCCACAACTTACTTTGCTGCGTGTTTGGGAGAACGCATATTAGTTAATCAAAATCATTTGCTGAAGCTTGTCTCTATGCTGTATAAACAAGCTAGATAGAATCTACCTACATCAAGTATGCAAAACTAGTGGAAGAATTACCGAAGAGTAACTGTTTGCTTTCAGGCTGGCTCCTTCTTCCCTGGAGAGCAAATTGGAGTTTAACCTGACACCTTTATGATCTTCGGATCATTTTATTCCTGGAATAGTTGTGCTCCACATTTTGAAAAGTTAAAATGAAAATTGTAGAACCCTGGACAAAGTTTGGTTGATGGAATTTAGATTTGACTGCTTCCAGCCACTTCTGAGTTTAACAAAGGAGGCTCGAGTATATTCTTCATGGAATTTGGCTCCAAGAAAACTCAACTCAATTTCCTGGAATGGAGCGGATTTGTGACTTCGGAAGGAAACATCTGCATTTCCTTTTCCAAAAATCCTCCCTTTGCGTTAGGCTGCACCCTGTGACATTTCCACCAGATGGCAATACAGACTTCGCATGGCAGAGAGTCTGGCTGGTTTTCCAAATCTCTAGAAATATTTGTGTAAGCACTAGAAGAAAGCATTTTTTATAAATGAAAAGCTCCCATAACCGCCCCCCATTTTAAAGCTTTTGTCAGTATTCATAGTCGTAAGTACATTTGTAATGTGCATGGCATTTTAGTCTACTGTTAAAATTCAGCACAACGTATATCATTCACATATTTCTACATGACCTTCATAATTATCGCAGCAGTTACACACTATTACACATAGTAAACCCTTCCCCTATTGTTACATATTATGTGGTATGCACTTTTCACCTGTTACAGATAATGCGGCAGGTAATGTCACACACCTGGCGCGCAGTTTTGGAATATTAGGAAGATTTTAGGGATAGGAATACAGGGTGAAAAACATAGATGTCTTTTGCTCTTTAATTTTTCCAGAAAGATGTGCAGATTTACACGGCTGTCAGCACTGTGAGAGGATCTGGGTTCTGACCAGTTGCACTAGGCCCACGTTTTTGTTTTGTTTTTTAAATCCTAAAAGTCAGGTGCAGGGGCCTTTGCCTGTAATACTAGCACTTTGGGAGAGTGAGGCGGGAGCTCAGGAGTTCAAGACCAGCCTGGGCAACAGAGTGAGACCCAGTCTCTCCAAAGAAAAAGAAAGAAAGAAAAAAATAGGCAATGGCTCGTGCCTGTAATACCAGCACTTTGGGAGGCCAAGACAGGCAGATCACCTGAGGTCAAGAGTTTGAGACCAGCCTGGCCAACATGGTGAAACCCTGTCTCTACTAAAAATACAAAAATTAGCCGGGCGTGGTGGTGGTGCCTGTAGTCCCAGCTACCTGAAAAGTTGAATTGCTTGAACCTGGGAGGCGGAGGTTGCAGTGAGCAGAGATCAGCCATTGCACTCCAGCCTGGGCCACAAGAGCGAAACTACATCTCAAAAAGAAAAAGAAAAAAAAAAATTAGCTGGGTGTGGTGGTGCATGCCTGTAGTCCCAGCTACTTAGGAGGTTGAGGCAGGAGGATCGCTTCAGCTGGGAGGTTGAGACTACAGTGAGCTGTGATTGCATGATTGTACTTCAGCCTTGGTGATGGAGCGAGACCTTGTCTCCAAAAATTATGTATATATCTCCTAAGACATCGCCATGATACATTAATTCCATTCAACAAGTATTTGTTCAATCTGCTGTTCCAAGTTTGCTATTGGGTGCTAGGAAGACAATAATGAGGAAATACAGTCGGGCAGGGAGTCAGATTCTTCATCCTACAATTACATAAACCAGTGTCAAGCCCCTGCCATGACGGGCGCCATGTGGGAGAGTAACATGCTGCTCTGCAGCCCTGAGTGGGCGCGTTGCTGAGTCAGGAGGCCCGGCCATCCACGTTTCCTCTTCCTTCCAGGCCTTGCGTTTGCTGCTCCCTCTGTTTGGAGCACTGCCCAAGCGTTGTCTTAGCTCCTGCTGCGGGGAAACTGCATGGATCACCTGGGGTGGGGGCAGTGTCTACAGAGGAAAGGACTTGAAAACGCACTTGTCCCGAACTAGGTGATGTTTTCTGCGTGTGTGTGGCCCTTCTTCACAGTGGCCTCCTAGAAAAACAAGACCATGACTGAGAGAATACCTCTCATTTCAGTAAGACTGCTTGGAATGCTTTACTTTTTTAAAAAATTTAATTTAAGTGTTTAATGTGGTAAAAAATATATAACATAAAACTTACCAGCTTCACCATTTTAAGGACACAGTTCAGTGGCATTAAGTACATTCTCTTTGTTGTGCAACCATCACCACCACCCATCTCCAGAACTCTTAAAATCTTCCCAAACAGAAACTCTGTACCCATCAGACAACTCCCACTTCTTTCTCTCTTCACCCCTGGCAACCACCATCCTACTTTTTCTTTCTATAAGTTTGACGGCTCTAGAAACCTCTTTTTTTTTTTTAATTATACTTTAAGTTCTGTGGTGCATGTGCACAATGTGCAGGTTGGTTACATATGTATACATGTGCCATGTTGGTGTGCCGTACCCATTAACTCGTCATTTACATTAGGTGTATCTCCTAATGCTGTCCCTCTCCACTCCCCCCACCCCACGACAGGCCCTGGTGTGTGATGTTCCCCTTCCTGTGTCCAAGTGTTCTCATTGTTCAATTCCCACCTATGAGTGAGAGCATGCGGTGTTTGGTTTTCTGTCCTTGCAATAGTTTGCTCAGAATGATGGTTTCCAGCTTCATCCATGTCCCTACAAAGGACATGAACTCATCCTCTTTTATGGCTGCATAGTATTGCATGGTGTGTAAGTGCCACATTTTCTTAATCCAGTCTGTCACTGATGGGCATTTGGGTTGGTTCCAAGTCTTTGCTATTGTGAATAGTGCCACAATAAACATACATGTGCATGTGTCTTTATAGCAGAATGATTTATAATCCTTTGGGTATATGCCCAGTAATGGGATAGCTGGGTCAAATGGTATTTCTAGTTCTACATCCTTCAGGAATCACCACACTGTCTTCCAGAATGGCTGAACTAGTTTACAGTCCCACCAACAGTGTAAAAGTGTTCCTATTTCTTCACATCCTCTCCAGCACCTGTTGTTTCCTGACTTTTAAATGATCGTCATTCTAACTGGTGTGAGATGGTATCTCATTGTGGT
This sequence comes from Macaca thibetana thibetana, assembly GCF_024542745.1. NCBI lineage: Eukaryota > Metazoa > Chordata > Mammalia > Primates > Cercopithecidae > Macaca > Macaca thibetana. Next base: position 4,217,423 of record NC_065594.1, read on the forward strand.
TTTGATTTGCATTTCTCTGATGGCCTGTGATGATGAGCATTTTTTCATGTTTCTGTTGGCTGCATAAATGTCTTCTTTTGAGAAGTGTCTGTTCATATCCTTTGCCCACTTTTTGATGGGGTTGTTTGATTTTTTCTTGTAAATTTGCTTAAGTTCTTTGTAGATTCTGGATATTAGCCCTTTGTCAGATGAGTAGATTGCAAAAATTTTCTCCCATTCTGCACATTGCCTGTTCACTCTGATGGTAGTTTTGATGTGCAGAAGCTCTTTAGTTTAATTAGATCCCATTTGTCAATTTAGGCTTTTGTTGCCGTTGCTTTTGGTGTTTTAGTCATGAAGTCCTTGCCCATGTCTATGGCCTGAATGGTATTGCCTAGGTTTTCTTCTAGGGTTTTTATGGTTTTAGGTCTAACATTTAAGTCTTTAATCCATCTTGAATTAATTTTTGTATAGGGTGTAAGGAAGGGATCCAGTTTCAGCTTTCTACATTTGGCTAGCCAATTTTCCCAACAACTTTTATTAAATAGGGAATCCTTTCCCCATTTCTTGTTTTTGTCAGGTTTGTCAAAGATCAGATGGCTGTAGATGTGTGGTGTTATTCCTGAGGGCTCTATTCTGTTCCATTGGTCTATATCTCTGTTTTGGTACCAGTACCATGCTGTTTTGGTTACTGTAGCCTTGTAGTATAGTTTGAAGTCAAGCAGCATGATGCCTCCAGCTTTGTTCTTTTGGCTTAGGATTGTCTTGGCAATACGGGCTCTTTTTTGGTTCCATATGAACTTTAAAGTACTTTTTTCCAATTCTGTGAGGGAAGTCATTGGTAGCTTGATGGGGATGGCATTGAATCTATAAACTACCTTGGGCAGTATGACCGTTTTCACAATATTGATTCTTCCTATCCATGAGCATGGAATGTTCTTCCATTTGTTTGTGTCCTCTTTTATTTCATTGAGCAGTGTTTTGTAGTTCTCCTTGAAGAGGTCCTTCACATCCGTTGTAAGTTGAATTCCTAGGTATTTTATTCTCTTTGAAGCAATTGTGAATGGGAGTTCACTCATGATTTGACTCTCTGTTTGTCTGTTATTGGTGTATAGGAATGCTTGTGATTTTTGCACATTGATTTGATAACCTGTGACTTTGCTGAAGTTGCTTATCAGCGTAAGGAGATTTGGGGCTCAGATGATGGGGTTTTCTAAATATACAATCATGTCATCTGCAAACAGGGACAATTTGACTTCATATTTCCCTAATTGAATATCCTTTATTTCTTTCTCCTGCCTGATTTCCCTGGCCAGAATTTCCAACACTGTTGAATAGGCATGGTGAGAGAGGGCATCCCTGTCTTGTGCCAGTTTTCAAAGGGAATGCTTCCAGTTTTTGCCCATTCAGTATGATATTGGCTGTGGGTTTGTCATAAATAGCTCTTATTATTTTGAGATACATCCCATCAATACCTAGTTTATTGAGAGTTTTTAGCATGAAGGGCTGTTGCATTTTGTCAAAGGCCTTTTCTTCATCTATTGAGATAATCATGTGGTTTTTGTTTTTGGTTCTGTTTATATGATGGATTATGTTTATGATTTCCTTATGTTGAACCAGCCTTGCATCCCAGGGGTGAAGCCCACTTGATCATGGTGGATAAGCTTTTTGATGTGCTGCTGGATTCAGTTTGCCAGTATTTTATTGAGGATTTTTGCATCGATGTTCATCAGGGATATTGGTCTAAAATTCTCTTTTTTTGTTGTGTCTCTGCCAGGCTTTGGGTATCAGGATGATGTTGGCCTCATAAAATGAATTAGGGAGGATTCCCTCTTTTTCTATTGATTGGAATAGTTTCAGAAGGAATGGTACCAGCTCCTCTTCATACCTCTGGTGGAATTCGACTGTGAATCCATCTGGTCCTGGACTTTTTTTGGTTGATAGGCTATTAATTATTGCTTCAATTTCAGAACGTGTTATTGGTCTATTCAGGGATACAACTTCTTCCTGGTTTAGTCTTGGGAGGGTGTATGTGTCCAGGAATTTATCCATTTCTTCTAGATTTTCTAGTTTATTTGCGTAGAGGTGTTTATAGTATTCTCTGATGGTAGTTTGTATTTCTGTGAGATAAATGGTAATATCCCCTTTATCATTTTTTATTGCATCTATTTGATTCTTCTCTCTTTTCTTCTTTATTAGTCTTGCTAGCAGTCTATCAATTATGTTGATCTTTTCAAAAAACCAGCTCCTGGATTCATTGATTTTTTGAAAGGTTTTTTGTGTCTCTCTATCTCCTTCAGTTCTGCTCTGATCTTAGTTATTTCTTGTCTTCTGCTAGCTTTTGAATGTGATTGCTCTTGCTTCTCTAGTTCTTTTAATTGTGTTGTTAGGGTGTCAATTTTAGATCTTTCCTGCTTTCTCTTGTGGACATTTAGTGCTATAAATTTCCCTCTACACACTGGTTTAAATGTGTCCCAGAGATTCTGGTATGTTGTGTCTTTGTTCTCATTGGTTTCAAAGAAATTTTTATTTCTGCCTTCATTTCGTTATGTACCCAATAGTCATTCAGGAGCAGGTTGTTCAGTTTCCATGTAGTTGAGCAGTTTTGAGTGATTTTCTTAATCCTGAGTTCTAGATTGATTGCACTGTGGTCTGAGAGACCGTTTGTTATAATTTCTGTTCTTTTACATTTGCTGAGGAGTGCTTTACTTCCAACTATATGGCCAATTTTAGAATAAGTGTGATGTGGTGCTAAGAAGAATGTATATTCTGTTGATTTGCAGTAGAGAGTTCTGTAGATGTCTATTAGGTCCACTTGGTGCAGAGCTGAGTTCAATTCCTGGATGTCCTTTTTAACTTTCTGTATCATGGATCTGTCTAATGTTGACAGTGGGGTGTTAAAGTCTCCCATTATTATTGTGTGGGAGTCTAAGTCTCTTTGTAGGTCTCTAAGGACTTGGTTTATGAATCTGGGTGCTCATGTATTGGGTGCATATATATTTAGGATAGTTAACTCTTCTTGTTGAATTGATCCCTTTACCATTATGTAATGGCCTTCTTTGTCTCTTTTCATCTTTGTTGGTTTAAACTCTGTTTTATCAGAGACTAGGATCGCAACCCCTGCTTTATTTTTGTTTTCCATTTGCTTGGTAGATCTTCATCCATCCCTTTATTTTGAGCCTATGTGTGTCTCTGCACATGAGATGGGTCTCCTGAATACAGCACACTGATGGGTCTTGACTCTTTATCCAATTTGCCAGTTAGTGTCTTTTAATTGGAGCATTTAGCCCACTTACATTTAAGGTTAATATTGTTATTTGTGAATTTGATCCTGTCATTATGATATTAGCTGGTTATTTTGCTCATTAGTTGATGCAGTTTCTTCCTAGCATTGATGGTCTTTACAATTTGGCATGTTTTTACAGTGGCTGGTACCAGTTGTTCCTTTCCATGTTTAGTGCTTCCTTCAGGAGCTCTCATAAGGCAGGCCTGGTGGTGACAAAATCTCTCAGTATTTGTTTGTCTGTAAAGGATTTTATTTCTCCTTCACTTATGAAGCTTAGTTTGGCTGGATATGCAATTCTGGATTGAAAATTCTTTTAAGAATGTTGAATATTGGCCCCCACTCTCTTCTGGCTTGTAAAGTTTCTGCCGAGAGATCCGCTCTTAGTCTGATGGGCTTTCCTTTGTGGGTAACCCGACCTTTCTCTCTGGCTACCCTTAACATTTTTTCCTTGATTTCAACTTTGGTGAATCTGACAATTATGTTTCTTGGAGTTGCTCTTCTTGAGGACTATCTTTGTGGCATCCTCTGTATTTCCTGAATTTGAAAGTTGGCCTGCCTCGCTAGGTTGGGGAAGTACTCCTGGTTAATATCCTGAAGTGTTTTCCAACTTGCTTCCATTCTCCCCATCACTTTCAGGTACACCAATCAGACGTAGATTTGGTCTTTTCACATAGTCCCATATTTCTTGGAGGCTTTGTTCATTTCTTTTTACTCTTTTTTCTCTAAACTTCTCTTCTCGCTCCATTTCATTCATTTGATCTTCAATCACTGATACCCTTCTTCCATCTCTTCTAGATGCTTTTTTATTGTTTCTCAAATTTTGATCTTATTAAGAGCATTTGATAGTTTCCATAAATCCTTATGTTTAGCTCCTAGAGCGGGCCATACCATTTGAAGTTGAGGTGCCACCATACCGCCATGGTTCCGGATAATAGGAACTTTGCTGTACTTCCAGCATTTCTACCATCTGACCATTTTGTTCAGATCCTCTGAACATAGTGTGGCTGTGGCACACAGACTGAGAGGTGCAATTCAAGCTAAACATCCTCTTAGGGGACCGATCAATAATGATTCCATAGGAATCGTCATGCAGCAACTCTGCCTGTTCTCCAAAGCAATCTTCCTAAACAAGTACGTTCATTTTTGCTAACTGGGTCCAATCCTGTTTACAAATAGATTTTTAAGGGCAGTATGCCTCAATTATAGGAGCAGATTTATTACGGTAAATACTGAGATCAGAAAGTGTGTGTAACTGTGTCAGAGTGGTTGCATCCAGGCATTATTACCAGCCCTTATTGAAGGAATATTCACGTCAGTGGTGATAACCGCTATCATAGCTACCATTAAATTATTCATTGTGACTGGTTGTCCCACTTTACTCAGGTTTTCTTTTGCCATCTGTGACAGCTTCTTGATCTGTCTCCAAGTGGGTGGCTGTGCCCGATGGGTGTTGCTCGTCACAGTTGGGGCCCTCCTTAGCGTCATCTGGCTCATGATAAGGTTTCAGGTGTCTTGATGGTATCCAAATCGGCTGTTGATTTTGGCCTGGAGAAATAGAAGCATAGCCTCTACCCCAAGTTATTTTACCTATTTCCCAACTTCTTGTTATTGGATCTTTTCAACAAATGATGCTAGATTCAATTGTGTATGGGCTGTCCTGTCATCCCCATTTCTCCTCCTTTTTTGTTTTTTAATCAGTTGTTGTTCTGTATGAAATCGTAACTGAGCATTTTCAATTAACTGTGTGGAATGAACCACGTATGAAGAATCAGAAATCACATTAATAGGCACATCAAAAGCAGTCAATACCTCAATTACAGCTACAAGCTCTGCTTTTTGAGCTGAAGTATAGGGCATCTGGAAAACTTTACTTTTTGAGCCAGAATAAGAAGTTTTACCATTACTAGACCCATCTGTAAAAACATTCTCGGCACCTTCAATTGGTTTAAATTTAGTTATTTTAGGGAGAATCCAATTAGTTAATTTCAAAAACTGAAACAGCTTTGTTTTAGGAAAATGATTATTGAGAATACCCACAAAGTCCCCTAAATGGGTTTGCCAAGTAAGACTATTTATAAAAGGTTGCCGTATTTGTGCCTTCGTGAGAGGGACAGTAATTTTTCCAGGATCATATCGATGTAATTTAACAATCCGAGTTCTCCCGATCCCTATCATAGTAGTGATTTGATCTAAATAAGGAGTTAAAGTCCATGAATTAGTATGTGGAAGAAAAAGCCACTCTACTAAGTCCTGTTCTTGGACAGTAACACCAGTAGGTGAATGCTGAGTTGAAAAAATTAGCAAATCTAGAGTCTTCTCTCATCGATTCTATTTATCTGAGCCTTATGGACTTGCTTGTTAATCAGCTGTAACTTGACCTTAGCCTCCTTTGTTAATTGCCGAGGGCTAGTGAGACTAGGATTTCCTCTAAGGATAGAAAACAGATTACTCATGGCATAGGTAGGAATGCCTAGAGCAGCTCGTATCCAATTAATATCCCCTAGTAGTTTTTGAAAATCATTTAATGTTTTTAATTTATCCCCATGTATGGTTACTTTCTGTGGCACAATAGTAGTGTCATTTACTAAGGTCCCCAAGTAGGAGTAGGGAGTAGTAGTCTGAATTTTGTCAGCAGCTATAATTAAACCAGTGCGAGAAATTGAATTTTGCAGGTGATCGTAACATTGGAGTAATATTTCTCAAGTGGGAGCAACACAAAGTATATCGTCCATATAGTGAATAATGTAACACTGTGAAAATTTTTTACAAGTAGGTTCAATTGCTTGCCCCACATACATCTGTCAAGTAGTTGGACTGTTTAACATGCCCTGTGGCAACACTTTGCAATGATAACGCTTAGCAGGTTGCAGGTCCTTTACTGCAGGAATTGTAAATGCAAACCGTTCACAGTCTTGCTCAGCTAAAGGGGTAATAAAGAAACAATCTTTTAAATCTATGACTATTAAAGGCCAATTTTTTGGAATTATAGCAGGAGAAGGCAATCCTGGCTGTAATGCTCCCATAGATTGTATAACTGAATTGATGGCTCTTAAGTCAGTTAACATTCTCCGTTTTCCTGAGTTTTTTCATAATTATGAAAACTGGATAATTCCAAGGGGAAAATGTTGGAGCTATGTGCCCATTTTCTAATTGTTCAGCAACTAATTTCTCTACAGCAGCCTCCAGTTTCTCTTTACGTAGCAGCCATTGTTCTATCCCAATTGGCTTATCTGTTAAGCATTTTAAAGGTATAGGTTCTGGAGGCTTAACAATGGCCACCATCAAAAATTATTTCCTAATCTTTGGCAGGAACTTTGTTTTTCCGCTTGAAGCAGTTCTTTCAAACCTTGCAAATTTTTTTTCTAGTCCCATAGGGACATATCCCATTTCATGCATTGTATGTTGACTTTGAGGGCTATGTAATTGTTCTGGAATTAGAACGTGTGCTCTCCATTGTTATAATAAATCTCTTCCCCATAAATTTATAGGTACAGAAGTTATAATTGGTTGAATAGTCCCAGGTTGTCCTTCGGGCCCCTCACAATGCAAAATATAACTACTTTGATATACTTCAGGGGCTTTACTGACTCCAACTATGTTAAATTGAGCAGGTTGAATTGGCCACGTGGACGGCCCGTGCTGTAGAGAAATGATTGAAATGTCCACTCCTGCATCTACCAAACCTTTAAATTTCTTTCCTTGAATAGTTATTTCATAGGTAGGATGTTTATCAGCAATTTGATTTACCCAATAAACTGCTTTGCCTTGTTTGTTTGTGCTTCCAAATCCTCCTGTTCGTTTAATTTCCCTTTTTCCCATTCCCACATAGGGCACAGTCAGGAGCTGTGCTATGTGCTCTCCTGGCTCTGCTTTCCAGGGAACAGAAGTAGATACAACAATTTGAATTTCCCCATTGTAATCTGAATCAATGACTCCTGTATGTATGTGTACGCCTTTTAAACTTACACTAGACCTTCCTAAAAGTAATCCTGTTGTCCCTGCTGGGAAGGGTCCACAGACTCCTGTTGGGACCTTTTGCAGGGGTTCCCCAGGCAGAAGGCTCACAGCTTTCGTGCAGCATAAATCTACTGCGGCGCTCCCGGCTGTGGCGGGAGACAGACATTGTACAGGGGTGAGGGAATGGCCGAGCTGGAAATGCCCTGGTTTAGAATGGGTCCCGGGATGGGCCCTTCATGACATTTCCCAAAATCGGGTTCCCTTCTTTATCAAACTTAGAGTGACACTGACTAGCCCAGTGTTTTCCTTTTTTACATTTTGGACATATTTCAGGATTAGCAGTTTTCTTTTTTCCCCTATCTGGCGGCCTGACTCGCTGATTTTTTCTGCGTTCTTTTTTAGTATAACCACGCTTCCCACAGCTAAAACAAGCTCAGGAAATGGAGTATTTCCTTTACCCACTCTCAGTCTTGCCATTGCCTGTGCCAACAAGATAGCTTTATGCAGATTACCTCCGATATCATCACAGGCCTTGATATAATCAACTGAATGTGCTTTCCCTCTGATAGGTCACAGAGCAGCCTGGCAATCGGGATTAGCATTGTCGAAAGCTAGTGACTGCAACACTATATCCTGAGCGCCAAATCTGCAATCATCTTTTTAAGAGACTCCTGTAACCGATCTATAAAATCAACATATGGTTCTCTTTGTCCCTGTTTTATAGCACTAAAGAAAGGGTATTGTTCTCCACCTGAAGTGATTTTTTCCCAAGCTCTAATGCTCTAAAGCTCTAAACCTTCCAGCTTGAGCGTTAGGGCCATTATGGACACGTCACAGTGCTGCAGAGATTTTGTTTATGGCCAGTTTTGGGGCCAGTTTATGGCCAGATTTTGGGGGCTTGCTCCCAACAGTTACCTTCCAAGGACAATGTCATTCTGGTTACAACCAGCTTGCTCCCCTGCCCTGAGCCTTCTGTCCAAGTCAGTCCAGGTGTGGGTCTGGGGCAGGGGACAGCTCCCCTATTTCACATGGCATGGAACAGAGGCTGTGTCCTGGGCCTCAGCCACAAAGGTTTCTCCTTTGGGTTTCTGTTTCCCTCTTTCAGTTCAGAGTCTGTCATCTGAACCATGAGGATCTGGTGGTTTCTGCTTGCCATTGGAATCTGCGCAGGGAACATAAGCTCACAGAACACATGCAGGCAAGGGCACCCTGGCATCCCTGGGAACCCCGGTCACAACGGTCTGCCTGGAAGAGATGGACGAGACGGAGTGAAGGGTGACAAAGGGGATGCAGGTACTCACCTGGTGGCTTCGGCTGCCTTTCAACTTCTCTCTTCATTCTTTTCATCTCATTCACTCATCATCTGTTTGATTTTCCACCTACCCACTCACACCCCATCCATCCATCCATCCATCCACCCAGCAACACTCGCTGGGGCCTGACCCCATTCATCCATCCACCCATCTGCCCAGCAGCACTCACGGGGTCTGCTCCATGCCAGACTCTGTGCCAGGTGCTGGTGGAGAGCACAGGGTGAGATCGCCATGACCTCTACCCTCCCGGGTTCTCTCATCTCTGACACTGCAGAACATTTTCAGTAGTATACGATGTCATGGATCCTCCCTCCTCAGGTGACAGGAATGATGGATTTTTGGCAACACGAGGCCAATAGAGAGATCTGATTGTGAATTACTTGGCAGCAAGCAGCCAGCTGCAGTGCAGGTGAGAGCTAATACTGCATCGTGCCATGAAGCAGGAGATGCGGAGTAACAGATGACACATACAGCTGCTGTTTACGTATCTATGACCTAGGTTGGGACCCTGTCCCAGGGTCTGGGGATCTGGGGACAGGATCCAGCCTCTGGGAGGGAGATTTGCCAAAGCCGGGAAGTCTGAGTGGTTTCCATAACAACAACCAATAGACTTGGTTTCTGAATGGGTACCATTCTTGAGCCCTGGTCTTGACCATAGGATCACATATCTAAGATTTATGCAGAATGACCCATCTGGGTTGAGGGCACAGTTCAGTGGCATAACAAAGAAAATGTCAAAACGTCTATGGACCTTTTTAAAGACAAATTTTTGTTTCTAACATGTCTCCGCTTATGGCATTTGGTGGCCTGATGGTTTTTTGAATGGGCTGGATGAAGTCAAGGGTCCCCAGGAAGCAAGTTTATTTCTTTGGAACCACCATCCTGCACATGTGCTCTGTGAGGTGTCTTCTCCTGGCTCACAGCTCCAGCTCACTGACACTGCTCCAGTGCCCGGTAGCGAACAGCCCAGTCCAAATGAATAGCAAAACCTTACCCTTAATGAAATCAGGTCTTCTGCCCTCACACTGGGACCACAGTGGCGGGGGAGGGGGTGGTGGTGGTGGTGTATATGTGCGCATTGTATTTCTGAATATGTAGGATTTTCATTTTTTTATTTTTGTTATAAAATATTACACACAAAAGGAGATAAATAGGTGATAGATAAAAAATAGAGGACTAAGACAAACACTCCTATATTCAATACCAAATTTCTCCACCTCTTCCCTGTCTAATTTCTCTCCTCTTTGCTCACCAATGTCCATTCTGTCAAGTTTCACATACTTCTTAGAAGCAAATTATATATCTATTTTTTCTATGTAGTTCATAGGTATTATATATAATATATATTATTTCTTAGAAGGATATTCATTCACATTGCTCACACGAACATTTTACTTCATTTTTATCTTAAAGTATATTTTTGTGTATGTTTTATAATAAACATATTTTTTCATATGCTACCTTTCATAATTTAGGAACACATCAATGTCTACTGATTGGGGTCTGTGTTCATGCTTTGTGAGTTGTGGTTGTATGATCATGAAAGCTCTGAGGTCACTGCTCTAGAGAATGGGAGAAATGAGAGCCAAGCAGGAAACAAAAAGAGGGAAGGAGAGGAAGACACAGGGGAGCAGCCAGTGGAGGAGAGGGGAGGGGAGTGCAGGGGGAGGCAAATGTAGGGATGAGCCCCCTCCATTCAGAGGCCCCACACTGACCAAGGCCCCACTCAAGAGTGCTGATGTCCCAGGAGAACAGACATTGTGATAGAAATAAGTCTGCCTGTGTCAGTCCTGTCTCGGGACCTGCAAGCCGGCGCAGCCTGCTCCTGTCGCCCCTCAGGCGGGTCAGTGGCACTGAAGTATGGGAGTCTCTGCTGCTTTATGAGAAGCTGGAATCTGGGGTGAGCCATGGCCCAGTGAGCACTCTACTGCCATGGCCAGAGCCATCTTCAACCTGCTGACGGATAGCACGCTGACCTGGGGCTCTGGGTGCCTGTTCTGAGCACAAGGACTTGAGTGTGGTCAGCAGAGCCCCACTCACCTGATGTTCTCTGCCAGCTTGATTGGTGGCATTTCCCCCAGTCTAAGGCACTGGAGAGATTTTTCCAGAACTCTCTTTTCTATCTTGGGATAGTGTCACATAACCATAGTCATCTGTGTTTTCATAGGAGGCTAGTAAATCTTCCATTCTACTCTCCTCAAGAGTAATGGAAGAGAAACAGAGTGAGGAAACCTCCTCGCACCTCCAACATTCAGACCATGTCCCAAGTCCTTGTCACAGGAGAGGAGCACAATCAATTGTGACAGTCAGTCCCCATTGCACACACTCCCTCCTCATCCTATCTTGCTGTGCGCTCTAGGCACGTCCTGGAGATGGGCGCTTGGGAAGTCACTCATTTCCTTTCTTAGATCACTTATCCCACACAGCTCAGCACCCCAGATGCCCGCTCATGCCTGCCTCTCTCCACCTGCACTCGTGTGGAGGACAGAGCACCCCTCACGGTGGGGGTCACCCCCGAGACTCTCCAACACACATGGCTGATGGAGACCAATGGCCAGAAAATCAGAAACGGAATTTCAACTCATGCCTGTTTTCTTCTTTTCCACCTAGGAGAACCAGGACGTCCCGGCAGCCCGGGGAAGGATGGGACAAGTGGAGAGAAGGGAGAACGAGGTTAGAAGTTCCTATTTATGGTGCTCTAATTCTGAGCTGTCGAGTATTTAACAATAACTATTAAGTGTTTGCCATGGACAAGTCCTCCATGCTGATTATAATCTTACAGTAAAGGCAGCACAGTTCTTACTCTCCAGAGGGGGGATTCTGCAGGGATTGGCAGGCTTTGCAGAGGGCTGGGTAGGAAATATCCTCAACTCTGCAGGCCATACGGATCTCTCAGCACTACTCAACTTCCCCTTGTAGCGAAAAGAAGCTGTAGATGCTCCATAAATAAGCGTGGTGTGTTCCAGTGACGCCATATGTGTGAAGACTGAAATGGGCATTTCCCATGGTTTCCATGTATTGTGGAATATTATTTGTGACCATTTAAACATGCAAACCATGGCCGAGCACCATGGCTCACCCCTGTAATCCCAATACTTTGGGAGGCCCATGTAGGAGAATCGCTTGAACCTAGGAGTTCCAGACCACTCTGGGCAACATAGTAAGACTTTTGTCTATACAAATAAAAAAAAATTAGCTGGGCATTGTGGCATGTGCCTGTAGTCCCAGCTGTTCAGGAGGCTGAGGTGGGAGGATCGCTTGAGCCTGGGAGGTTGAGGCTGCTATGAGCCGTGATCTTGTCACTGCACTCCAGCCTGGGTAACAGAGCAGGTGACCCTGTCTCAAACCAACCAACCAACCAACCAACAAAACCCAGAAAAACAAAAAAACCATGTGAACCGTGTTTGTTTAGCTTGTGGGAGGGAGGCTGAATTTGGCCTGTGCTGTAGTTTGCTGAACTTTGAACTTTGCAGTGGATGAGCACTGAGGAGTGAGACTGAGTTTTTGACCTGGTGCATCCGGCAGCACTGCATGGAGGAGGTGGCACTAGAACTGGTCCCTGATGGATCCCCGGGATGTAGTCACAGCGGCAAACTCGTGTCATCTTCACTTTGTGCTTTTTTCATGTGCTGACTCACCGAATGCAACATCCCCAGACACTAGGTAGTTTTATCACCCTGGTTCCATAGGTGAGGGAACAGAGGCACGAGGCTCACTAGCTCATCTGATGTCCTGCGTGCACATGTGCTAGGGACCCGGCATTTAACCTCAGAGTCCACACTTGCAACCACGGCTCTTTGGGATGGGTGGGGGTGCAAGGAAGCAGCAAGGTCTCTGTGGATGATGAACTGCTGGTGGGATGGATGGGTTGGGGCTGGGGTTGGGCAGGAGAGGGCAATGAATGCTTCGATGCAGGTTTTATTTTATGTTCACTCCAGGGTGGGGCTTTTTAGAGGATGTCACATGACTAGGGTTGAGTGTCAGTTTATCTGCCTGTCTCTGCTCTTTCCGTACGGATTGACATTTCACAGCCAGCATGTTAGACTTAGATGGTAGGGTTGTCATTTCTAACATGAACCCTGACACTAACTTAGTAGACAGTAGTCAAAAGGTCTGTTGAGATGTGTGTGTGTGTCCATGTGCACGCACTTGTGTAACTGGAGTAACTGACTTTCATTTATTTTTATTTTTTTTGAGACAGGGTCTTACTCTGTTGCCCAGGCTGGAGTGCAGTGGTTTGATCACGGCTCACTGCAGCCTCAGCCTCCTGGGCTCAAGTGATCCTCCCACCTCAGCCTCCCGAGTAGCTGGGACTACAGTTGTGCGCCACCGCGCCTGGCTAATTTTTGTATTTTTTGCAGACGTGAGGTTTTGCCATGTTGCCTAGGCTGATCTTGAATTCCTAGACTCAAGCAGTCTGCCCACCTTGGCCTCCCAAAGTGCTAGGATTACAGACGTGAGCCACTGAGCTGGGCTAGAGTAATTGAAATTTATTTTCTTATTTTTATTTTTTATTTATTGTTTTAGAGTTAGGGTATTGCTGTGTTGGCCAGGTTGGTCTTGAACTCTTGGCCTCAGGCAGTCCTCCTGCCGTGGTCTCCGAAGGTGCTGGGATTACAGGTGTGAGCCATTACACCCAGATGGAGTAATTGAATTTTAAACTCTGGGCATATACTGAACCTGTGCATTAGTTTGTTTCATTTGTGAGCTCGATTATAGAAAAACCAAAGTTGTTCACAAGGGAATCTTTCACAAACCATCTCTTTGTTTGCTCTTTCCCTATTTAGGAGCAGATGGAAAAGTTGAAGCAAAAGGCATCAAAGGTGATCAAGGTTCAAGAGGATCCCCAGGAAAACATGGCCCCAAGGGGCTTGCAGGGCCCATGGGAGAGAAAGGCCTCCGAGGAGAGACTGGGCCTCAGGGGCAGAAGGGGAATAAGGGTGATGTGGGTCCCACTGGTCCTGAGGGGCCAAGGGGCGACATTGGGCCTTTGGGCCCAACTGGTTTACCAGGTTCCATGGGCCCTATTGGAAAGCCTGGTCCCAAGGGAGAAGCTGGACCCATGGGGCCCCAGGGTGAGCCAGGAGTCCGGGGAATAAGAGGCTGGAAAGGAGATCGAGGAGAGAAAGGGAAAATCGGTGAGACGCTAGTCTTGCCAAAAAGTGCTTTCACTGTGGGGCTCACGGTGCTGAGCAAGTTTCCTTCTTCAGATGTGCCCATTAAATTTGATAAGATCCTGTATAACGAATTCAACCATTATGATATAGCAACGGGGAAGTTCACGTGCCACATTGCTGGGGTCTATTACTTCACCTACCACATCACTGTTTTCTCCAGGAACGTTCAGGTGTCTTTGGTCAAAAATGGAGTAAAAATACTGCACACCAAAGACGCTTACATGAGCTCTGAGGACCAGGCCTCTGGCGGCCTTGTCCTGCCGCTGAAGCTGGGGGATGAGGTGTGGCTGCAGGTGACGGGAGGAGACAGGTTCAGTGGCTTGTTTGCTGATGAGGACGATGACACAACTTTCACAGGCTTCCTTCTGTTTGGCAGCCCGTGACAGGAGAGTCGATGAATCAGCCACAGCGTCCATCAGAATCAGCTTGGTGACGAACTGACTCAGATGGTTTTCCTTTACTAACTCCTCCAGTTATTACAATAATCATAAAAAGGTGAAAACGGAAAAGTTATTCCCAAAACTGATTCTGTGTAACTTACTGTCTTTCCAGGAGTAAATATTGACAATAGCTGCATGGTTTATTCTAATTTATCTCACATTTCTTATTCCTATTATCTGGAGAATCCTCTGCCTGTGTGTTTCTTGTGGGAAGAGTGTTTTGATCCCATTTGAGTGCTCTGAGGAGTCATGTGAGGATGTATCCCTCATCTGTGTTTCTGAGGACAGTAAGGGGAAAGTAAAGGGAAATCTTTATTCCATTCAGTACTAGTAACAGCTTTAAGTTGGTGATGCTGTCACACTCCAGAAAGCTGTAGACACTGCTCATTTTGTCTTTTTTTAACAAATTATTTTTAAGTCCTGGGATACATATACAGAACGTGCAGGTTTGTTACATAGTAACATGTGCTGTGGTGCTTTGCTGCGTCTATCAACCCGTCACCTAGGTATTAAGCCCTGCATGCATTAGCTATTTGTCCTGGTGCTCTGCCTCCCGCTTTGCTCATTTTCTAACCTAGGTTTTAATCACCATTCCATCCAACAAATCATTGTTTGATCATTATTTGCCAGTGGTGAATCTCTGTTTGTTTTCTAGGATTGCCCTAATAAAGTACACAAAGTGGGAGTCTTTCAACAACAGAAATGGACTTTCCCAGTTCTGTAGGCTGGAAGTTTGCGATCTCGCAGCAGCAGGGCCATGCTCCCTCCAAAGGGGCTGCAGGAGGATCCGGCCTTGCTGCTTCCAGCTCCTGGCAGCTGGTGGCAGCATCACTCCCGTCCCCGCCGCCATCTTCAGGTGGCTGTCCTCCTCCTCCTGTATCAGCCACATTTTCCTCTTCTTACAAGGACAGCTTCCCTAATCTAGTATGACCCATCTTAATCATCTCTGCAAACTCCCTGTGTTCAAATAAGGTCACCTGTACAGGCACCAAGGGTTAGGACTTCAGCATCTGTTTTGGGAGATAGAGCTAACAACTTCTACCGAGGACCCCTGGACTGACCCGCTGGCCCTTTCACTGGCCTAGAGAGCTCCCCTCTGGAGGACACTACAACTGCAGGGCCCCTTCTTTGCCCCTATCCAGCAGGAAGTAGCTAGAACAGTCATCGCCCAATTCCCAACAGCATTTGGGGTGTCCTGTTTAGAGCGGGGATTGAGAGGTGAAGCTGGCTGAGCTTCTGGGTCCGATGGGGACTTGGAGAACTTTTCTGTCTAGCTAAAGGATTGTAAATGCACCAATCAGCACTCTGTGTCTAGCTAAAGGTTTGTAAATGCACCAATCAGCCCTCTGTCAAAACGGACCAATCAGCTCTCTGTAAAATGGACTAATCCGCAGGATGTGGGTGGGGCCTGATAAGGGAATAAAAGCAGGCCACCCTAACCAGCAGCAGCAACCCGCTAGTCCCCTTCCACACTGTGGAAGCTTTGTTGTTTTGTTATTTGCAATAAATCTTGCTGCTGCTCACTCTTTGGGTCCATGCCACCTTTATGAGCTGTAACACATACCGCGAAGGTCTGCAGCTTCACTCCTGAAAAGCCAGTGACACCACGAACCCACCGGGAGGAATGAACAACTCCGGATGCTCTGCCTTTAAGAGCCGTAACACTCACTGCAAAGGTCTGTGGCTTCACTTCTCAAGTCAGCGAGACCACGAACCCACCAGAAGGAAGAAACTCCAGACACATCCGAACATCAGTAGGAACAAACTCCGGACACACCATCTTTAAGAACTGTAACACTCACCACGAAGATCTGTGCCTTCATTCTTGAAGTCAGCGAGACCAACAACCCAGCAATTCAGGACACAATACTAGAACATTCCTATGTGTTAACAAGGCAACCACGAGGGACGTGCCAGAGAGAAAGGGGAAGTAATTCATAGATGGAGTGAGAGATCTGAAGAGAGAGAAATTTGAATGGGATCAAAACCACAGGCCAAGGAAACATGACTTAAGAAGAACAGCCAAAAAGAAACAAGCATATGCGGGTTTGAGGGACCTTACTCAATCATAATAAAGTGAATTTCAAGGAGTTTCTACCCATGAGGGGGCCAGGCCAGGGAAGGGTGTGATGACATCAGGGATTCAAAAGACATCCTGGCTCTTCCTCAGCTCTCACTCAGCCCTCAGAGCAGTGAGCCCACCCTCCTTCTGTCCTTCCTCCTCTCCCTCTTCCCTCTGTCTCTGCCGTTCTCTCTCTCATTCCCTGTCTCCCTCTCAGTCGCTCCCTTTCTCTTTCTCCCTCACTCTGTCGCTGTCATTCCCTCTCATTTACTCTTTTCCTCTCTCTCCCTCATTCTCTTTCCCCCTCATCCTGTCTCTCTCATTCTCTCCTTCTCTTTGCTCCTTATTCTGTCTCATTCTCTCATTCCTCTTTCCCTCATTCTCTTCCTCCCTCTCAATATCCTCTTCTTCTTGGGCAAAATTACCCTGCTAATAGCTCGGGGTGTCTAACGGTACTGAGAGGCTCAGAACTCCCTCTGACTGGGTCTTTCCACTTCAAATTTTCAGTTCCAAGACAAAGTGCTGGAGTTGGGCAGACAACCACCACACCCTCCCCTCCCACCGCCTAGGGCCAATTTGCCTTGAGTCCTTAGTCCAGTGACGTGTTGAGGGGAATTCCACCAGGGTTTAGGCCCTGGACTGGGGCTGGGTGAAGAGATCCCATAAAGTCCTGCCCCGGGGGCCAGCATCCAGGGGTAGAGACAATCATTCATCAAAAGCACCAAGGAGGGTGAAGTTGCTGCTGTGATCAGGGCTGTGAAAGAAAGGAATATGGGGTCTGAAATCGGGGCAGTGGGGAGGGCCGGCAGCCACCTCCCAAGGAAGAGGGCGTTGAGCCGGGCTCCCGCAGCTGAATAGGTGGAGGGAAGCCCTGCGTTGGGGGCAGAGCACCAGGCCTGGCCCAGCCCAGGAGTGGCAAGTAACTCCTTGGGGAGGGAGCGGGGTCCAGGCTGGACCAGGTCAGGTCGGTGAGTGGGACCTCAGGGGGCCTGAGGGTGAGGAGGGCTGGAGAGGTCCGGGAGCCTGCAGTCTGCTCAGCCAAGGAGGGGTCGGGGGAGGAGGGGTCTCCAGAGCCACAGGAAGCAGGGAAAAGAGCTTGTGTTTGGTGGGGAGGACAGGATCAGATCTACGTTTCTGTAAAGACCCCTCCGGCTTCACATAAACACAGACTGCACCGGCTTTCTACATCTCACTTGGTTCTTCTTAAATGAACCAACTTGTGTGAGAGAGGATGACGGCTTATTTAATTTCCTAGCACTTACCACCAACAGCCAAATTATTTATTTTCTATCTTCTTCCACTAGAAGATAATTTCTAAGATTTATGTATGCTTTGTTCACTGTTGTATCTCCAGCACCTAGGATAAAGTCTGAGATTTGTTAAGTGAACTTTATAGGAAGCCGTTGGTTTGGGCTGAGCTCCTGCAACAGACCCAACAGAGCAAACCAAAAATGGAGTTACTCCTACCAAACATTCATGACGCTAAACTGAAACTAAGTTGTTTATTTGACCTTCCAAGAGATCAGGAGAGAGAGAGAGAATAGCCAAATCCCCAAACAGGCCGGTTTTAACAAGCAGGAAGAAGCCCCCTCTTCTTTAACCTTTTAGAGAAAAGTTACTTTCTAATAACCAACCCGCCTTCTGCTTCCTGTTTCTGTTTTCCTCAGCCTTTTTCTGTTTATAAAGTCAACCCCCTCTGCTGGCCTTGTCAAAACACTCTTTCTATTTTATGGAATGGAATGTTGCTCAATTCTAGAATCACAAATAAGAGCCAATTAAGATGTTTAAACTACATTTGTTGTAATTTTTGTCTTTTGACAAATGTAATAAGCACTCAATAAACGTGAAAAGAGAGGGAGAGCAAGAGATAAAGACAGGGAGAGGAAGAGCGAGAGGTCTCATGGAGGAAGGAGGGAGACTTCTCTGCACCTTCAGAGGCAGGCAGCCCCCACAGTGCTGGTGCAAGGACTGAGCAGATTTTGTGGGGTATGTGTTGGTGTAATGAGAAAGACTAGGCCTGTATCCAAAGAGCTGGGTTTGAGAATTGAGTTTTGCCACTTACTAGAATGAGACATTTGTCAAGTTACTGAACATCGGAACTTCCAACTCCTCAAATGTAAAACGGGTGTGACAACACCCACCTCACCAGGTTGTTGCAGAGGCGGAATGTGTAGCTGTGATTAAGAAGCACTGTGTACACTGCAGAGAACTATGCAAATATTGGGAGTCTCTACTTTGTGGTCCCTCCCAGGAGTCAGAAGAAGACAGGACCAGGTGGCTTTTTGGGCGTCCATTGCAACATCAGGGAGAGGAGTGAAGTCACAGGGATGACACGGTCTATGGCAGGTCCTGCTGCTGCTGCTGCTGCCGCCGCCCATGACACACTCCTGGAGCCCAGGCAGAGTCTGTGTTTGTCATCTTAATTTCCCAGCTAGTTTAGATTTTATGACATCAGAGAAGACAGCAAAATCCCAGAAAAAACTTGGGTCAAGTGCACTGCAGACAAATGGATTTCAAATTTGGTTTCTCCTTGCCCTTGGAATACATTTTAAATAAATAAATAAATAAACAAACAAGAGGAGAAACACACAGGAGAGAAACCTTTCTTCCACAGCGCCCTTGCACATTTGATCTGATTTGCACAGTGCGGGGTGGGGACAGGAAACTGACACCCTAGAAGGTTAATGGTTTCCAGGAAGTCAATTACAGATTCTGAATTTAAACCTGGGTCTGCTAACGATTGTTCTCCAATCACTCAGCTGCCACTTGTGAGTTTCCACTATGGAAACCAGTGATTTTTTCACAGAAAATTAGTGAAGCAAATGGAATGATTTTTAAAAGCATAGGGTTTGAAGTCGGAAGGCTGGAGTCCAGAGTCACGGTTCTGACACCTACTGGCCTGTCATTTTCACCTGCTAACGTCTAACGAACCCGGGTTCTCCTTAGTAAAGTGGGGATGCTAGTTCCTAGGGCACCGGGCTGTGGAAGGTTGAACTGGGATAATGGGAACTCACAAGCCATAAACCGCCCAACCAGTGATGAGTACTTGCTACACTTTGGCCGCAGCTGGTTTTGATTTTACATTAGTAACCTGCAAGTCTGTATCCAGCGCTAGGCACTCCGGGGAAAGGGGGTGGGTACAAAGGAGGGATGAACCCCCAGCTCTGGCTGCAATGGAGCCAGCATCCCGTCAGAAAAGGGGAACCCTGACCCTCCTCTCCCTCCCCTGGGACTGTCCCCGGGCAACGTGGGCTCCAGCTTGCAGGTGCCGAGCTCCACCGCCAGATGGCGCCGCGGTGCGGGACGCCGCGCAGGACGCTGGGCTCCCGGAAGAAGGGAGGAGGCCGTTTGCAAAGGTTGCAGAGGCAGAGCTGTAGGTTACAGGCGAGGCGCGGGAGCCGGGCGCGGAGCCGGGATAAACAAGAGCACTCTGTGTCGGTCTGGTTCTCTAAAGAGAGGATAGTTCCAAGAAAGACACCGACTGAGGCATCCAACAACTGGGGAGCAGAACGGCGCTAGCCAAAGCAAGTTCCAGTCGGCCCGAGCCCGGGAGGCCCCACCCTTGCCGGTGGAGCTGGACCGGCTTCAAGAATGTGAGGTCCAGAAGTTAGGCCGATCACGGTGGTGCAGACGCCCCGCTAGAGCAGGATCGACTCCCTGTGGGGGAGCAAAGGGACATGAGAGAGAAGCTTGGACCAGGGAGTAGGGGCCACATTACACTTGGTATTAAGCAAAAGGCAAAAGAGGGTGTCCGTGGTGCAGCCAGGAGTCCCCGGGAGTTCCCAGCAAGGCGGGGACTGATGAAAACTGCGTTTGAGGAAAACATCCCTAAACCTGAACCAGTATCCTTTAGGCTGCCAGCCTGGTTTAGGGGAGAGAAACAAAACAGATGTCCTTTTAGCAAAGTGCACGTCCTCACTGGCTACCCTGTTAGCTCTCTGGGAGCTGATGCCATGCGCATAGTCGGTGTGTGGCAGAGACAGCTAGGCACAGCCACCAAAGAGCCTGCTCCCCTGTAGAACGCGGGGCTATTTGAGGAAAGCATCTGCCCGGGGGCTCTGCTTCCCCATTTCCTCCTGCATTGAGCTAGCCAGAAGCTAACCATGTGAGTGAGCTTGCACCAGCAACAGCGGGCACCGTGATTGCCCCGTGGCTCTCTCCTAAAAGATGGCTCCCACTCTCCCTCCTCCTTCCACAGGCTGGGTGTTGACACACAGGGTGAGGCCACATGGCAGAGCCTCCCCTGGGCCCTATTCCGGAACAGCTGTGAGGAAATCCCTTTTCTGCCACTCTACTGCGCCTCCACCGGATCTCACACGAGACAGCAACTTCCGTTGTGTTGAGCCACTCCAATTTAGGACATTAGCAAATACAGTCACCAGTTTTACCCGCCATAATGCAAGGTTTTGCTATACATCTGTTGAATTGATGTGAACTTAACTGAACTTCTTACGCCTGGGAGTTTAATACGATCTTAGGTCCAGCTGGAGGAAGAGGCTGGAGCGCCGGCTGAGCCCAAACTAAGCCATTATATCCCCTGTGACCTGCACGTATACTATCCAGATGGCCTGAAGCAAATAAAGACCCACAAAAGAAGTGAAAATAGCCTTAACTGATGACATTCCACCATTGTGATTTGTTTCTGCCCCACCCTAACTGATCAATGTCCTTTGTAATCTCCCCCACCCTTAAGAAGGTTCTTTGTAATTCTCCCCACCCTTGAGAATGTACTTTGTGAGATCCACCCCCTGCCTGCAAAGCATGGCTCCTAACTCCACCGCCTATCCCAAAACCTGTAAGAACTAATGATAATCCACCACCCTTGGCTGACTCTCTTTTCGGACTCAGCCCGCCTGCACTCAGGTGAAATACACAGCCTTGTTGCTCACACAAAGCCTGTTTGGTGGTCTCTTCACACGGACACGCGTGACACTAAGCGCTCTTCAGTCTCTGCATTTCCATAAAGTGTGAACTTGGAAGGTTCCAGGGTCTCCACTGCCACCATGGGGATTGCCAAGACTGGGTGGTTTGGGCGTCTTCAAACAATTTCTTGTAAGTTTCTTTTGTTTTCTTTTCTTTTTTGAGACTGAGTTTAGCGCTTGTTGCCCGGGCTGGAGTGCAATGGCACGATCTCTGCTCAGTGCAACCTCTGCCCCCTGGGTTCAAACGATTCTCCTGCCTCAACGTCCCGAGTAGCTGGGATTACAGGTGCCTGCCACCACACCCGGCTAATTTTTTCTATTTTTAGTAGAGACGAGGTTTCACCATGTTGGCTAGTCTGATCTCAAACTCCTGACCTTAGGTGATCTACCTGCTTAGGCCTCCCAAAGTGCTGGAATTACAGGCGTGAGCCACTGTGCCCGGCCCCATAATTTTCTTAAAGTCTAGTATTTAAGACTTTAAAACAAGATTTAAGTCTGTAAAATCAAGTGGGCAAGGCTTTGAATTGCCAGTGGTGCTTTAAAGCATTTATAGGCCAAGGGCAAATTATTCTTGGATCCTTCTGGACTTGACATTCTTCTGGAGACAATGAGTCATCCAAAGAGCTCCAACCCTGAATTAAGCATTAAAAGTTATTGTTGAGCAGGACGCTCCTGCGTAGCCAAAAGGTTCCTGTAGAGTCACAGAAAGTAGCAGGAAAGATCTTTATATCCCTGTCCAGAAAAAAGAGCTAAGGTTTCACAGCCCTGGAGGTCCCCAAAATGGTCCAAATTAATGAACAGTCCGAAAACCATGAGAGAAAAATCATCCAAGGTCATTCTTTTTAAGCTGACCTTCCTACCCTGCCTTCCTTTCCGCAGCTCCTTAACAAAAACTGAGCACAGTAGGGCATTCCTGTGGCGGCCTCTGAAAGTCAGTCATTCTTGCTTGAGTTCTCCGGGGGAAAGAAAAGTCTTCTACACATAAGGAGTGGACAGACAGTAATCCTAGAACGAGGAAGCGTTTATAAATAACAAGAATTCAAAGGAAGTTAGTATCAGGCCTAATGAAGATCAGGAACTCTGATAAACAGCGCCCAGCTGGAGCACATTAGATTTTAATAAATATGGGGTCCCTATGTCACCTTTCCATCTGCTCCTTTTCCTGAGACTTTCAGGAGGGGCGTGTGAGGTGATGAGACATGGACGTTGGGCCAGCGGATTTCTGTGTTCCCTTAAGTCCCGGAGCATCGTAGAGGCTTGGGTCTCAGAGCACATCTGATTAACGCTCCCCAGCTTAATAGAGGAAGAAGCCAAGCCCCGAGGCAGGAATTGACTTCCTGAGCCTCTACAGTTTGTCAGGGAGAGATGGAAGAGAGCCTGGAGTACAGATCTCCTGAGTGGGCTCTGCCTGAGCACACGCGGTGAATAGGAAGCCACACATGAGATGATGGACAGAGCTTCACACCCATCACCCCCCATGTGTTGATGTCTCCTCCTCCTCTTCCTTGGGCAAACCCCTTAGTTTCTCTGACCTCAGCTTTCCGTTTCCATAAAAACGGACACAGTAGTACCTCTGGTGCAGGGAAGCTGGGGGTGAGGGGGGTCTCAGCACAGCGCAGGTGCAGGGCTCTTAGAGGAAGTGAGGAAATGCTGAACAGGTGACAGATGGACAAAGCGAGAGAAACTGACCGACCAAAAGACCTTGCCCACTGTTTATACACCTTCCATCAATGTCCAAGTGAGTTTGTCCTGGCTTTATGTGAACAATTTCCTCCACTGTCCAAGTGAAACTCAAGCCACTTGAGAAGGAAGAATTGCTTTACCTCTCATCATACTGTATTTTCCCCTCCTATTGAAATGGAAATATCAAGTTCAAAAATTCTTATGCAAAGTAAGAAGAGAATCAAGTCAGTTCTTTCAAGAGCTCCACGCCCTTCACCAGGAACACAGCCCAGGAGTCTTTCCCCTGTCAGTCCAGCAGTGACTCAGCTTGCCTCTGAACCTTTCCACCCACCTCTGGGCAGTCCTTGAGTCAGGAATTCAGCATCAGTGACAGGTCCTTTGTCCAGGGCCTGCTTTGCATACTTTGGAAATATAAAGAAGTTGAAGACAATGTCCGTATTCTGAGACACACAAACACACAGCAAAACCATGACCACTAAAACGTAAACACTCAAGTTCTCACTTCCTGTGGCCACTCCGTCAGAGGCGTGTGAACCAGAGCAACTCCATCTTGAATCGGAGCTGGGTAAAATGAGGCCGAGACCTACTGGGCTGCATTCCCAGATGGTTAAAGCATTTTAAGTCACAGAATGAGATAGCAGTTCAGCACAAGATACAGGCCGTAAAAACCTTGTTGATAAAACAAGCTGCAGTAAAGAAGCTGGCCCAAACCCACCAAAACCAAGGTGGCCACAAGAGTGACCTCTGGTCGTCCTCACTGCTACACTCCCCACCAGTGCCATAAGAGTTTACAAATGCCATGGCAACGTCAGGAAGTTACCCTATATGGTCTAAAAAGGGGAAGAGGCTGGGGGCAATGGCTCACACCTTTAATCCCAGCACTTTGGAAGGCTGAGATGGGCAGATCACGAGGTTAGGAGTCAGAGACCAGCCTGACCAACATGATGAAACTCCATCTCTACTAAAAATACAAAAATTAGCCAGGTGTGGTGACACGCGCCTGTAATCCCAAATATTTGGGAGGCTGAGGCAGGAGAATAACTTGAACCCGGGAAGCAGAGGTTGCAATGAGCCAAGATGGCGCCACTGCACTGGCAGCCTGGACAACAGAGCAAGACTCCATCTCAAAAAAAAAAGGTGGTGGTGGGACATCCCTTTGTTTAGCATATCATCAAGAAATAACCATAAAAATGGGCACCAGCAGCCCTCAGGGCTGCTCTGTCTATGGAGTAGCCATTCTTTATTCCTTTGCTTTTCTAATAAACTTGCTTTCACTTTACTCTGTGGACGCAGTCTGAATTCTTTCTTGCACAAAATCCAAGGACCCTATCTTCGGGTCTGGATCGGGGCCTCTTTCCTGTAACAACATGGAGTCATGTCCTTCAGGCTGGGCCACTGTTTCCTACCCTATTATATTCGAGTCTCATTCCTCCTTCATCTACTTCTGGGCTTTCGCCCCAGCTCTGTAACTAATCTAGTAGTGAGATCATAGGCCAATTATTCTATGTACTTCAGTCCTCCCAGATACAAAGTTGAGACAGTAATATCTGCTTTGCCTGATCAGAGTAAGGATTAAATGAGATATTCCATATAAAGTGTTTAGTGTATGTACAGTCCCTGGAACAGAGTAACAGCTGCCAATAAACAGTCACTGTTCCACGGGCATTTCATTTGTTCCACAAGCCCTTGCTGAGCAGGCACCGCGAGTGCCTGAAGGATGCATAGGTCCTGCTTGCAGAAGGGTCCCTGTCCTTCTGTGCTGTGATTCAGACTTCCTGAAAATAAGTGGTTGCTGTGTGCCACGCTCTCATTTACCCTTCACCATTGCCCCATGTGTAAGGGGTAGCCCATCTCACAGCAGAGGAAAATGAGTCTTAGAGAGGCTGTCACGTGCCCACAGCCAGCAGGACACAGCTGATCTGGACCCAGGGCTCTGTACCAAAAACCTGGGCCACCTCATCCTCCCACATGACTCACCCTGGATGGCTCAGATCACAGGGAGCAAGAGGAGAGCCAGGAGGTTGAGTTCTGGAACCAAGGAGTTGGGTTGCTGAGCTTAGAAATGCTTCCTCACAGGCTGGGCGCGGTGGCTCAAGCCTGTAATCCCAGCACTTTGGGAGGCCGAGGCGGGCGGATCACGAGGTCAGGAGATCGAGACCATCCTGGCTAACCTGGTGAAACTCCGTCTCTACTAAAAAATACAAAAAACTAGCCGGGCGAGGTGGCAGCGCCTGTAGTCCCAGCTACTCGGGAGGCTGAGGCAGGAGAATGGCGGGAACCCAGGAGGCGGAGCTTGCAGTGAGCTGAGATCCGGCCACTGCACTCCAGCCTGGGCGACAGAGCAAGACTCCGTCTCAAAAAAAAAAAAAAAAAAAAAAAGAACTGCTTCCTCACTCTTCTTAGTCTCAAGGGAGGTGATGGAATAATGACAGGAACACTTGCCATTTATTGGAAGCTGTTACTCAGTGCCAGGCACTGTATATGCACTGAGCACTTTATATGCAGTATCTCATTTAATTCTTACTCTAATCAATCAAGGCAGGTATTATTGTCTCAACTTTATATCTGGGAATACCAAAATTCATAAAATAACTGGCCCATGATCTTACTACTCGTCAGTGACAGAACTGGGACAGAAGTCCAGATGCAGATGAGGCCAAAGCTCAGGCTCTGAATGGCTAGAATATACTGCTTCCTTCTATGGGAGCAGCAGAGGCTGAGGGGTGGCCACCCTCACACTTCCAAAGAGCTTGCTATGGATTGGCATCTAGACCTGGCTACACAGTGCACATATACAGTCTGCGTAGCATACAGTGCTACAAAACGTGTTGTTAAAAAACACCAGCAGCCTCTGCTTGTTATTCAGTCAACACTGATAAGCAGAAACAACCAAAGAAGGACTATAGTTCGTTTATCCTCTTTAATTAGTGATGATTTCTGTTTCTGGCAATATGGCTGATTAACATGGCCTGAAGTCCCTAGAATGGTTAAAATAGAACATCGTTTTTACGCAAGGCTGATGTTTAAACAGAAGGGAGGACGGCAGCAGTAATTCTCAGGTGTCAAAAACTAGGAGGGAGGTGAAAATGGTGCCATATGTGTGTGAGCTGATACTGTGGCTGCCCTTGTCCCCTGGGAGCTTGAAAAGAAGATAAGATGAAGCTTCATGGGGAGGACGATTGGAACTGAAAACACACTTAGTTCCAAAACCCCTCCTCATGTGAGAGAATGTACTAGGAAGAAATTCCCCACTGGAACAAGCTGCTGAAAGGAAGTTTACCTGCTCTAGGCACTGGGTGACAATTTAGAACCCCAGGCCTGTTCTTCAAGCAGGGATGGAGCTTGAATTTCCATTACCTTATTATCCCCAAGCCAAAAAACAATTTTTGTTTTTGTAGAGACAGGGTCTTGCTACGTTTCCCAGCTTGGTCTCAATCTTCGAAACTCAAGCAATCCTCCACTTCAGCCTCCCAGAATGCTGGGATTATAGACATGAGCCACCATGTCCAACCCCCAAGCCAAAATATTATAAAATTGGCTGCAAAACTGGTGTGAAAGGACTTTCACAAGGAAAAGCCACAAGAGATCCTTGAGGAGGAAGCAAGTCCAACTAAACATGAGCTCATAATCGAAAATGACAAAACCTAAAAGAGACTGTCAACAATGAGTGGAAGTCAGCAAACACAGTCAACGGCAAAATTACAGCCTCAAGCATTTGCGATAATAGAGGCATGTTAAATCAGTTAAAATATGCAAGAGAAGTTAGACACACAAACTAGAACAAGAAAGTCTCTCACACTAAGAGAGGTTTCAGAAAGAGATAGGTGAGGGGTAATAGTCAAAGAGTTACTGGCTAAGAATTTTCAAAAATCTTCAGATTCAAGATGTTTAAGTCCCAAACAGTATATGCAAATAGAAATCTAAGATTTTCTTTTCTTTTCTTTTCTTTTTTTTTTTTTTTTTTGAGACGGAGTCTCGCTCTGTCGCCCAGGCTGGAATTCAGTGGCCCGATCTCGGCTCACTGCAAGCTCCGCCTGCCGGGTTCATGCCATTCTCCTGCCTCAGCCTCCCGAGTAGCTGGGACTACAGGCGACGCCACCACGCCCGGCTAATTTTTTGTATTTTTAGTAGAGACGGGGTTTCACCGTGTTAGCCAGGATGGTCTCGATCTCCTGACCTCGTGATCCGCCCGCCTCGGCCTCCCAAAGTGCTGGGATTACAGGCGTGAGCCACCGCGCCCGGGCCAGAATTTTTAAGACTGAAAAGTGAAGAAAAGTGGAGGGGACATCTTAAATTGCAATCAGTTGTATTATTGCAAATATATGTCTCTGTTTCCATGTACTAAGGATGAATTCCCTTTTCGTCATCAGCAGCACACAATTAAGAAATAGTGAGACTCTTAAAGGCAGTGGCTCACTCCTGTAATCCCAGCACTTTGGGAGGCGGAAGCAGGTGGATCACTTGAGGTCAGGAGTTCAAGACCAGCCTGGCCAACATGGCGAAACCCCATCTCTACTAAAAATACAAAAATTAACCAGGTGTGGTGTCAGGCAACTGTAATCTCAGCTACTTGAGAGGTTGAGTCAGGAGAACCACTTGAACCTGAGAGGCGGAGGTTGCAATGAGACGAGATTGTGCCATTGCACTCCAGCCTGAGACAGACTCCGTCTCAAAAAGAAAAAAAAAGAAAAGAAAAGAAAAAAGAGTAGTGGGACTGAGCCGAGCTCAGTGGCTCAAACCTATAATCGCAGCACTTTGGGTGACCAAGGCAGGAGGATTGCTTGAGGCCAGGAGTATAAGACCAGTCTGGGCAACAAAAAGAGACCTTGTCTCTAGAAAAAAAAAAAAAAAAAAAAAAAATAGTGAACCTGGCAAGGAGTACAGAATGTAAAGGGAAGCTTTGTAAAGGCAGACAGGGATAGAAAAAGAGAGAGAAAAGAAGGTGGGAGGCCGGGCGCGGTGGCTCAAGCCTGTAATCCCAGCACTTTGGGAGGCCGAGACAGGCGGATCACGAGGTCAGGAGATGAAGACCATCCTGGCTGACACGGTGAAACCCCGTCTCTACTAAAAAATACAAAAAACTAGCCGGGCGAGGTGGCGGCGCCTGTAGCCCCAGCTACTCCGGAGGCTGAGGCAGGAGAATGGCGGGAACCCGGGAGGCGGAGCTTGCAGTGAGCTGAGATCTGGCCACTGCACTCCAGCCTGGGCGAGACTCCGTTTCAAAAAAAAAAAAAAAGAAGGTGGGAAAAGGGAGGCCTTACTGGGGGGAAGGAATTCGAAGAAGAGTGAGGCTTTATTTACAGAAGGAGGGGCTTTCTCTGAAGTTGCTGCTGAAACTGGGTGCAAGCGGAGGATAGGGCAAAGTAGCACAGTTTAATTGGGGGAAAAATTGCATGTTGCATTAGCATTGACCAAATCTTTATTACTAGGTAGGTGGCTTTCCTCTTTGCCATACTTCCCGCATCCCTGTTATGATCACTAAAGGCTTTTAATGCCCATGTGTCTGCAGGGAGAGGCTGGAAACATCACCCCATCCGCCCTTTACACCACCATTTCACATCGAAGAAAGTGTGTTTTCTTCACTCAAGCTTTATCAAAATTCACAAGTACAATTTCCCACAGAATCGGTATGCAGACACAACTATTTGTCATCATTCTGCCACTACTCCTGTCTGGGCTATGAACATAGGGCAGTTTTCACATTCGAAATTATCCTCATATCCCCTGCAAAAATTTTTTTGATCTTTTCAATACAATGAATCAAAGAAATATTTTGCTCACTGACTTCATGTGTTCTATTGCCTTTTGCTTACTTAAAAGTAATAAGCATATATTTCTTTTTCGTGTGTTTATTTTGAGAGAGTCAGTCTCTGTCGCCCAGGCTGGAGTGCAGTGGCAAAATTACTCCCCCCTGCAACCTCAGTCTCCCAGGCTCAAGCAATCTTCCTGCCTCAGCTTCCCAAGTAGCTAGGACTACAGACACATGACATCACACCCAGCAAATTTTTGTATTTTTGTAGAGATGGGGTTTCAGTATGCCACCCAGGCTGGTCTCAAATTCCTGGGCACAAGAGATCGACCCGCCTTGGTCTCCCAAAATGCTAGGATTACAGGCATGTGCCATTAAGCCCAGCCTAAGCATATATTTTAAAGCACATCTAGCTTTTGTCTTGCTGTTTTAAAAAGGGCTGCGGGCCGGGCGCGGTGGCTCAAGCCTGTAATCCCAGCACTTTGGGAGGCCGAGGCGGGTGGATCACGAGGTCAGGAGATCGAGACTATCCTGGCTAACATGGTGAAACCCCGTCTCTACTAAAAATACAAAAAACTAGCCGGGCGTGGTGGCGGGCGCCTGTAGTCTCAGTTACTTGGGAGGCTGAGGCGGGAGAATGGCGTGAACCCGGGAGGCGGAGCTTGCAGTGAGCCGAGATCACGCCACTGCCCTCCAGCCTGGGAGACACAGCGAGACTCCGTCTCAAAAAAAAAAAAATAATAAAAAATAAAAAGGGCTGTAAATATATAATCCTCCACATCCCCAAAATGGCCTGAATAGATTTTTTTTTTTTATTTTTTTATTTTTAGATGAGAGCTCACTATGTTGTCCAGGCTGTTCTCCCACTCCTGGGCTCAAGCGATCCTCTCACCTTGGCCTACCAAAGTGCTGGGATTACAGGCATCCACCACACCGGGTTCTAGAATTCTTAAATTATTTTTCATTGACTACACATAAATGTTTTCTATTTACACACAGGGTTTCAGTAAGAGAAAGCATTTCTTTCTGAAATCAATTCATAAACTGACACCACTTTCATAGATAAAGTAATTGCTACCCTCTTGACACACACCTTTGAAGACGTACATATTTTCCTCAATGCCTCTCCTGCAGCATTTATTAAGGTATGTTCACAATAGAGGCGTCTATTCCATAAACGACATAAGAATACTACATTGCCTGAGCGCTCAGCGTCTCCCAGCCCCGGTATTGAGAGCTTCCTTCCATGTGAATCTGTTGTCCCCCACCCTCCAGGTGAGGAAATTAAGGCTGTGAAAGGGCTGGGAACCCTCACTCCATGCTGCCTCTTCATGGAGCTCAGTCAATAGCGGTCCAGTTTCTGCATCTGAATCATTTGGGGCCAGAAATAATTTTTACAGGATAAAATACCCAGAATCCAGAAGAGTACTAAGACTCTTCCCCACCTCACCACAGCTGGAGGATTTGATTGAGATGAGCGTCACATGCATTCGGTAAGTCAGGGTCTGGAGAGCTGAGCTGAAGGGCACCCTGGAGCCTGGCAGGGCGCCTGCATGGCGGCCGAGGGAAGAGGATACTGAATGGGAGGTCGATGTTGCTCCAGCAAAGCTCAAGACAAATGAGGAGGAAGTCACTGAGGCGTCGTGGGAAAGCCCATCCTGGGGTCTTTTCACCCACGGAAACTCATTACCCAGTCACCAACCCACTTGAAGGCCCAGGCCAGGGTTTCCACACCCTCCCCTCCCCTCCCCTGCAGGGACATTGCATGACAATCGTGGTCAACTCCGATATCCTCAGGCCGAACCACACATTAGGCTTCTAGGCACTGACCTTTCATAGAGTCGAAGCTATTTTTGTAAAAAACTGAGAGTACAGCCATGCACAGGAGTATTTAATTCTATGAATTTAGCGGGTGAGAACTGGGGAGGAAAACCGGTGTCGGTAAATAGTCCTTCTTGACCGCTATGCAAATATTTCATCTCCCACGCCCGGAAGTGGGGTAGAGCTGAAAGCACCGTGTGTCCTCTGAGGTGAGGGCTGAGAGACGAGGGGGGACCCACAAAGGCCCCCTGCAGCTTAGGTTCGCGTGCGCGAGCCTGGGGCGGGCAGGTGTGCCAGACACTGGCTCTGGAGGCGCAGCTCCACGGTGTCTGTGGAGTGGACTCTCTCCAAACCAGTGAGTTCCTGCAAAAGTGGCTTTTATTACCTTCACAGGAAGATCCAGCAGGCTCCAGTCCTCTTTGCAATCATGCGCCTCTGGCCCCCAGCGGGAGGGAAGAGGAGGGTGAAAGGCGAAGCCCCCGGGCTGTCCCAGGGGAGCGCTCCCTGGCAGGGTGCGCTGGCCCCTGCGCTCCTGACGAGGAAGCGCCCCTACACTAGTGCATACTTTCCATATAGACCTTGGATAGAACCCACCATCCAGAGAGGGGAGGGTGGCCCCCAGCGCTACCCTCAACTGACAGGAGGCCCCGGCTCAGTGAGCGCTGCCCCAGCCCACCAGGCTCGCCTTTCTGTCCGCACAGTGCAGCCCTGACCACCTGGCGTGCGCCTCCTTCCCAAGTGCCAGCTGCCTGCGCCCTGGAAAGCCATTGGGCCTGCGACAGCCAGGTAGCCCCTCAGCTCGCTAGTATCCCTCGGGGGACACGGGGGCACCCAGAACGGACTTCCCTCAGCCACACGCCCAGGGCTGCACGTACCCAGGACAGGTGCAGACACCCCCCCACAGCCCCAGCCGCCGCCGCCCTCCCCAGACCATCAGCAAGCACAAGGCGCCTGCTTTCCAAAAACTCCCATGTGTCCTTCGGTGTTCCCCTAACTCTGCGGAGGGGACAGGGGCGGATTCGGACGCAACTTTCCGAAACAATTGTCAATGAAGAGAGCCAAACCGTAAAATATTTGAAGAGATGTACCCTGAGCCAAATGTGAGTGACTATGGCCGGTGGCACAGCCCTCAGGAGATCCTGAGACATGTGCCTAAGGTGGTCCGGGTGCAGCTTGGTTTTATACTGGAGGGAGGCATGAGCCATCAATCAAATACAGTTGAGAAATACATTGGTTTGGTCCAGAAATGAGGAGAGATAAAGAACACTTATAGTTTGACAATAATAAGAGTAATTTGTGGTCGGATGCAGTGGCTTATGCCTGTAATCCCAACACTTTGGGAGGCTGAGGCGGGTGGATCACCTGAGGTCAGGAGTTCAAGACCAGCCTGGCCAACATGGTGAAACTCTGTCTCTACAAAAATACAAAAATTAGGTGAGGGTGATGGCGAGTGCCTGTAGTCCCAGTTACTCAGGGGGCTGAGGTAGGAGACTCGCTTGAACCCAGGAGGCAAATGTTGCAGTGAGCTGAGATCATGCCTTTGCACTTCAGCCTGGGTGACAGAGCGAGACTCTATCTTAAAAAAAAAAAAAAGTATTTGTATGTCAGAACAGAAAAAGAAACCTATTCTGTTAGGTACCAACTAAAAATATGAAGAAAAGTTATAATCTGGTACTCTCTAGAGGATTATTGTAGCCAAGAAATAATGATTTAATCTACATTCAAAAGAAGTTAGTGCTGAAATCTAGTATTAAGTGTTATGCTTTTCCCTTGAAACAACTTCTCCAGCTGCTTTTTTTTTTTTTTTTTAAATTAAAGAGAAATTATAGCAAGACCAATTTGTATGCCAGGTAAGTTTTAGGTTTATTATGCTTACCCGGTTATTTGCATAAAATGCAGCAAGAATTCAAGTTGGCTTTGCTGGAACTATACCTAACAATAGGCTATTTTAGTTTAAGTCTTAGAAAAATAACTGGTGTCTCCAATTTGTTTTTTTTTTTTAAACTCATTGAACTTATGCAGACAACTATATTGTCACAAAATTACGATCTGAATTTTGCAAACTCAAAAAGTAAATTTGCTTACAAAAACACATTTTACTCTTCCCCCAAAAAAGACAAAAATAAAAAATAAACATACTTTACCCAAATAGCTTAAAAGAAAAAGATTTTCTTAACCCTTCTTTAACCAGAGCAGCAGCTTTAAAACCAGATGCTTGTTTACCTTGGAAATGCCAATTATAAACCAAACAGCTCATGAGAGCTGTCTGTCAGGCGCTGTAGCATTTAGCAGCGCCTCACAATGAGTCCTAGGAAAGAGGCTCTCTTCTTACTAGGTAGCAAGATTTTATGTAGACCGTTTTTATTTTATCACAGAACTCTTTTGGGAAACATTATTTCTATTAGCATAGGGGTCGCTTCAGTTAATATTTCATAGCAAGGCAATAAATGCTCCACCAAGTGGAAATTGTCTAATTCAGTCATGGTCATTGAAAAGTACTCACAATTTTTGTCATCAGTCCTCATAAATGTTCTACACAAAGGGCTACGCAGTGGAGGATTTGTCCCGGTTACCACTCCAGCTCCTACCTTATACTTTGTGGGCTTAGGCGATTTTACTAGTTCCTATTTAGTGTGTTCAACTAACATTTCCTAAAAGAGGAGATTTACATGCTTTCAGTTTTATAGTACTAGAAAAAGGAAAACGTCCCCCAGTTAGACGTAGTACCAATTTTCATAAGACATTTAGGTAAAAGGGGTTACAACTACTTTACATAAAGCTTGTTTAAACATCATAAATTGTATAATTCTGTTAAACTCTATGTTTTTATGTTTGGGTCCCAGGAACCCTTTTTCACCCCAGTCTATTTTACCTTTTCTGGTGAAAAGGGTTTGGGTTCCCAGGAGGCAGTTGCATCCGTAAGACCTATTAGGGACAGCAAATTTGATAAGGCTTCTTAAACACTCCTCTGATTCTGTGCAAGGCGCACTCATGTAAAAGGGGGCCCCTTAACCCCCAAATTTACCATGACTTTGAGTAGTAGGCATATTTGGTGGGAAGATACCTCAGTTATAAAGCCAGTCCAACATGGCTTGCATATGAAGCATGTTAATGCTTCATCAGGGATGCTTCACTTGGTATTTTATAGAGAGAGTTGGGCAGTCCCCTTCTCAGGGCAAACAGACCTTACAGTGGCATTTATCCAGCCCACTAGGCTGATTCTTTTCTCAAGAATAACTTTCTGTTCATTTGGATCACATATACTCATCAGTGATTGTTCAGTAGTGAGCTGTGGGTCCTGCATTCATCCAAACAAGCTCTTAAATTCTGTAGCATTTAAAATGAAGAATTTTGTCCTTAAAGTGGTGGTTTTTACAATCCACTGAAGATTTTTTAAAGAAGCCGAATGATACCAATCTACAAAATGGAACAATTTACGTTATACCCTCTGGTTTTTAATGATTATTTGGTTTTACCACAGGGTTCAGAGTTCACTTTTGTTGCCCTGGCTTGCTTTCTTTTTTAATCCTCTTAATTTTATCTGTATAATTTTCTTTCATTATAAAGCCACTCTTAGTTTCTTAACCAAAAAACTTACATTTTTTGAAAATTGACATCCTTATGTTTTATAAAATTTTGCCAAAAGTATATTTTATGCTCCAACTATTTTAAATTTTAGTAACCCAAATTTCCAGTGGGGGGAGAAAAAACAGGTTTTTAACATGACTTTAAAATTTTAAATTACTGGGGAGGGTTTTAAGATTAAATTTACCGGGTCGGAGGCGGTGGCTCAAGCCTGTAATCCCAGTACTTTGGAAGGCCGAGACGGGGGGATCACGAGGTCAAGAGATCGAGACCATCCTGGCTAACACGGTGAAACCGTCTCTACTAAAAATACAAAAAATTAGCCGGGCGTGATGGCAGCGCCTGTGGTCCCAGCTACTCGGGAGGCTGAGGCAGGAGAATGGCGTGAACCCGGGGGGCGGAGCTTGCAGTGAGCCCAGATCGCACCACTCACTCCAGCCTGGGCCACAGAGCGAGACTCTGCCTCAAAAAAAAAAAAAAAAAAGAAAGAAAAGAAAAGATTAAATTTACCAGCTTTATTTTACCGAAGATTACCAAGGTTGCATGAATTAAAAGGCATCTGAGCTAGCTTCTACCAACCTGATAAGCACTTAACATTTTGTAAGTTACTTGATTAGAACTGTTTCATGTAGTTTGGTAGCAAAACATCACTTCCACGTGACACAATAAACATAGAGATATAAAAAGCATGCAGAATAAAAAGTCAGTTTCAAAAGATATTTTATTTGCCTGTTTTCCAAAAAATTGTCTCACTTACTTTAGACAATTAATAAAAGTAACAGGAGCCAACAAAAGGTAAAGAAGAAAGCTACCATTCAAGGCGTTGCCTTTTCACAAGAGAAAGAGTTGAACTTCTGAGCTATCAATCTGAAGAATGTTAAAGAGACAGATGATAGAATTTTAAAGTTTAAAAACTTGGCCGGGCGCAGTGGCTCATGCCTGTAATCCCAGCATTTTGGGAGGCCGAGATGGGCGGATCACGAGGTCGGGAGATCGAGACCATCCTGGCTAACCCGGTGAAACCCCGTCTCTACCAAAAATACAAAAAAAACAAAAAAAATTAGCCAGGTGTGGTGGCGGCGCCTGTAGTCCCAGCTACTCAGGAGGCTGAGGCAGGAGAATGCCGTGAGCCAGGGAGGCAGAGCTTGCAGTGAGCTGAGATCGTGCCACTGCACTCCAGCCTGGGCGAGCGAGGGAGACTCTGTCTCAAAAAATAAATAAATAAATAAATAAATATAAAGTTTTAAAACTTCATGCATTAAAAGTAAGTCAAATATTTGTAATAAAATATTGATTTAACTATTTAGTTTTGTATTAGTGTACTTTTAAGTATCAAAGACCCATCTCTAGAAAGACTGTTATAATTTCATCTTCATTACAACCTACTGAATTACACAACTGTCAGAGGCATGTGAAGCAGAGCAACTCCATCTTGAATAAGGGCTGGGCAAAATGAGGCCAAGGCCTACTTGGCTGGGTTCCCAGACAGTTAAGGCATTCTATGTCACAGAATGAAATAGGAGATCGGTACAAGATACAGGTCATAAAGACCCTGCTGATAAAACAGGTTGCAGTAAAGCAGCCAGGTAAAACCCACCAAAACCAAGATGGCCATGAGAGTGACCTCTGGTTGTCCTCACTGCTGCACTCCTATTAGTGCCATGACAGTTTACAAATGCCATGGCAACGTCAGGAAGTTAACCCATATGGTCTAAAAGGGGGAGGCATGAATAATCCACCCCTTGTTTAGCATATAACCAAGAAATAACCATAAAAATGGACAACCAGCAGCCTTCGGGGCTGCTCTGCCTTATGGAGTAGCCATTCTTTATTCCTTTACTTTCCCAATAAATTTACTTTCTTTTTTTTTTTTTTTTTTTTTTGGTTTTTGAGACGGAGTCTTGCTCTGTAGCCCGGGCTGGAGTGCAGTGGCCGGATCTCAGCTCACTGCAAGCTCCGCCTCCCGGGTTTGCGCCATTCTCCTGCCTCAGCCTCCTGAGTAGCTGGGACTACAGGCGCCCGCCACCTCGCCCGGCTAGTTTTTTGTATTTTTAGTAGAGATGGGGTTTCACCGTGTTCGCCAGGATGGTCTCGAACTCCTGACCTCGGGATCCGCCTGTCTCGGCCTCCCAAAGTGCTGGGATTACAGGCTTGAGCCACCGCGCCCGGCCTACTTTCACTTTACTCTATGGGCTCGCTCTGAATTCTTTCTTGCATGAGATTCACGAACCCTTTCTGGAGTATAGTGCCACAAACACAACTCACTGTAGCCTCAACCTCCCAGGCTTGAGCAATCCTCCTGCCTCAGCCTCCCGAGTGGCTAGGACTACAAGCGCATGCCACCATGCCCAGCTAATTTTTCTTATTTTTTGTAGAGACAAGGTGTCACTATGTTGCCCAGGCTGGTCTCAAACTCCTGGGCTCAAACAGTCCTCCTGCCTTGGACTCCCAAATTGTTGGGATTTCATACATGAGCCACCACACTGAGCCAGGTGAGTTCTGACAAGCATATACACCCATATGGCCAGCACCTCAGTCACAATACAGAATGTCTCCATCACCGCACATGGTTCCCAACTCCACCTCAAACCTAAGTGCCACGGAGTCACTGATTCTGATTTTAATATGCTGTATTATTTGCTATAATCAAGCATATACATTTCATGTACATTTTTGTGACAAATGATATGTTTTTATTTTCTTTTTCTTTTTTTTTTTTTTTTTGAGACGGAGTCTTGCTCTGTCGCCCAGGCTGGAGTGCAGTGGCGCGATCTCGGCTCACTGCAAGCTCCACCTCCCGGGTTTACGCCATTCTCCTGCCTCAGCCTCCCGAGTAGCTGGGACCACAGGCGCCGCCACCACACCCGGCTAGTTTTTTGTATTTTTAGTAGAGACGGGGTTTCACCATGTTAGCCAGGATGGTCTCGATCTCCTGACCTTGTGATCCGCCCGTCTCGGCCTCCCAAAGTGCTGGGATTACAGGCTTGAGCCACCGCGCCCGGCCTATTTTCATTTTTATAGGTACAAAATATTTTCTAATTTCCCTTGTGATGTTTTATTTTATCCATGGTTATATAAGAAATGTGTTACTTAATTTCAAAATATTTGGGGATTCTCCAAATATCTTTTATTGTTGAATTTATAAAGGATCTATCCAACAAACTGTTGAGCTCACTTAATAGTAGTTACAGTTCATAATGAGATTCTCTTGGATTTTTCTTTTTTTTTTTTTTTTCTTTTTTTTTTTTTTTTTTGAGACCGAGTCTGGCTCTGTCTCCCAGGCTGGAGTGCAGTGGCCGGATCTCAGCTCACTGCAAGCTCCGCCTGCCGGGTTCCCGCCATTCTCCTGCCTCAGCCTTCCGAGTAGCTGGGACTACAGGCACCCGCCACCACGCCCGGCTAATTTTTTGTACTTTTTAGTAGAGACGGGGTTTCACCATGTTAGCCAGGATGGTCTCGATCTCCTGACCTCGTGATCCGCCCGTCTCGGCCTCCCAAAGTGCTGGGATTACAGGCAGATTTTTCTTATAGATATTTCATCCGACAGTATAGATTTTACATCGGCCAGAATGTCCAGTGTAATATTAAACTGTGGAGGTGATAACAGGGATGTTTGTGTCTGATTTTAATAAGCCTCTTTTAAGATTTCACTCTTCAGAGTGAAGTTTGCTACAAGTTTTGAGGCAATACCTTTTAATAAATTAAAGAGTATTTATCATAAGCAGAGTTGGGATATTTGAGTGCATTTTCTAAATCTACTGATATAATAATACGACTTTTTTCTTTTAATTTGCCAGTGTGATGGCTTACCTTGAAGATTTTATGACACTGAGACATCCTTGCACTCCTCAGATAAACTCTATTGCTCTTTTTATTTTGAATAAGACTCTGGATTTTTTTTTGCTTCCTATGTTGTATTTTGATAGTGATTTTAACATATCTGAAATATGTTTGGCAGAAATGAGGTGGGAATCAAAATATAGTTTATTCTACAGCTATTTTTTCTTGTACCATTTATTGAATAATTCATGTTTCTTATTAGAGTATGTTCTAAATAATTTTTTATCTTCCTTTTATTACTGTTATTTAATTTTTATTTTTTGAGACAAAGTCTCATTCTGTCACCGAGACTGTAGTATAGTGGCATGATCTCGGCTCACTGCAACCTCTGCCCCCTGGGCTCAAGTGATCCTCCCACCTCAGCCTCCTGAGTAGCTGGGACTCAGGTTCAGCTCAGTAATTGGGACAGGTATGCACCGCCACGCCCAGCTAATTTTTTTTTTTTTTTTTGTAGGGATGGGCTTTTGCCATGTTGCTCAGGCTGGTCTCAAACTCCTGGGCTCAAACAGTCCTCCCATCTCAGCCTTCCAAAGTGCTGGGATTACAGGCATGAGCCACCACGCCCAGCATGATCTGTCTTTCTTTCTTTTTTTTTTTTTCCCCCAATATTTTCATTGTCCTGTTGTAGGGAGACCCCCTGAAATTATTGCTACGGAATAAAAGATGCAATGCTCCTGATTATTGTAAATGGAAAATTGCATGCAGGATTGTGTAAAGACAATACCAGGTTGGGCTGCCAGAATGAGCCAACAGCGCGTGATGTGCTTCCCCCTGCAGAGAGCCTGTGAACAGACGTGCAGTCAGGGAGGTTTCACATCACCAAGATTCCTATCCCAGAAAAGCAGATGTTCATAGCTCTGGGAATGGAATGCAACCCTTGTGGAGAACCTATAAATGGATGTGTGGGGGGCACCTGTCCATATGGATAAGATAGGGCTATAAACGCCCTCATCTTGCCATGGCTCTTCTAGACCTCTTTAGGGTTAAGGCATACTCCCTTCTGAGAATTTCTGGTCTAACCGGTTGTCTAGCTTCACGTCACGTCCTGTTTCTATGGATTGTTTGTAACCAGCTTTTGCTACAACTGTTACTGCTGATTAATATCTTGCTAATCATAGGTTATGGAAAGACCGTGTTTCTGTTTTAAGGCTCTGTTAGAAATTACCGATGCACACACTATATTGTAAATTCTTATCTCTGTATACGGTACTTCTGCATAACGATGTTATGTTAAAGAATTACTTCATCCCCATGTGACCATCTCACCTCATAATCAAACGACCCTAAATCCCTCACTAACCTAGCCCCACCCTCGCTAAACTTAGTAATAAATGCTGGTACATCCAGTGCATTGTTGGCACCGTGGGACCAGAAGGCGGTGACCCCCCTGGACCCAGCTCTCACTATCTTGTGTGTGTCTATTATTTTTCAACCTGCCAATCTGCCTGGGAACAAAGAAAGAGCCCCGTTGCATTGCAGGCTGCTGGCCAGATCCCACAATCTCCAGTAGTTTTAATAAATGTGTTTTAATGTTACTGGCCACTTCAGATTTTTCTTGAAAGTAACTAGGGTATAAGTGATTTGATTGTTTAGTCCAGTGAAGCTTTTAAAGATTTTCTCATACAGGGAAATGTTAAAATATCACTCTCAAAAGGATGTCTATGTCTTGGCTGGAAATATTACTCAGTGAGAAATAATTTTAGGCAATAGGGAGATCTCTTTATCTTTGCAAGGGCATTTACTGCCTTAAATGCATTTTAATCGATAGGGAAGAGAGAAAGTCCAATGTAGGTCCATGTGCATGATAACTAAGGCTGAAATCCAGTTCAAGCTGGGCCTAGGGACAGCAGCAGGCTCAGGTGACCAGGGAGGAACCTGGTTCAGCTTCATTCCCTTCAGAATTCTCCAAGGACAAGGCTCTGCCTTCCAAGCAGGCAGAACTGTGGTCAAGCCTATGCCTTTGCCCACACATTAACAACTGTCATGAGTTTTTGCATTTTCTTTTAGAAGGAGGATGCATTCAGAAACATCTGTGTGTGTTTCTACAGACGTACGTTCAGGAATATGGAGCATCGCAGCTGGGAGTGTGTGCCTGCTCCTCACAGCGATGTGACCCATCCTGATGTGTTTTCCCCTGACAACGTCTTGGAGAGTTTTCCATGTGAGTGCACGTAAGTCCAACTTGGTCTTCATAACTGCTGCGTGGTGTGTCATGGTATGCAAGCACCACGACATATTTAGCCAGTCCCTGACTGATGGGCGTCTAGGTTGTTGCCAATTATCCACTATTCCATTGACATAGGAATCTTGCAAGATAAAGTTGAAAGATAATTCAGTTGCACTTGAGGCTCTCTGCAGTGTTCTGAAGTCTTACCTTCAGGTAACATGCCTTTCTCCAAACAGTACACTCCAGTCAAACTAGTCTAACACGGTTTTCTAGCTCAAAATCTGCACAGGTCAATCCTTCCGCCCAGAAGGCCCACTTCTCTTCTTTTCCTCTTTCTAAATTTGGCCTATCTTAGAAGGCTGTCTCCTATTCCCACTCTTCTCTGAAGACCTTCCTCTTCCC
The DNA here is from genome assembly GCF_024542745.1 of Macaca thibetana thibetana. Taxonomy (NCBI): domain Eukaryota; kingdom Metazoa; phylum Chordata; class Mammalia; order Primates; family Cercopithecidae; genus Macaca; species Macaca thibetana. The sequence goes on from NC_065594.1 coordinate 4,257,806, forward strand.
TGGGCTCCCAGCCTATGGTCATCTCTCTTTCACCAAATTTCTATTGTATTCTGTACGGCTCACTCAATATTTGTACGTGTTTTTGTATTATAATGTTTCATTATATTAACAATCCTCATGTCTTCAACTAGAAGCTAATTTATTGAAGTAAGATAAATTGTCTTGCCTTTTAGCTAAAATCTCAGCTCTGTTTTCTTTCCTCTCTCTAGGCATCCCTTGCCCCAAAGTCAAATAAGTCTGTCCACATTTTTTCTCTGCTCACAAACCAATATGATGATGATGATGATGATGATGATGATGATGATGTCATCCTCAACAGCTCCCTCATGAGTGGCATCACCAGCCTTCCTCAGATCAAGTATCACAACAAGGAGAGCATCTTCAAAGGTGACTCCTGCCTTAGGGCTACAAAACCCCTCCCTTTTCCATTCTTCCACTCCAGGGAGGGCCCCTCCCCATTCCATGAGCCTGTTAGTTGGACTACATGGTCACAGGCAAATCCCAAAGTCTTAAAATTGCAACCCAGGCCAGGCACAGTGGCTCACACCTGTCATCTCAGCACTTTGGGAGGCCGAGGTAGGTGAAACATTTGAGGTCAGGAGTTTGAGACCAGCCCGGCCAACATGGTGAAACTCCACCTCTACTAAAAAAAAAATACAAAAATTAGCTGGGCGTGGTGGTACATGCCTGTAATCTCAGCTACTCGGGAGGCTGAGACAGGAGAATTGCTCGAACCCAGGAGGCAGAGGTCGCGGTGAGCCAAGATTGCACCATTGCACTGCAACCCGGGTGACAGAGCGAGACTACATCTCAAAAAAAAAAGAAAGAAAGAAGTGCAACCCAATGTGGGTCTTCCTCACTCACCTCACACCCAGCCGTGGGTCAGAACGGCCTCCTTGGCAGCTCCGGCTCCTCCAGCAGCCCTGCTGTCCCCAGTCTTCACTTGCAGCCGCACAGCAGAAGGAAGCTTGTGCCCAGGACTCACACTTCCTCCTGACAGCCTTGAGCCAGGCGAGCACTGTACTTCCGCTCACCGCCTACAGCCTCTACTTGTCCCACCAGCCCACATAACTGGAAGAGAGACTGGGAAGCGCTCAAGGAACACCTGAAGAGCACTCCTGTGTGTGCCCCAGAGCTGCTGGGATCAACTGGGGGCTCTGAGAAATGGAGGCAGCAGGAAGCCAGGAAAGTCAGGGAGTGCCTGGAGATACTGATCCAGGGATGGGGCCTCAACCAAAACCATCTGCCCCAGTACCCTCTGAGAATGCCGACTCGGTAACCCTGCCTCCAGTTCTACCAATGACACAGGCGTTTGGCTTAATGAGTTTTCTTTTTGAAAATCACAGGTTTTCTGAGAAGTCCATGTGCCCTCCTCTCTCTTTCTCTCCGAATAATTCAAAGAGGGTTTTCCCCACAACCCCTAGGTAAGGTCAATGAAAGAAGAGGCACTTTGTTTGGAGAAATTAAAGAGGAGTCTTGGAGGATGGATAACTGTAGAAAGTGGGCATGCCTGGGCAAGGTACAGCCACCCTGAGGGCACTTCAGGTGACATAAAGTGGACAGCAGCAACTTGGGAGGAGCAGGAAGCCCCTCTGCACAGGGCACCCTCAGCCACCCCTGGAGAGGAGTAAACCCTCCTCCCCGCCTCCCCACTCCATCTCCTCCTCTCTTCCCCCTCCTCCCCTCCATCCTCTCTTCCCCCTCCTCCCCTCCACCCTTCCTCCCCCTCCCCTCCTCCCTTCTCCCTCACCTCCTCGCCCCTGCCTCATCGCCCTGCTGCTAGAGCACAGGTTTCAGGTTGGCTTCATATTTACCTGTAAATCTCATGAGAAACATGGCAGAGTTAAAAATTACTTCGATTGACACATTTCAACTACTTTGTGGATTATATAGGCTTTTCGAACCCTGCCTGGGAATTCAAACAGCAACTTCAACTCTTTCTATGAAACAAAATAATAATATCCTAAGTTCCAAAGTTGAGGATTATGGTTTTTAAAATAAAGCCTATTTTCTTGTTCTGATTATAAAAATAATACATGTAATAATGGACTTTGAAAAATACGGGGAAATACACAGAAACCAATATAAATCATCCATAGTTTCACTTTAGAAACACAACTCATTCCTTAACTGGGACAGGGCACACTGCCAGCTACCAGGCAAAATCCATGTTTTCAGCTCCCTGGGTTCACAGCTGGAACTGATTTCCAGCATCTATTGCCATCAGATCCTGCTAAGGACCGCCTCTTAGCCAGTGAACTTCAATAGTGGTTGTACAGGCCCCTTCTAGGCCTGGCCTGAGGACAGCCTCTACACCTGCCCTTCACAGGCCCTTCTCCTCCGGCCAGCTGGGTGGAAGGTGCTCTCTGAGGCAACCTTGGAAGCCACATATTGAAGATGGAAGTGCCCTTCAGCCCGGGTCCTGTCACAGGTCTGTGGAGGAGGTCCCGTGCTGAGCAGCCCATCCACCCTTAGTGCGGAGTAAGAAAATGCTCTTCTGGCTGGGTGTGGTGGTCCCCGCGTGTAATTCCAGCACTTTGGGAGGCTGAGGCAGGTGGATCACTTGACGCCAGGAGTTCAAGACCAGCCTGACCAACATGGTGAAACGCCGCCTCTACTAAAAAAATAAATAAATAAAATAACTGGCCGTGGTGGCGTGCATCTGTAGTCCCAGCTACTCAGGAGGGTGAAGCAGGGGAATCACTTGAACCCAGGAGGCGGAGCTTGCAGTGACTGGAGAGCGTGCTCCCGCACTCCAGCCTGGCGACGGAGCGAGGCTCCATCTCAAAACAAGAAAAGAAAAAGTGCTCTTCTCCTGCGTGACAGTTGTCCTGCATTTGGGCTCTGCTCCTTTCTACATCATCCTATCCTGCCAACATGGCTAAGAACTGCCTCGATTTCTCTCCTAAACTGCACGCTGTCTACTGCAGGCCTAGCATGCACAGCAAGCCCTCAGCAAACTCCGTTTTTCACAGTGAAATGATTCCTGTAGGACCCTTTCCCTTCGACAGCTGCAGAAGCTTCAGTCCTAGAGCAGAGGCCTTGCTGTCCAAGAGCCTTACTGCCAGCCTCACTGGGAAGCTTTTAGTGGCCCCTGGAGTTTTCCCTTTCTCCTTTCCTCCGCTGAAGAACAAGGCCATAAACCTTTCAAACACACACTGAGGTCTAACGGAAAAGGAGTTTAATACTTATTTCACAATTCCAGAGCCTCTGGGGAAATACCCCATCAGTATGTCTAAATCCTAACCAGTATCTTCGAGCAGAAGTTTTGGTGCCACAAGCAGACATTGAGGGTTGATGAGACACAGCATCCCTGTCTGCAGAGCACACACTAGCTCCGAGCACACGGACAGGGTGCTTGAAACACGCGCAAAAGCAAATGCTCCACGAGAAAAAGAACAACAGGAAAGTGAACCTAGAAGATTGAGAATGAAGACAATACAAGAAAGAAAATGTTTCCACCATTTGGGGAAAAAAAAAAAAAAAAACAGAAACATTGACTTTGATCTCCATTGTTAAAAAGAAAAAGAAAAAAATCAGAAAACAAATATATATTAAGGAAACAGTAAAAAGATGAGTGCAGGGTGCAGTGGTGTGATCTCAGCTCACAGCAGCCTCGACCTCCTGGGCTCAAGTGATCCTCCGGCTTCAGCCTACACAGCAGCTGCAACTACAGGCACGCACCATCATACCCGGCCAATTTTTGCATTTTTTTGTAGAAGTGGGGTTTCACTCTGTTGCCCAGGCTTGTCTTGAACTCCTGGGCTCAAGCAATCCTTCTGCCTTGGCCTTCCAAAGTGCTGGGATTACAGGAATAAGCTACAGGCATTTCATGAGAAAATGTGTGTGATCTTGGAGATCTGAGCAGCTGCGATTGTCTAGACTGGGACCAGCGCTGGCCCTGCAGCTGGGCAGAGCAGCCCTCCCACACTTCGAGGACAACATCATACCAAACAACCTGCCACAGAGGGTAGAGAGCAAGGGACAAAGCCCAGGATTCAGTGAACTGAACTGGGAAATCTTTCCTAGAGATGACAGGTGCCCAGACCCGAGATGGGGCCCTCTGGAATTGGAAAGTGACGAAGTGAATGCTGGCCTTATTCTCCTGCTGATCTCATTCTCCTCTGCTAATTCGGAATCCTGATGCCTACAAGGCCGCCAGCAGCCTCCAGACACCAGGAGAGGTGGAGTCTCTCTCCTTCCTCTCCTGGGATCCAGCCCTGGCCACACCCCACAGCTCACTCCACATCACCAGACACCAGGGTTTGCGGCCATTCCCTGCGGGTTCCTGCTGAACGGCTCCGTCTTCCAGGCACCACCCAGAGCCTGCAGGTGCCAGAACCTCAGCACTGACAGAGGTCTGTGACACGCATTGGAGCTTTCCTGTCAGCATCCCCGGGCCAGAGACATGTTCGTGAGCTGGGCTGTGAGACCACACGCATCACGACACACTCTCCTGTCCTCTCAGGGACTAAGGATTTGGCCTGGACCAGCCTTTGTGGGCCTGGCACCTTCTCCGCTGTGAGGGGTGCCTCCACCGGCTGCCTTCCTTTTAGTTCACTCTGGTAGTTAACCAGACATGCCTGGGCAGCGCTTAATCCTGGTGCTGGACACAGTTAGGCTCAAGCTGGAAACCTTGCAATGCTGATAACGTGTTCCTCTGCCCTCGTGTAAAACACACACATACTAGTCACATTTAAGATAAATGGCCAGGCATCGTGGCTCACACCTGTAATCCCAGCACTCTGGGAGGCTGAGTTGGGCAGATCATGAGATCAGGAGTTTGAGACCAGCCTGGCCAATATGGTGAAACCCTGTCTCTACTAAAAATGCAAAAATTAGCCAGGTGTGGTGGCGCAAGCCTGCAGTTCCAGCTACTAGGGAGGCTGAGGCAGAAGAATCGCTTGAATCCAGGAGGTGAAGGTTGCAGTGAGCCAAGATCGTGTCCCTGGATTCCAGCCTGGGCGACAGAGCCAGACTCTGTCTCAAAAAAAAAAAATGTAGAAATAATTGGAACTGTGATGACTGTGGGGTCATCCTAATTCGATATATTGCTTATAGAATGAAATCCACATGTTATTTATGAAAAGTTTTCTATGGATGCCAACAATACACATGAACCAGAAGCCCACACTCACTGGGACGCTTGAACTTGCCCTTGGTGAGCTGTGCACCTCATCTCGGGCTGCCGCTGCTGGTGTAACTGGCGGTGCAGGCTCACCCACACTCCCACACCCTCCTTTTTCTTTAACAAGTGAGATCCTTTCTCAGGGGGTGGGTATGAGATGTTTGCCCCTTAGTCCACAGGTAGGAACTATAAGAGCACAGCACCGCATTTTAATTAAATGCAATAAAAGTACCACATAAGTACATAAAGGCAAGGCAAAGTGACAGCGTCTAGATCAGCAAGTGCTAGAGTCAACAGAGATCTTAAAGGGCCCTCGACCTTAGAACACACCCCCAGGGAGTGGCCTCAGCTCCCTCTAACCACTGCAGTTAGATTCTCGGGGCCGCCTCGGCGTCCGTACGGGCAGGCTGAGGACCAGTGACGTGATGTGGTCTGGGGGTTCTCAAGCCCACTGGTTCATAAGAAGCACCTGGGGAACTTTATGAAGATAAACCTCAAGGGCTTGTCTCAGAATTACTTGGACGTGCCGTCTGAAAATCTGTTTTTTTAAAGCTCCCCAGGAGATTCTTTCGGGTTTGGGACCCATGGATCTCCTCAGCTCCAACACTGTCTGAGGCCCCGGAAAGGTGAAATGTTCATTCCGTCCCCAGCAAACTCAGTGAGCAAACAAGAAAGCAGGACTAGAATTCAGGTCTACAGAGTCGCAGTTCAGCATCATTTATGAAAAATTATTATATGTCTCTCTCAAGCTAAGAAATATGTGTTAGTGGTCACAAAAAACTAAAACATGTTGTTTCGTCTTCATCAAGGAACACCCCCTCATCTAGAAAAAAACTCCAGCCCCAAAATGAGTGTTTTCAGTTGCTTATAAGGAAGACCTTCCTAATTGCAAAAGTCGGTTACTGGAATCGAGGGTGACAAGGGAGGTCTCCTTGTAAAATGATATTTGTAAAACATTCTTTTACTTCTCCAAGAGAATCGAGATGTAGAGGCCACCCTGACACTCCTGTCACTGTGGCAGTGTCTTTGAAAGACCTGAGGGAAGTACAAGACGTGGCCTCCAGGAGCACACATCCTCTCCAGGAAGACAAACAAATGAAATGGAGCCATCAGAGGGTGGCAGGGCAAACACGATGATGCCTCAGCTCTTGGGAGAGTGGGGAGAGCATTGCTCAGACAATGCTCCTTTAGCAGAACAAGCCCAAAAGGTAGAATACGGGTCCAAGCCCCATCCAACCCTAGAAGAAGGGAAACAGTCACCGTTCGATTTTTCTTTTAGATTTTCTAGTTCCTCGTTCCTTTATGCTGTCATTGTTGGAGTGTTTTGTTGTTTCTTTTGATTTTTGTTAGTTTGCGTGGGCTTGTCTTTCACCCAAGCAATTCTGTGCTCAGTCAGAAATGAAGTATTTGGCACATGGTTGCGAAGCCTGGGGCTGTTCCATAAATTCCTGGTGCTTGAGTGAGTCCAGGTGTCCTCCATGAATGATGAGCTCATCCCTGTGTCCGGGCCCCGGAGTGTTGTAGAATGTGCTCCCTCTGCTGGTTCCCTCTAAAAACGAAAACTTGGTTTTGAGACGGACTTGAATTCCCACAGTGCTCTCCTCAGATCCAAGAATCTGACCTCTGCAGAGTGATTAGAATTTTCTGGCTAAAGTGGTTTTTTGTTTAAAACAAACAACCTGACTCCTACACTTGTTCAGGTTGACCACCTTACACAAATCCGGCTCACATGGGCTCTTGGAAGAGAATGATATGGTGAAAAGAGAAAATCAGAATGTGTTTATTTTCACAGTTGGCCTAGCAACAAGCACAGCAGTGCAGCTTGGGCAATGTCCCCAGATGTGCCCACGGACAAGCTGCAAAGGACTCACACCTAAAGTATCTAGGAGGAGGAGGGCCACCGGAGTCAGCAAATAAAAACACCAGAGGGCCAGCTAAATGTGCATTTCAATGTAGTCCTGGCTACTCACGAGGCTGAGGTGGGAGGATTGCTTAAGCCCAGGAATTTGATGATTGCACCACCGCACTCCAGCCTGGGCTGCAGAACAAGACCGTCTCAAAAAAAAAAAAAAGTGCGTTTCACTTAAACAACAAACTGTGTGTAAAGTATAAGTATGTCCCATTTAATACTTGAGACATAGTAATAAATCTCACAGGGCTCCCTGTGTTTTATCAGGCAACCCTAAAGGTGAGGAAAGAGGAACTAGGAGGAGGAGAAAGCGCAGTCTAGAGGCTTAGAAGGCCCTTGGATGCAAACTGCTCAAACGCACTGGTGCCTGGAAGCTGGTGACAGCTGAGCCACTAGACCAGAGACGATAGACTGCCCCACTGAGACCCCGGCATAAGTCTTCTGTGTGGGGTGCTATTGCAAGAGCTCAGACTGGGAAGAATCTATTCTCTGCCATCTTTGCAGGGCTGATTTAAATCTCATCATCTTGTCTTTTTTACACAAACTACGTATTATGAGACACTTTAAAGAACCTTAGTAAAATACTTTGGTCTTATCATCTTCAAAGCCTTGGTTTCAATTCCCGTAACAGGGAAGGGTTATGGAGCGCTTCCCTGCAGTTTTACGTCCTCCTGCGGCTGCAGGCAGCCAGGCCCTGCTCCATTTATCAACTCATTAATCAAATGCCACTGATCCTGCTTGTCTGACTCTGCCTGTTACCCAGGCTATACTTATGCTGGTTGCATATTAACACATACTGTGCTTCAGCAACCAGTGGCTTTATTTCCTAAGGGGACATTTCACAGGCACAAAAAGATCACCCATAAATTTACCTTTTTTCCCTCGCATGAACCAGGAGAGGGTGTCCTGAGGTTAAGCTGGGCCTTTCCCACTTCCATCTCCCTGCACCCAAGTCTGCTTTAGGAGCTGGCCTGGCACCACCCAACCTGTGTGAGTGGTGGATGAGACCGCAGGGCCTCAGCCACCGCCACCTCTCTGGCGGACTTTCCAGGAGAACCTGCAGCCAAGCAGCTAGTAGTTTTCTCCCGGTTATCCCACGACAGCACAGTTGTGTTTTCATTCTCTTTACTTATTTTTTTCATGCCTGAAGTCTCTAGGTGTTGTTGTTGTTGTTTTTTTTTTTTTGAGACAGAGTTTCATTGCCCAGGCTGGAGTGCAATGGTGCGATCTTGGCTCACCGCAACCTCCACCTCCCGGGTTCAAGCAATTCTCCTGCCTCAGCCTCCCAAGTAGCTGGAATTACAGGCATGCACCACCATGTCCGGCTAATTTTTTGTATTTTTAGTAGAGATGACATTTCTCCATGTTGGTCAGGCTGATCTTGAACTCCTGACCTCAGGTGATCCGCCTACCTCAGCCTCCCAAAGTGCTGGGATTACAGGCGTGAGCCACCACGCCCGGCCTCTAGGTATGTTTTTAAACCCTTCATTGGCAGCGGCCTGCCCACTCTGTGCGCCTTTCTGGGTTAGCAAGGACTAAGTCAGGGCTGGCGTGTGTGAGACTGGGATGTGGGCTGGGCGCCTTCTCTTTTTTTCCCACTTGTTCCAAGAGGAAATGTCTTGTCTTTGTGACGTGCTGATCCCAAGATAGATGTGTTCACAGAACGAGACCAGCTTGCTTCATGCTGACTTAGATGTTGAATTACCCAGTTATTTAAAGCACCTGAGAGAGAAAGAAAGGTGGCCAAGGTAACGAAGTAATCATTATCTGTGCCTGCCCTGGAGGGACACTGGCCACAAAAGGACAAAGTTGTTCTAATGCACCCCAAAACCCAGCCTGGCATCTCACAAGGGACAGATCTGGCATGAAAATTTGGGGGGATGAACACAGCTCTATTAACTAGAAAAAGAACCATGCCGGGCGCGGCGGCTCACATCTGTAATCCCAGCACTTTGGGAGGCCAAGGCGGGGGATCACCTGAAGTCACAAGTTCAAGACCAGCCTGACCAACATGGGGTGAAACCCATCTCTACTAAATACAAAAAATTAGCAGGACGTGGTGGCAGGTGCCTGTAATCCCAGCTACTTGGGAGGCTGAGGCAGGAGAATCGCTTGAACCTGGGAGGTGGAGGTTGCAGTGAGCCGAGATCATGCCACTGCACTCCAGCCTGGGCAGTGAGAGTGAAAAAACTCTGTCTCAAAACAAACAAACAAACAAAAAGCCATGATCTCAAATCCTACTTTTTAAAAAATTAATTTAGATCATCGTTTAAGAATGACAGCCCCCTCATTATTAGATTGAAGCTAATCTTTGTGATCGAGGCAGCCAGGTCCTTTGTGACATTCTCTGATTCCCTAGCTCCCGCCTCCCCACACAACTCTTAGAGCAGTTCGGTTCACCCTGGAAACATGGATAAATATCCATGTATCAGGGGCATGGAGGGGGAGGAGACATGGACATTTCTCTTAGATTGGGTGACAGTCATTTGCGCTTTTCCTGGTTTCATCTCAAAGACTCTTGATAGGGTAAATAAATAGTGTCTGAAATAGTCTTAGGGAAATTGGCAGTGTAGGGGGCTCCACTGCATCTGGCAGAGGCAGGAGTCTCCTGGTACAGATCCGCTCCTGGCAGGAGTTAGCACAGGGCAACCCAGGCCGGAGTCTCAGGCTGGAACAGTTGCAGGCCAAGCAACTTCACAAAGTCAAGAGGGCTCTTGTTTTTTTGCGACAGATCTCATCTTCTCCTAAAAGTTGTTTCCGGCCGGGCGCGGTGGCTCACGCCTGTAATCCCAGCACTTTGGGAGGCCGAGATGGGCGGATCACGAGGTCAGGAGATCGAGACCATCCTGGCGAACAGGGTGAAACCCCATCTCTACTAAAAATACAAAAAATTAGCCGGGCGAGGTGGCGGGCGCCTGTAGTCCCAGCTACTCGGGAGGCTGAGGCAGGAGAATGGTGTGAACCCGGGAGGCAGAGCTTGCAGTTAGCTGAGATCCGGCCACTGCACTCCAGCCTGGGCGACAGAGCGACACTCCGTCTCAAAAAAAAAAAAAAAAAAAAAAAAAAAAAAAAAAGGTTGTTTGCATCATGCTGCTGTCATTCTCAAGGGCCTCAAAGCACAAGAATAAAGCCCAATGTCTGCAAAGCCCACCTGGCTCGGCAACCAGACTCCTGCTGTGCTCTGATGGGACCGTCTGCTGGGCCGCCGCGTTCCTTCCTACACCCACCCCGGACTCTGCAGGAGCCAGTATCCTCCTGCCTGTTTTCTCCCACATCACACACCACCCTCCTCCTCAGCTTGCCCAGCCTTCAGAATCCACTTGAACTTGAGCCCCTTCCAGAATTGCTCCCCTTTCCTTGCCTAGAGCTCATCCCTTCCTCACTGCTCTGAACAGCAGGTCTGACCTGTTGAGCCAGCACCGGCCTTTGGACTGGCTTCGGACTCCTCTTATGTTAATATTCTCACCTAAGGGTAATGCCTTATCTCCCCAGACAGGCTGAAAGCTCTTTCAGGGGATGGGTCTGGCATGATGCTGCTCACATATCACAAGCCTCCAATCAATAGTTCAGGAATAAATAAATGTTAGTGTGTCTGTCTGTGTTTGTCCCCCCAGCTCTGGAGAGCGTGGGAGCCAGTGACCAAGAAGGCAGCCTCCCACTTATCAAAGAGTCTCACATTCCTTCTGAGTTAACGAGCGTATTTGTGTGAATAATGTCTTTTATGTTATATACAGTTTACATACATGTATGTGTTGTGTATATGTTTATGTGTTATAACTTTCTTTTATTTATTTATTTCTTTTGAGATGGAGTTTCACTCTGTCGCCAGGCTGGAGTGCAGTGGCACGATCTCCGCTCACTGCAACCTCCACCTCCTGGGTTCAAGTGATTCTCCTGCCTCAGCCTCCTGAGTAGCTGGGACTACAGGTGTCCGCCACCACACCTGGCTAATTTTTGTATTTTTAGTAGAGACGGGGTTTCACAATGTTGGCCAGGATGGTCTCCGTCTCTTGCCCTTGTGATCCGCCTGCCTCGGCCTCCCAAAGTGCTGGGATTACAGGCGTGAGCCACTGCGCCTGGCCTTATATGTATTACAACTTTGTATGATAAAAGTGGGGATGATTCGCATGGGGGGAAACCTGTTTTCATTCTAAGATTGAAAAACAAAAATCAAAAAACTCAGACTGAAGTTTTTTTTCAATCGCCTATTAAATGGAAAATGGTAATTTTCTGAAAAAGCATCTTATTGTGGGGGACTTGGGGGAATGGAGAGAGGCAGAGCAAAGGACCCAAAGCCGCAGATATGTGGAGTGAGAAGGTCTAGAGGTCCGAGGCCCAGCGTGAGCCCTGTAGTGGCAACATTGTATGAGATCCAGGAAATGTGCTCATAGAGTAGATTTTCCATGCTCCCATCACACGGACACACACACACACACACACACACACACACACACACACAAAGGATAACTGTAGCAGGGGATGGATATGTGAATTTGCTTGATAATCATAACTATCTCACAGGCATAAGTATATCAGAACATCATGTTGTATCCTTTAAATACAATAAAAAGCATCTTATTCGCCAACGTAAGTCACAGAAAATGAACACTGTGGTAACCTCAAGTACCCCAGCCATCGTGACATTTCGGGGCAGCTGTACCCACGGGCAGAGAAGGTGTGCCTGTCTGAGCCCCTCACAGGCCCGCACCTGCCTCTGGAAATGCCACTGCTGACTCCCATCAGTCATGGTGTTTACAGCTCCAGGCAGGATCATCGCCGGAGCTGACTTGCTAATTTCTGAAAAGTCAGTTTCTTTTCTGGAGGATGTTCACATGCCAATCTGCGGATTTCCTGTGCATGAAGAAATGAGGACACAGTGTGGAAACGTGCTTGCCTGAAGCTTCGTTTTGTTTTTTCATCCTGGCTCCAACCCCAGGCGGCCCTCATCTCGTCAGGAGAGGAACACTGGCCGAGTCACAGCCAGGCGTGCTGAGTGGAGACAGGTGCGTAGGGAAGGCTCCAGGTGGGGACTGTCCCATGTGTAGGAGAGGAATCCAGGGACAGGGAGAGGCCGGGTGGGCAGCAGAGGCACAGGCCAGTCGGATGCAAAGCAGGAAGTGGAACTTCTTCCCATTGTCATCTGGATCCTCCTCCTCCGTGTGGGGATCCTCATAGTCACACCTTGCTGAGCCAGCTGGTGGCCGGCCCTGTGCACAGGAGGGACCTCCTGGGGCCCCCAAGGGAAGCCACACACACAAGGCCCCAACTCAGTTGCTCTCCCAGACTCTCTCCCCACTTTCTTGGAGGGTGCAAAGGGATGGAAGAAAATCTGAATAACTAATCCTAAGTAGTACACGTTATGCCATTTCTCCCAGAGAAACCTCTTTCCTCTAAACTCTGAAGGCACTTAGAGCCCATGCCAGTTAGTGCTAAATTATTTTCCCTCTTGGCCCGTTTACTATTGGTTCTTCACTAATTTGGTCTCTCCAACTCAAGTCCAACTTCCTAGAGGGCAGAGGATGGCATGATGTTAGTACCATATCTCCCCACCATCCCCTATATCTAGTACGGCTTAAATACATGGAGTATATAATTTAATTAAAACGAGCTGAAAATACATATATCATGACATCCTATCCCAAATATATAATGTTTATCAATATGAGCAGGTATAATAGAGAACATTGGCGTGGACAGGCTTGTTTTGAAAAGCAGGAAAATCTCAAGCAGAAGCTGCTACTAGCACACGTGGGCTGAGGAAGTCTCCCGGCAGCAGCCTGGCCTCTATGGCCAACACTCAAGGAGCCATTTGCACTGGGTGGGATCAGGGTACATTGCCCAGAACTTTGTGGGTGATGGCCCTGGGACCAAACATGTCTCAGGAGAAATCCAGTTCCTGGTTCTCCAGGCGAGTGCCTCCAGGTGCCTGCATCGCAGTTACCCAGGGCCCGCTCACCTCAAGGCAGAATTGGGTATCCAGATGACTAGAGGCAGCAAAGGACACGATTCTGGAGTTAGGGCTGGGGATGGCCCCATTTTCCCTCTTTGATAGAAGTCAACACCCCAGGACATTTGAACGGTACCAGAGGCTGCCACAAAGGCCACAGCAGCGACAGCTGAGACTGGCCCCTGGCAGGAGCCAATAACTCTGCAGGATCAGAGAGGTGCCAGAGAACCTGACCACGGAAATGTTTTTGTCCAGGCTGGTAGTAACACACACTCTTCCACCCTTGATACCAACAGAAATAAGCAGCAATCTTGGGCTCAGTGGCTCACACCTGTAATCCCAGCATTTTGGGGGCAGAGGTGAGCAGATTGCTTGAGCCCAGGAGTTGGAGGCCAGCCTGGAAAACATGGTGAAACCCCTTCTCTAACAAAAAAAAAAAAAAAAAAACACAAAAATTAGCCATGCCTGTAGTCCCAGCTACTCAGGAGGCTGAGGTGGGAGAATGACTTGAGCCCGGGAGGCGGAAGTTGCAGTGAGCTGTAATCACACTGCACTCCATTCTGGGCAACAGAGCAAGACATTCTTAAGAAAAAAAAAAAAAGCAGCAATCTTCTGCAAGGATCAAGGGAGGGTGCCATCAGTTAGTACTTTCTAAAGCTGTGTCATTATCTCTTTTTAGCCCACTTCCCCTCCCTCCCCATCCCTCAGTCAAGTCCCTAGGATCTGAGTTTGCTTTTGAAGCTTGAAGTGGCCTTCAGCTCAGAGAGATCTCTCTGGGGACCCTGCTTCTCTTTTCTACATCTGTCCCAATAGTTGGAGCAGGCGCTGGAACAGCTTAAGGTGAGCAGCAGCCGCCTGTTCCCAAAAAGCCCTTAGCTTGGATTCTCAGCAGACAGTGGAACATCAGTTTCATACACATTTTGTATTTCTCACCCCGTCGGCAAACCTTTCCTTTGCAGAGTATTCCAAGAATGGAGCACAGAGCTTCCCAGAAGCACACTGTGGCTTGAGTTTGGACTAGAATTTAATGTTCCCTCCATCTCAAGAGAATCCATGATGTGTATCTCGACACCAGATGCCACTAGGAGTCTTCCTGTCCCTTATCATTTTAGTTAAGAGGTGACTCGCTGGTGTCATCCTTGCTTCAAAGAGGGAGGAGCCCAGGCTTCAGAGTCTGCCCTTTCCGAAAGGAAGAAGGAGGGAGAGCAGGGAAAGGCCTGTGTGTGCAGCACTATGGAGACAGTTCACTATGTCGAGTACAACACATTCCCTTAGTCTCATTCGAAAGCCATGATGGACAGAGAGGTGTGGAAAATCTAAGATCACAAATATGCCATGAGAAAGTATCTTTGTTTCGACTGCTACTTTACAAAACCACATCTCTGGCCGGGCGCGGTGGCTCAAGCCTGTAATCCCAGCACTTTGGGAGGCCGAGACGGGCGGATCACGAGGTCAGGAGATCGAGACTATCCTGGCTAACACGGTGAAACCCCGTCTCTACTAAAAAAAAATACAAAAAACTAGCCGGGCGCGGTGGCGGCGCCTGTAGTCCCGGCTACTCGGGAGGCTGAGGCAGGAGAATGGCGGGAACCCGGGGGGCGGAGCTTGCAGTGAGCTGAGATCCGGCCACTGCACTCCAGCCTGGGCGACAGAGCGAGACTCCGTCTCAAAAAAAAAAAAAAAAAAAAAAAAAAAAACCACATCTCTAACTACTAACACTTCAAATTCCCTCAAAATAAGCTTCTTTTCCCAATTGTCCCTCATTACCAACTATAGTCAAGATCTGGAATTACTACGGAAATTTAGCATCTGAAAGAAACAGGAGGTTATGATTAACCCCTAACTACAATTGGGCACAAACTTACTGCTTTTCTTCTACCTTTTCTAAATGTACCCAATGCTCTTCTTGTTTTCTGCCAGGTGTTCTAGTCACTGCATGATGGAATTGTTACTTTTGCCACTTCTCTGGACTCCTCACTCTTAATCATTTTAAACGTGGTTAAAATGACAATCTTTACCATATTTGATATATAACTTTTGAAAAGAATAAAACTTAGCACCCTCCTGTTAGTCCTTATCTAAATGTTAACTTATTAGCCGAGCATCAAGGGCCCAATGAAGTGCCCCCTCTTTGGAAATTTATTTCTACTTTCTTTTATATATTTCAATCATGTCAATTTCTTATTGTTCTTCTAAATAGGTGCTGATTACTAAACTCTATTCGTGGGTTTTATTTTTTATGTTCCTCTCCATTAATTAATATTCTTCACTGACTTTAAGACTTCACGATTCATTCTTTTAAAAGAAGGTGTTTGATTTCCTCCACTGTTAACTGTTAAATAACTCTCTGATAATACGGTTTTCAGGCTATCTTTCTCATCTGGAGTAATTATGTTTCAAGTGTCAGCGGGAAATACATTTTCTATCCTGTGCAAAAACTCATGCTGGGCACTAAGAGCATGGAGCATGTCCCAGTTATCTATTGCTGCATAACAAACCAACCCAAACTTAGCAGTATAAAACAATCACTACTTTAGCATGCACATCAGTTTTCAGGGTCAGAAATTCTTTTCTGCTTTATGTATGGAGTCTCAGCTGGGAGTGACATAAATGGCTGGAGACAGACACTCCAGCCCAGTCCAGCCAACAGCCTCCGCTCCAGCGCACCCGCAGCCTGGGGCCCCAGATTCCTGTGGTCTCACCGACCCTAATCCTCCCATCTCTCCTTCCCACTCCCTCTCCAAATTATTTCAGAATTCCAAATTCTTATCTGGATCCTGCAAAGTAATTCAGCTACTCTTCAGAGTCTCTCAGTTATTACTGTATTCGCTTGGAAGCTTGAATTTACCTATCCATTCTCAGAAACACACTGGCCTTTTCAAGCCAGGACATCTCCAACAGTAGCTGCTGTTAGAAACTGCAATTTCCCCCTCTCTGCGTATACATTTTGATAAATTGACTTATTGGTAGGCAAATTACATTAAAAAAAAAAAAAAAAAGGCGTGTGTGGGTCTTCGGGGAAGCTTGGACAGGACGTGGGCGCGCCGGGAGCTCGCCGGAGCAGCGGGTCTGGCTCTGGGCGCGCAGCCGGCACCGGGGCCGCACTCACCGGGACGCCGGACCCGCCCCCGGAGACCCCGGGCCCCGGCGTTCGGCTCCTAAAGGGAAGGGGATTCCCAAGGAGTCCTCGACCCCGGACTCTCCGGACCCCTGGCTGCCGGTCTCGCTCCCTGCGCGCGCCGGCGGGTTTCCTGCTCTCCGAGGCGTCCGCTGGTTTGCGCCCCGGCGGGGACGTGGGCGGGGCGGGCGGCATTTAAGGCAGGTGCAGCCTCCCGAGCGCAGCGGCTGGAGATCGGCCGCGGAGGTGCGCGCAGGGTCCGCGCCGCCTCCGGTATCTCCGCCGCCGGCATCTCCACCGCCGCTGCCGGTGCCGCACGAGGCCCCACACCCTGCGCTCCGCCGCTGCCGTCCGGGATCTGCGCTCCGCGCCCGCAGCCCAGCATGTCCCAGGTGCGTGCAGCCCCTGCGCCCGCCGAGGACGCGAGACGCGAGGCCCAGGCCCCCGGGGACCGGAGCAGGCTGGCGGGAAGCGAAGAAAAGGCGAAAAGAAGAAACGCCCCGTCCGGGGGAAAGGGGAGGCCGCCTTTCCTTTGCGCGCCCCCCGGCCTGGGCACCGCTTCTCTGACTCCCCTCGGGAGCTCCCTGCGGCCGCTGGGGCTGGCGGGGGACAGAAGCCGGTCCAGAGGTGCGAGGAGGGGCCGAGGGGTCCTGGGCCAGCTCCGTAGCACCTGCGGGCTCCGACTCGGGAAGATGGGGTGACAGGGATGCCCTCCGGTTAGGGCCCCCTGATCAGGACTGAGGGTCGTAGGCTTAGTGGGTGCCCCCTCCCCAGGAAACAGGACGCGCAGCTGGTGTGTCCTCTGGGAAGGACGCCTCAGAGGAAACCTCGCCGCTCCTTGGAGGTATCGGTCAGGAGTTGGGGGGTAACTTCCCACCTGTTCCACCCAGAGAAGGGTCACCCCGAGGAGCTGCTGGCTGGCCTGTGCCCACCCCGCCTCCCCTCTACACGGGCGGAGGGGAAGCCAAGGTCAGCGGCAGGTGGGGGAGAGACTCCACTGTCCGACTCCCTCCGGCCTCCCCAGAGGAGGGAAGGAAAGGGAGAAGGGGCTCCTGACTCCTGCGGGTCCCGAGCCCGCAGAGGGGCGCTCAGCGCCTCTTCGGAAACCCCATTTGGGGCCAATATTGATATTGCACCTGCGCTTCTCTTTCAGCAAACCCCAGAAATTTACTCCGTGGAGCTCAGCGGAACTAAGGACATCGTGAAAACAGACAAGGGGGATGGCAAGAAGTACAGGGGTCTGAAGAACAACTGCCTGGAACGCAAAAAGAAAAATCACAAAGAGGAGTTTCAGAAAGAACTTCATCTGGTCAGTAGCCTTCAGCCACAGGGGTCCTGCCGGCTATGGCCTCTCCCCGCAAGAGCTTGGCCCTAGAACCCACGTCTTACCACATTCAGTCTGAGGGATTTGAAATCCCCTTGAGATTGGTTTCCTTGTGTGTGGTGTGTGTATGGTGTGTGTGTGTAGTGTGTGTATGTGTATGTGTGTGGTGTGTGTGTACGTGTGTGGCGTGTGCTGTATGTGTGTGCTGTGTGTGGGGTGTGTGTTTGGTGTATGTGTGTGGTATATGTGGTGTGTGTGTGTGGTGTGTGTATGTGTGTGGTATGTATGTGTGTGGTATGTGTGGTGTATGTGCGTATGTGTGGTGTGTGTGTAGTGTGTGGTGTGTATGGGTGGTGTGTGTGGTGTGTGTATGTGTGTGCTGTGTGTGGGGTGTGTGTTTGGTGTATGTGTGTGGTATATGTGGTGTGTGTGTGTGGTGTGTGTATGTGTATGTGTGTGGTATGTGTGGTGTATGTGCGTATGTGTGGTGTGTGTGTAGTGTGTGGTGTGTATGGGTGGTGTGTGTGGTGTGTGTATGTGTGTGGTGTGTCTGTGTGTGTGTTTGGTGTCTCTGTGGTATATGTGGTGTGTGTGTGTGGTGTGTGTATGTGTATGTGTGTGGTATGTGTGGTGTATGTGTGTGGTATATGTGGTGTGTGTGTGTGGTGTGTGTATGTGTATGTGTGTGGTATGTGTGGTGTATGTGCGTGGTATGTGTGGTGTGTGTCTAGTGTGTGGTGTGTACGTGTGGTGTGTGTATGTGTGTGGTGTGTGTGTGTTGTGTGTGTGTGTTTTGAATGGTGTGATAGTATCTGCCCAGAGGTCAGGACCTCTGCAGGATTCCTGCATTCTGGTTGGAGGCAGTCCCTGTAGAACTCAGAAGGAGGAGCCTCTGATTCCAGGCCCCACAGGCAAGGCCAGACCTCTCTCCCCACAGCTGCTTCAGTGAGAAGTCAGTAACCACTTACCAGTTTTCAACTAATTAGTAAAACTATTTGAGCTGGAACTTCTGAGGAGGAAAACCGAAGCCCCTAGGCCATGCAGACTGCAGGTGTGAAACCGCAGGGAAAAGCAGTTGCAGTGGTAAAAATGTGGAGCTTGGATTGGGACGACCTCAGGCCCCATCAGAGTCCCACGTCTCCACTGAGCTGCAACTGGCAACAAATGACTGACCCTCACTGAAGGCCCATTTTCTCTGTGTAAAATGGGAAATAAGTAATTTGCTGGGTCTATGAGGGGAATCAATGAGATGAGGACATTGCAGTTCAGGTGCTTTAGGGGTGTGCAATATTGTTATTATTAAGGAAGAGCTCTGGAGTTATTAAAACTGGCTTTTTTTTTGGGGGGACAGAGTTTTGCTCTTGTTGCCAAGGCTGGAGTGCGATGGCGCTATCTCAGCTGCACAATCCGCCTCCTGGGTTCAAGCGATTCTCCTGCTTCAGCCTCCCGAGTCACTGGGATTACAGGCGCCATCACACCCAGCTAATTTTTGTTATTTTTAGTAGAGACAGAGTTTCGCCATGTTGGCCAGGCTGGTCTCGAACTCCTGACCTCAGATGATCCACCTGCCTGGGCCTCCCAAAGTGCTGGGATTACAGGCGTGAGTCACTGTGTCTGGCCCAAACTGGCCACTTTAGTAATAAAACTGCCTTGGGTCTGAAATGTGACAGATTTTATCTTGGTAACACCGAAGGGGAAACTTCTACACTGAGCTTGAGATGTGCTGCATTGTCCCCACCGTCCTTGGCAGATCTGATTAAAGCTCTGTGACTGCTCTTTTGTGCTAGAGAGCCATTTGTTAAGTATTCAGAAATTCGGCGGCTGACTGACATCCTGTTAGCAGCTTGAAATTTGGTTCTAGTGAGAAATCAGCAAACTACAAATCCGAGCTTTGTATTTATCTTTCCTGGAGCATTTGTTAAAACATTTTACAGCACACCACTGGGCATTTGTCTGTATCTAACAATGATAGACATTTAAGAACAGATCCCTGAAATTGGACTGACCTCAATTGAAATCCCAGTGTAACTGATGTTCAGTTTTCTATTTTGAAAAATACAAGATTTTTTTTTCTACCTCTTAGGGTTACTAGGAGGATTAAATGAGATAAAACAGGGAAAAGACAGCACAGCACCAGATGATAGATAGTTCTTATTATTTCCCATTATCTCTAGCGTTTAAGATTGAAGACATACCTATTTTTCCCTTGACATTACAAGGGTCCTGTAATTTCAGCAACATATTGAATGCTTTTGCCTCCCAACCTTTCTTGGCAAATTAGTGTCTAAGGACACCTGAAGTATCCTGGCCTTTGAATAAAGGGCCAGGTAATGACCCTAGAGGTGGGTGGGGTGCTGCCCTGTGCTAGTCCAGTGCTGGCCAGTAGAGGGCACCCCAGACACACACCACCACCTTACCCCATCCCTCCCCCATGCTCTCATCCCCATGCCCAGGGTGAAGGGACAAGAAGAACGATCCTCTGCTATCTGCAGGGACCTTAAAGTCTGAGGTCCGTGCATGGAGACAATGGCTTGGATCATCCACTACTTGTATCTGCCCAAAACTTAGCGTGTTGTGCTGTGCTCTGTGCAGAACACAGCCTTAATCTTCTGAATCCCCCGCAATGTCACACTCAGTCGATATTAGTGGAAGGGATGAAGGAACAAAGCAGAATCTGGTTGAGAAGAGGGCTAGAACCAAGATAATAGTGATAATAATGAATTCTGTTTTATTGGAAGGCCTAGTCTCTTACTGCAACATGGAACTATTTTTTGCATACGCGTAAGAAAAGAGATGAAGTGAGTACCAGTCAACAGTATCAATCTTTGTTTCACACAATGGGGGTTTAAAGAGTCCTGAGTGCTGGGCTTTGTAGGGGGAGCCAGGAAGACTCACCCTAGGTTTTCTGCTACAGGAAGAGGCTTCTCGTCCTTTAGCCCCGTGGTTCTCAAAGGGAGAGGAGAAGAGGATTCCCCCCCCCCTTTCCCAGGGGAAAAATGGAAACATTTTTGGTGACCGCAACTGAGGGGAGGATGTTAGTGGGTGGAGCCCACAACAAAGAATTATTCGCCCAGAATGGCAGCAGGGTCACGGGTGAGAAACCCCGCTGTAGTCTAATGATTCTGTAGCAGAATTCACAAGTGGCAGCCACAATGGTGTGGGTTTATTCAGCAGAACCTTTACCTGCAGGGTTGCTCTGCCCAGTGAGCTCCCTGAGCGTCACGCTTGAGTGAGGCAAGCTGTTTTCCCTGCCAGAGCCCACACAGTGAAGGGGGAGGAGTTGTGCCAGCCCATGAAGCGGGGTCTAGCGTGGTTTTGCCAGCAGCCCCAGCCAATCCGAGGGTTCAGGTCTGAGGGAAGCCTCCAGCTCATTGGCACCTGGAAGATGAGGGTGCCAGGACATGTATGCGCCAGAGTTCAGACTGAAGCGAGGTGCATGGCTTTGTTCAGAAAAGCTGCAGGCAGCTTCTGGGTAGTAACAGCAAGTGCAGGATTGTGCCGACTCAGGGACAATCACTCCTGAGGCAGTGCCATCCTTCGCTGGACAGCTGCCTAGCACAGGAGTTCTTTTTCTCCCGTCCCCCACACTCCTTGGTCCCCTCCCATCCTCAGAGCTGCTATTCCCAGCTTCCATGGCTGGTCAAAGCTTGGGACTTGAGTCTTTTGGAATTATCTTATTCACTCTGTTCTTCCTTTCATGGACTTTAGGATGACCACAAACTCAGCAATAGGGAATTGGAAAAGAAATATGGCACAGACATCATTACGGTGAGTCGTGGGAACCAGGGATTCAGAATAGAAGCCTCCTGACTCTACAGAGGGAAGGCTGTGTGTGGTGGGGGGTGTGTGGAAGAGTAGTGGCAACTTTAGGAGGAGGCGCCCCTGCAGCACCTTTGAGACTGCAGTTATTTGCATCTGGACACTGTTGAAGTCAACAGAAATACCTACTGTGGGGCTCACACTGGCCTGGCAGTGAGAGGGACCAAGAGGGACAGATGACTCCTGGCCTCAAGGAGAAAGTGGCCAGGTGGGGGAGGCAAATATGTACGGAAGTGTCCTGAGATTCACTCTGTCCCGCTGGGATGGCCACAAGAAGTAGAAACGCTATGCTGGGAGAAAGGTGGATTCTGACTGAAGGGGCCAGAGCTGGCTCTTGGGCTGCTGCCGTGTTTGCGCTGGAACTCAAGACGATTTGGATTTAAGCTGGTGGAGGACCCCAGGGCCAGTAAGCACAGAGCCGGATTGGAGACAGTCTGGGCTTGCTGGAAGCTAGTATGTGTGGAGAGGGGACAGGTGCAGCAGGAATGAAGCCAGGAAGGTCATCTGGGTGGAGCTGTCAAAGTATTCACATTAAACTAACAAGTAGGGGCTGTCGTAGAGGCAGAAGGGACATGGTTTCTACACAAGGAGGTGATTTCATTTGTTTTCAAAAGGCAGCTCTCGTAGAAGATCATTCTTTTAAAGTGAGAAATGGAAAGGTCTAGAAGAATGGAACAACAGCCCAGGACTGTGAAATGAGGTTCTGAAACAATGTTGAAAGACATTGCAGGGGCTGGGTGCAGTGGCTCACACCTGTAATCCCAGCACTTTGGGAGACTGAGGTGGGCAGATCACCTGAGGTCAGGAGTTTTGAGACCAGCCTGACCAACATAGTGAAATCCCGTTTCTACTAAAAATACAAAAAATTAGCAAGGCATGGTGGCACATGCCTGTAATCTCAGCTACTCGGGAGGGTGAGGCAGGAGAATCACTTGAACCCAGGAGACGGAGGTTGTAGTGAGCGGAGATCACGCCACTGCACTCCAGCCTGGGCAACAAGAGTGAAACTCCATCTCAAAAAAGAAAAAGAAAGATATTACAGACAAACACAACCAGCAGGACTTGCGGGGATTTTTATTGAGCCCCTCATCTCGCTAGCCACGTCACAGCAGCAGGAGGAGGAGAGCTGGTCAGGTGATGGGCTGGGGTGGGGACCAGGAGGTGAGAGCAGGGAAGGCAGGAGGGAGGAGCCGATGATGAGCGTATTGTGAGTTATACCATAAGAAGTCTTTCCGGAACACCCCTGAGGAAATGTTCTGCAGTTATTCAGAAAGATGAGTCTGGGGTTCCGGAAAAGGAATTGCTAGTGAAGGGAGACGGGAATCAAGCCATTCAACAGATATTTGAATCACTACCACAGAAAAAGCAAGAGACGCAAGAGAGACACAGAAATGACCAAGACCGGCCGGTCATGGTGGCTCAGGACTGTAATCATAGCACTTTGGGAGGCCAAGGTGGGCAGATCACTTGAGGTCAGGAGTTTGAAACCAGCCTGGCCAACATGGTGAAACATTTTCTCTACTAAAAATATTTTTAAAGTTATCCAAGTGTGGTGGCGGGCACCTACAATCCCAGCTATTTGGGAGGCTGAGGCAGGAGAATTGCTTGAACCCAGGTGGAGGAGGTTGCAGTGAGCCAAGATCGCACCATTGCTCTCCAGCCTGGCAAACAGAGTGAGACTCCATCTCAAAAAAAAAAAAAAAAAAGACGAAGACAGAGTCCTGGCCTTTAAGTAGCTTACAACATAATTAGGGAGAAGAGGTATCTACAGACTCGTCCACAAAGATCGTTTGTGGGGGAAATTCCTGTGAACATGCAGGGTTTCAAAGGTGAGGGTGCCTCATGGATGGCAGGCCCCCCAGGGCAGGGGCTGCTCACATGGGCTCAGGGCTTGGGTGGGATTTATGCCTGTCAAGATGAATGAGAACTTAGGCTGGATGTGTAGAAAGGTGGAAAAGGAGGAGGCGTAAGGATGGAAACTAAAGCCACATGCTGTCTATGCAGGGTTCCAGAAGTTTCCCTATTTCCTGGGGAGTTACTGCATTGCTCTTAGCCCTGGTGACCAGCTTCTTCATTCCAAGTCCTCCTTCATCAAATTACTCCTCTCGCTGGATAAACCTCTAAGAAACTAAAACCCCTTAGCAGAGCAGAGTGCGGTAGCTCTGGACCCAGTCACCACGTTGAAACCGGTCGCTACCATTGATTGACAGGCCAGGTTCCTCGGGCAGGTTACATAATTTTTCTGTGCCTCCAATTCCACCTCTGCGAATGAGGAGACCGAGGAATAATGGCTCCCGCCTCAAGGGTCATTTTAAAGACTAAATGAGTGAATATACAGAGCACAGTGCCTGGCTATTAAGCATTACAGTCTTTCAGAAAAAGCTGGGCAGCTGGAGAGGTGAGGCACGGTCCGCTTTTCTCAAGACCTTCTTTGGGCACGTTAATGCCTCACCCCAAGCTGCACAACTATGCAGCCCAACCCCTGAGGGAGGAGGACGGTCTAATTCGTGTTTGTTTTGGTTGTGCATGTGCTTTGTTTGGCTTTCCCAGGGTCTCTCTAGCACCAGAGCCGCTGAGCTCCTGGCCCGGGATGGGCCCAACTCCCTCACCCCTCCCAAGCAGACGCCTGAGATCGTCAAGTTCCTCAAGCAGATGGTGGGGGGGTTCTCTGTCCTCCTGTGGGTGGGCGCCTTTCTCTGTTGGATCGCATTCGGGATTGAGTACTCCAGCAACAAGTCTGCATCCCTGAACAACGTAAGGCTTTGGGGTGGCCCCTCCTGGTTTTGCTGGCAGAGCCATCCAGTGCGGCCTCGGAGGCACAGCTGAGGGCTGGATGCCACTGCTTAGGTGTGGGAAAGTCAGGCATTTTCCCAGCTGGAAAACAGAAATTCGATCTGGCTTTCCGATGCTCCAGAGGCAGTGTGGGAATGAAAAGGGATACACAAAACACCTTGAATTTTTAAGGGGGAGAAAATCTGCATCCATGTGAAGTAGTTTGGGGCTCTCTCTCCCCCAGGCTAACCTCTCCATTTAACACGGAGAGCGACTGTGCCTGCCAAGACATGGGTACCAAATCCACAAAACTGAATTGGCCAACGTGATGCCAAGAGACAGAAGTCAGAGGCAACGGGCCACGTGTCATGGGGTTGGATTGACCTGAAATGTGCAGAACAGGCACATCCTTGCAAGCATGAACCAGATCGGTGATGCCGGGGCATGGGACAGGAGCAGGGAGTGACAGCAGAGGGGCCGAGGGGATCTCCAGGCAGGGTGGAGATGTCTGAGGCTGCGGTGGAAGGTGGCTGCACGACTCTGTAAACTTAAAAAAATCAGTAAGTTGTGCACTTAACATGGGCAAATTTTGTGGCCTGTAAACTACACCAGGGCATAACCGCCAGCGTTGCACCCGCCCATGGAGAGCTCTAGCCCCAGGGCCTGTCTCCTTCCCACTGCCGGTTTCTTTGACTGACGCCCTCCTCCTCACCCAGGTGTACTTGGGCTCTGTGCTTGTCCTGGTGGTCATTTTCACGGGGATCTTTGCTTATTACCAAGAGGCAAAAAGCACCAACATCATGTCCAGCTTCAAAAAGATGATCCCTCAGGTGAGTGGCAGTCACCCGTCCTCTGGCCTCTGGTGACTCCCGGGTGAGGAAGCCTCAGCTGAGAGGGGCACAGGGCCCTGAGGGCCAAGTGTTCCAACTTCTGTCCCTGTTGGAGCCATCGTGGGTGAATTAACCCATCTGTCGGAACCCCAGTTCCTCACAGGGTTCTGGTGGTCAAATGAGGTACCACCCAGGGCAGTGCTGGTCAGCACGTGGCATCTTCTGTTCCTGCTCCTCGGTGTTTGTGGACAGTCGTTCTGGGTTCCGGAAGGGACCTGCAGAAGGTCCGGGAGTGCTCCTTCACGGGCAGCCAAGGAGACCAGCCTGCAGTTGTTTATCTGTGACCATGTTTGGGTCACGTGTTTGCTACTGAGCCCCAGAATGCAATCGGTGGGGAAGCCCAGTGCTCCCCTCTTCCCCAAAGACCCCTGTGAGGTGTCCGCACTGTCTCTGGCCCAGAGAACTGCAGGCTGGAGGAGAGATTCTGGGTGGAAAAGATGCCTCTTGCCAAGCTTGAAGCAGGAGATCACCTCGTTCAAGTTTCCCTGACCCTCGCAAGATTCTCAGCCTCCCCAGCCCCACCTTCAGTGCTCTGCCCCGACGCCCAGCCAGGATTGCTCACCCTTAATGGTCTCCTTTTCTAGGAGGCCCAGGACTCTGGCTTGGCCAGATGTGGCCAACAGTGACTCTTCTGTTCCAAGAAAATCTCCGTGAGCTCAAGGAAAAGTAGTTCTTAGAGTCCTCAGGCCTCGGGTGAAGCAGTCTTCTGTTTCATTCTTGCTATTCTGACAGCCTCAGGCTCCAGCAGAATGCTGTGTCCACAGGGCCGGGTGCAGGCTGCCTAACAGCATGGACTCAACAGTGACAGTGACCAGGAAGTTCCAAGGCCTCTGTCCTGGGGTTTGGTGCGGCACAGATTGGGGAGGAGGGCCGGTGTCCATCCAGGGTCTGAGGCGTCTGTCATGGTTTTCTTCTGCAGCAAGCTCTGGTCATCCGCGATTCCGAGAAGAAGAGCATCCCTTCAGAGCAGCTGGTGGTGGGGGACATTGTGGAGGTCAAAGGAGGAGACCAGATCCCCGCAGACATCAGGGTGCTGTCTTCTCAGGGGTGCCGGGTAAGCAGCAGGGGGCACCCACCCCAAGGACCATGTTCCAAACCCGCTGGCTCTGTGGTCTTTCCCAGCATCAGTATAAGAGGCGGGGAATGAGGTACCCAGCTGTGAACCATTCTCAACATTTCTTCTAGGTGGATAACTCCTCTCTCACGGGGGAATCTGAGCCCCAGCCCCGCTCCTCTGAGTTTACCCATGAAAACCCCCTGGAAACGAAGAACATCTGCTTCTATTCCACAACGTGTCTGGAAGGTAAAAGGCCTCTGGCTCTCAGCCCACATGTCCACCCGTGTCCCTTCTCCCTCCTGGGCTCTCAGATCTGTCCTTTGCCACACCCTGTTACAAAGCTCATCCCAGAGGAAGCATGGAACTTAAGGGCCTAGAGGATGATGCTTGGCCTCTGGAATGTGGTGTTCCTATTGACTGTGCCAGCCGCCAGAGAGGGCTGCAAGCTGGCTGCACATCCCTCCTAGCTGAGGACCCCTGGAATAAAACGTCTACTTGCCCCGTAGGCACCGTCACCGGCATGGTCATCAACACGGGTGACCGCACCATCATTGGCCATATCGCCTCTTTGGCCTCAGGAGTTGGAAATGAGAAGACGCCCATTGCCATTGAGATCGAGCACTTCGTTCACATTGTGGCAGGAGTGGCTGTCTCCATTGGCATCCTTTTCTTCATCATCGCAGTGTCCATGAATTATCGAGTCCTGGATTCCATCATCTTCCTCATTGGCATCATTGTGGCCAATGTGCCCGAGGGCCTCCTGGCCACGGTCACTGTGAGTCCATGCTGTTAGACGGCCTGCACCCGGCCCTGTGGACATAGCGTTGGTACTGGGGAGGCGCCCACAGAAACTGCAATCTCCCCCAAGTCCAGAGCACCATGCCCTCCCTGCCAGGGACAACCATGGAACATTCTGAATAGACTGTTTCTTATGGAGAAAGAAACAGTTTTGTAAAAAAAAAGGCTGTATTTTTAATATTTGACTGTGTTTTCCATGAAAATGTTATGCTTTCAATCTGCAGTTCACGTAGCTTACTCTGCCCCTTAAGATCTGGATAAGACAGGCTCCACCATTCACAGATTTTCTGGAAGCCTGATGCCTTCCCCACGTTTCTTTGGCAGTTTCTACAACTTAGGCATTTAGGCACATTGCCATACTCCACTGACCTCTCTTAGGAAATAAAAAATTCCTCCTATTTTTTTTTTTTTTTTTGAGACGGAGTCTCGCTCTGTCGCCCAGGCTGGAGCGCAGTGGCCGGATCTCAGCTCACTGCAAGCTCCACCTCCCGGGTTCCCGCCATTCTCCTGCCTCAGCCTCCCGAGTAGCTGGGACCACAGGCGCCTGCCACCTTGCCCGGCTAGTTTTTTGTATTTTTTTTTAGTAGAGATGGGGTTTCATTGTGTTAGCCAGGATGGTCTCGATCTCCTGACCTTGAGATCCGCCCATCTCGGCCTCCCAAAGTGCTGGGATTACAGGCTTGAGCCACTGCGCCCGGCAATTCCTCCCATTTTTCCTGCCGAGGACTCCAGCCCTTTCCTGGCCAACCCTAGACCCAGCTCTGGCTCTGCGTGTCATTCAGTCCCGAGACAAGAGCCCCTCCTCCTCAGTCTCTGCTACGGGGGGTCCCACGGGGTAGGAGAGGAGGGGTTTTATGTTTCCGGTTTTGTGATTACAAGATCCTTGGCCTGCTGTTGTCCTGACCAAAGAAAAGAGAAGTTTTTGAAGTCCAGGTCTCTTCTGACTCCAGGAGATAGTAATTTGGGGAAATGGGAGCCAAAAGAACCCTTTGAGATCTGGGGGTTTAAAAGGATCTTTAAAATATGGAGCTTTTAAAAATGAAAAGCTCATTTGTTTCAACACAAAAGCTGATGAATTCCCCAAAGCCATAAGTGTGTCCTTTGGGACAACTGGCAACATGCACCAGCCAGTCTCTGGAGCACACTCCTGCTTAGGGACCACAGGCGGTGTTGTGGCTGTAACGTGGGCACCAGCCACAGCAGCGTTGTCTGTATTTGCTGCCCGTAGGTCCCTTGTTTTCTTCAAGTCATGAAGGAACAAGAAAAGTGTCTTGTATTTAATCTTTAAAAAAGGATTGTGGCATAGAGGGCTGGCTCTTGGTGGCGTATAAGCCACCAGGTCAGTTTAGCTGTGCCGGCAACCACACCTCTCCCCTAAAACTAGTCCAGCTGTCTCCTAAAATTCAATCACAGCTGACATTGGTTATTTCTGTATTATTGGACCTGAGTTCACATGAGGATTTTTCCCAAAGCTTCCTTCCTTCTCCTGCTAGGTGACCCTGTCGCTGACAGCAAAACGGATGGCCAAGAAGAACTGCCTGGTGAAGAACCTGGAGGCTGTGGAGACCCTCGGCTCCACCTCCATCATCTGCTCAGACAAGACCGGGACACTGACCCAGAACAGGATGACAGTGGCCCATCTGTGGTTCGACAATCAGATCTTTGTGGCTGACACCAGTGAAAACCATTCAAGTAAGTCCTATGGAGAGCTTGGTCTGGTCAGAGCTGCGGACTCCGTCCTGGGGCTGAGCTGAGCACGCAGCAGGGTCTGTAGCCGGAGGATTGCTGGACTCACGGACGGCCAGCCCAACCCACAACAGCCACTGTTCTTTCTCTGTCTTCCAGACCAGGTCTTTGACCAAAGCTCTAGGACTTGGGCCTCCTTATCCAAGATAATAACATTGTGTAACCGAGCCGAGTTCAAGCCAGGACAGGAAAATGTTCCCATCATGAAGGTAATGCTTCTGCAGCACTCGGTCTTAAATCACAGCCAGTTTGGAGTCACTTGCTGGGGTCTGATTGTGTGCTTGATTTCATCTCTCCAGTTGCATAAAGTTTGTCCAGTGCTTGCAAGAGCAAGCCGGACTTACAAGACATACAGAAAGTTTTCTTCATGCACACTAGCTTTGAGAATACAAAGATGCTTAAAAGGTTTCAGAATATTGCTTTAGGGTCTTTAGAAAATTCTGGAAATGAATGCACCTCTAAGTTACTTTCTTGACTTTTCTGCCAGCTAAGTGGATGTAATCAAAGTTCCTTTTAATGTACATGCCATTCATGGAAATTTAAAATGTGATTGGATAAAAATAGAAGGACTCCTGTTAACTAGAATATGGCTGCAGACAAAGCTCTAGGGGTCCTGGAATATCGGAACATACAAAAAACTCTCCCCCTCCTGCCCTCTCCTCCTTCCCTTTCTCCCTTTTCCTCTCCGTCTCGATGAGTCACTGAATCTCTGTTCTCCTGGCTTTTCTATTTGCCATCTGTTTCCTTCCCTGACTCTTTTTCTTTCTTACTTTTTGTTTGTTTGTTTGCTTTTCCCTCCGTCAGGCAGTTCATTAATGCTCCTTTTGGCCAATTGCTTCTTTGTCAATATCTTCCAAATCTTTTTTTTTTTTTTTTTTGAGATGGAGTCTCGCTCTGTCGCCCAGGCTGGAGTGCAGTGGCCGGATCTCAGCTCACTGCAAGCTCCGCCTCCCAGGTTTACATCATTCTCCTGCCTCAGCCTCCCGAGTAGCTGGGACTACAGGCGCCTGCCACCTCGCCTGGCTAGTTTTTTGTATTTTTTAGTAGAGACGGGGTTTCACCGTGTTAGCCAGGATGGTCTCGATCTCCTGACCTTGTGATCTGCCTGTCTCAGCCTCCCAAAGTGCTGGGATTACAGGCTTGAGCCACCGCCCCCTGCCATTCCAAATCTTTATGTCCAGTTCTAATTTCTTACCTCAGCTCCAACCTGGATCTCTGGCTGGCTGTGTGCTTCCACTAGGAAGCTGCACAAATCATGCTCGTTTACTTCCACCCGTACCCAGCCTAGCTGCACATCAGTGCCTTGCCCTAATTTTCTAATTTTCTATGCTACAACCATTCTATTTGTCATTGGGCCAGAACATTTGGAAGTCATCTTTGACTTTATCCTTTCCTTATATCCAGTGAGTCACCAAGTTCTATCACTCTTGCTTCAAAATATACTTAACTTTACCTTTTATCAGCAGTACCTTGCATCTAAATAGCTGTATCGGCCGGGCGCGGTGGCTCAAGCCTGTAATCCCAGCACTTTGGGAGGCCGAGACGGGCGGATCACGAGGTCAGGAGATCGAGACCATCCTGGCTAACACGGTGAAACCCCGTCTCTACTAAAAAATACAAAAAAAAAAAAAAAAAAAAAATAGCCGGGCGAGGTGGCGGGCGCCTGTAGTCCCAGCTACTCGGGAGGCTGAGGCAGAATGGTCTAAACCCGGGAGGCGGAGCTTGCAGTGAGCTGAGATCCGGCCACTGCACCCCAGCCTGGGCGACAGAGCAAGACTCTGTCTCAAAAAAAAAAAAAAAAAGCTGTATCAACCTCTTAATTGATTGAAATTAAGCCTCCTTGATTCCAGTTTATCCCTCCTGGAGTCTTTCTCAAATGCCACTAATTTTCCCTAAATGGTGCTTTTTATATTCACTTAACTTTGTTCAAAATCTTTCTGTACTTCCCTGTGCTCTGCTTCTCAAGTCTAGACCTCAGGCTACCCTTCAGGGCCCACCAGGTCTTTCCCCGCCCTCCACATCCAATGGTACCTTGAGCGCTCACAGAGGAGCCTGCACCTCACGTCCCTGCACCTGCGTCCTGGTTTCTGGAAGGCTTTCTTCTCTGTGTATTGGTAACCCACCTGTCTATCAAGATCTAGTTCGTAGCTGCTTGTTTCCACAAAATCTTCAGTCCTCACAGAGATCCAGCTTCTCCAAACATCCCTAATGCCAGTAGGTGGCACCACTGTTTACACGCGTACCACTGTCTTGTGGCCCTCCCTGATCACGTGATAATGTCCCTCCAGCTAGATGGTAATGGGATCAGGAGGTGTGTTTTGGGTCCTGTGCTGAGGGCATGTTGGTTCATTAAATATGTGCTGCAAATATTTTTATTCTTTGATTCCCAGAAAGCTGTGATTGGAGATGCCTCAGAAACTGCTCTTTTAAAATTCTCAGAGGTCATTTTGGGTGATGTGATGGAAATTAGAAAAAGAAACCGCAAAGTAGCTGAAATCCCTTTTAACTCTACTAATAAATTTCAGGTGAGTTTTTCCTCACACCTGGTAATCTCTGTTACCGGCAGCATGAGCTTTCTACTTGCATGTATCCTTTGCTTACCTCATATTTCGAAGGATACCTGACTTCAAAGACAGCCGTCAGGGATACAGCACCCGGGCATCTGGTCCCCTAGGTCAAGCTACTTGCTGAAGCAGGGCAGAAAAAGAAAGAAAGGCAAGGACGTCATCAGCACTTGGCTGCTTCTATGAATGAGCCATCTCTGTCACAGGCACACACTCTCTCACACACACACACACACTCACACCACCACTAGCAGGTACCTTCTGCCGCGAGGAGCAGCAGCCACACTCCAAAGCATGAATGCCAGGTGGGCAGCGGGGAGGCGGAACACCCACTCCTCACACCTCTAGTGCATCAGGCCCTTGACCTACGTGGCCTCGTTCCATGTTCGCATCCGGCCTGTGAGGTAGGACTGACGAATCCTGACTCATAGAGGAGGAAGCAGGCCCTTAAAAAGTGTTGAGAGGCCAGAATTGCACAGCACCCGGTGTTCCCAAGGCTGACACCAAGTCCACGATTCTCCCACCATCACACAGATGGAGTGTGGCACAGTTCAGGCCATGGGAGCAAGCCCTGCCCTTTGGGGAGACCACTGAGCGGCCCCTCGGGTGACAGCCCCGTCGCTCTCCGGGGCCATCCCCTGTGCTGTGGGTGGGAGTCTCCTTTGCGTCCCCTGCTCAGGTAGAAGATGACCATCCTTGCTTGGTTATCTCAGCATGCGGAGCTGGCCAACAGTCAGCCGTCACAGCCTCCCCATGTTAACACAAATGACAGTTGGGAGCCCCAGGTCCCCATGCAGATGGGATTTTCCACAGAGCCCATGCTGAAAGCAGGATCTGGACTTGAGCTTTGCACAATAGTCAAGTATAGAAATAGAATAACCACAACTGTATGTGTGGAGATTTCTGTTGATTATCCACCCATCTTAGTTCGGATGGAATTTAGGGTTAAAGAAGAACTCTTTTTTTTTTTTTTTTTTTTTTTTTTTGAGAAGGAGTTTCTCTTCTCAAAAAGAGACTCTTGTCACCCAGGCTGGAGTGCAGTGGTGTGCTATCGGCTCACTGCAACCTCCACCTCCCAGGTATAAGCAATTCTCCTGCCTCGGCCTCCTGAGTAGATGGGATTACAGGCATGCACCCCCTTGCCCAGCTAATTTTTTGTATTTTTAGTAGAGACAGAGTTTCACCATGCTGGCCGGGCTGGTCTCTGACACCCTGACCTCAGGTGATCCATCCACCTTGGCCTCCCAGAGTGCTGGGATTACAGGTGTGAGCCACCAAGCCCAGCCTAGAGAAGAACTCTTGTGTTGTGAACGTCTTCTTTGTGGATAGTGAGCCAACAAAGAATCACAGTTAGCTAAATAGACAACTAACCAGAAACGTATAATGTAAAATACTCGAGCCAAGAAATCACATCTCTTATGTAAAACGTAAGTAAAAATAGAGTGGGTAACGGTCCTAAAAGACTGTTTTAGGACGACTATTATTATACTAACAATGCTAGTAATAATAGGAGCTGTTCTGTGCTAATTTCCACACGTATTAAATCATTCATTCTCACGACGACGCTGTGGGGTGGGTAGAGGATGAGGAGGTTGAGGTGCCGCGCATCCGTGCATAGTGTGAAGATGGGGTTCGATGATGCCTCCATCAGCAGCAGGACTCGGAACCTGCTGAAGCTCCGTCAGGGAGAAAAAGCAGGTTCCATGAGGCCTTGTGTACAAGTTGGAGGAGAAAGTGGCTACATAGAGTGGGACTAGAAAGGGGAGAGGGGCCTGTGTGAGTCCCTGCTGAAGAGGTTGAAGGTGCTGTCTGGATGCTGTTAGGGTCATTTTATGTCTACACATGAGCAGTGCTCAGCCTCACCTGGACTTCACATGTCATGGCCTTGGAAGGAGACATCTCTGCTGGAAGGAAAGGAAATGGAAAGCCTATATCTTATTGATTAGAATAGTGATCAATAGTGTGCTGCTCCAAACACACTGGTCCGTTAAGACATTTAAAACGTTTATGGCAAATTGGAAAATGTTTTTAAAAGTTTTATATAACGATGAATGTATTTAATTTAAAAGATTATCCTTTGTAGCCTCCATGATTAAGGGCAGGGACTCTGAAGCCTGCTAGCCTGGGCTCAAATCCCAGCTCAGCCACCAGATAGCCACCTATTGCTCAGTGACCTTGAGTGAAGCATTGAACCTCTGTGCCTCAGTTTCCTCCTTTGTAAAAGGGAATAATAGTACCCATGGCCTTAAAGTTGTTTTGAGGACAAGTGAGTCGATGTGGACAGCACTTAGAACAGTGCCTGGCACTTGGTACACACCAGGAAAGTGTTTTATATTATCCCTATGTTTTAAATGTAAAAAGCGTTATCTTGGCCGGGTACAGTGGCTCACACCTGTAATCATAGCACTTTGGGAGACCGAGGAAGGCAGATTGCTTGAGCCCAGGAGTTCAGGAGCAGCCTGGGCAAGATACCAAGACCTTATCTCTACAAAAAAAACAAAAAACGAAATTAACTGGGCATGGTGGCACATGCCTGTAGTCCCAGCTACTTGGGAGGCTGAGGTGGGAGGACTGCTTGAACCTGGGAGGTCGAGGCTGCCGTGAGTTGTGATCTCGCCACTGCACTCCAGCCTGGGTGACAGAGCCCTGTCTCAAAAAACAAAAAACAAAACAAAACAAAACAAATTAAGAGAGAAAGAAAAAGAAAAGGCCTATGTTTTAGAAAGCGATAGTGATAACAGACGGGAGGATTTTTGTTTGGTTTGGGTTTTGTTGGTTGGTTGGTTTTCTGAATGTCTTTACTTGATCATTAAGAAAAGAAGTTGGGGCCGGGCGCGTTGGCTCAAGCCTGTAATCCCAGCACTTTGGGAGGCCGAGATGGGCGGATCACGAGGTCAGGAGATCGAGACCATCCTGGCTAACACGGTGAAACCCCGTCTCTACTAAGAAATACAAAAAACAGCTGGGCGAGGTGGCGGGCGCCTGTAGTCCCAGCTACTCGGGAGGCTGAGGCAGGAGAATGGCGTGAACCCGGGAGGCGGAGCTTGCAGTGAGCTGAGATCGGGCCACTGCACTCCAGCCTGGGCGACAGAGCGAGACTCCGTCTCAAAAAAAAAAAAAAAAAAAAAAAGAAGTTGGCCAGGCGCGGTGGCTCAAGCCTGTAATCCCAGCACTTTGGGAGGCCGAGATGGGTGGATCACGAGGTCAGGAGATCGAGACCATCCTGGCGAACACGGTGAAACCCCGTCTCTACTAAAAACACAAAAAATCAGCCGGGCGAGGTGGCGGCGCCTGTGGTCCCAGCTACTCGGGAGGCTGAGGCGGGAGAATGG
Organism: Macaca thibetana thibetana; assembly: GCF_024542745.1. NCBI lineage: Eukaryota > Metazoa > Chordata > Mammalia > Primates > Cercopithecidae > Macaca > Macaca thibetana. The sequence goes on from NC_065594.1 coordinate 4,292,210, forward strand.
CGGGAACCCGGGAGGCGGGGCTTGCAGTGAACCAAGATGGCGCCGCTCACTCCAGCCTGGGCCACAGAGCGAGACTCCGCCTCAAAAAAAAAAAAAAAAAGAAAAAAGAAAAGAAGGAGCAGCAGTTGGTAACCCTATTTGCCCTATGCTTCTTCTTTTTGTACTCATCTTTGCATTTACCTTTGAACCCAAAAGTCTATGAAATACTGATTTGTAAAGAACTGTTAGACCCAAAATTGGAACACTTTTCTTTGCGATGTATTTTCTCCCAAACACTCCAGCTTCCTGAGATTCCTCTTGAGTGCTTAGAAGAGTAAGGGCTAGATAAGAGTTAGTCCTTTTATTCTTGTATATCGATTTTTTTGCATATCTTATTAGGATGGATCTAGAAGTAGAATTGCTGGGTCAAGAGCATTCCTATTAAAATGGAGACTTCTGTGACTCGGCTGTCTTCCTCAAACACTATAGGTGGAAGTGGCCACTTCCTCACACCGCCATTTTCTATGACATCCAAGCAGGAAAACTGGGCGGACAATGAGGTGAAGAGGTGCAGGAATCCTGCCGCCTCCTGCCCTCCTGAGCTCAGAGTAGTTTGGGTCTGAAAGATGGCTGCTCCCCACAGGGAGGTAGAGGAGGTGAGATGCAGAGACTGGCAGCCCCTTAACTCTCACGGGCACCCTGGGAGATCTTGTTCAAGGCACAAGATTTCACATGCTGACGGCCACATCTAGCCTGCCTAAAGCAGCCAGTTTTGCTTGAAAGATGAGCTTCACTTACTGCAGGTTCCAACCCAGGGTGCCCCACTCTGGGCTGGGGCCAAGTCTAGAGCTCTTCGTCTTACTTGGCCACAGAAAGAAAAAGGATGGAACATGCAGAGGATGCCATTGTTCCTCCTCCTCCTTTACATTTAATGGACCAGTAGAGAAGAAGGAATGCGTTTCACCTGTCTGTAAGTAACACGCTCTGTTCATTCCTTCCCAGCTCTCCATCCACGAGACAGATGACCCCCACGACAAGCGCTTCCTCATGGTGATGAAGGGGGCCCCTGAGCGCATCCTAGAGAAATGCAGCACCATCATGATCAATGGCGAGGAGCACCCACTGGATGAGAGCACCGCCAAGGCCTTCCACACAGCCTACATGGAGCTGGGCGGGCTGGGCGAGCGTGTGCTGGGTGAGTGCGGCGGCAGGGTCCTGCCCATCACCTGGTGGGCACAGAGATGAGGCAGGCACCTTGGGGACCTGTGACCTCGCCGAGTGGCCATGGCATCCACGTGAAGCATGTAAAGGAGAACGTGATAAGCAGGATGGGAAAAAGGAGAGGATGCTGTGTGACAGCACCAAGCAGGGTGAGGTGGCCTGCAGGATGGGAAAAAGGAGAGGATGCTGTGTGACAGCACCAAGCAGGGTGAGGTGGCCTGCAGGATGGGAAAAAGGAGAGGATGCTGTGTGACAGCACCAAGCAGGGTGAGGTGGCCTCCACAGAGGCGAGCTCAGGGAAGACTTTATGGAAGGAGTTAAATTTCAAACTGGGCCTTAAGTGGCTGCAGTTGAGGGGAGATGGGGAAAGTTTCCAGGGCCCAGGGAACAGCATAGGCCAAGCACAGAGGCAGAGCAGTGTGGGGCACAGGGGGTGCTGCCAGCAGGTGAGACGGCACCGTCACGGAAACAGGGCTCAAGGGCTAGTTTGGAGATGATGAGATGGAGGTCTTGAACATGTGGGTGAGGAGCCAGGTTTCATCCTGCAGTCAGTGGAGAGCACCGAGGGCTGTGCCACCAGAGTGAGCTGGGCAGTAACGGGCTGGGGAAGACTTTGTGGAAGGAGTTAAATTTCTTTTAGGAGGCAGTTGCCCTTGTTCAGGCAAAAGGGATGGGAATTTGATCGGGGTGATGGGAATGGGAAGGAGAGATCAGGGGCAAGAGAGTTCATAGAGGTAGAATTGGTAAGACTTAGAACCAATTAGAGGAGGATAGTCAGTTTAAAAATGATTAAGCTTCCCATTTAGCGACTAGGAAGAGAGGGATGCCAGTGATGCAGACAAAGTGTCAGGAGGGAAGAAACCTTAGAAATGCAACCACGGGGGGAGGACCCAATGGGGGTGCCTGTAGTGTTGTCAAAGGGGACAGCACCAGGGCTGGCGGAATGGTGCCCCATCAGGACCACAGAATGACAATTCAAGGAAACAGAAGTGTATGGTTGATGATCCAGCTCATTAAACACCATGGAAGTCCTCAGCAATATAGATGCAATCTGTAGAATGTGTGTTTCTAAAGGCTACTGGAGTTGGCAAAGCAGATAAAGTAACCCACAGCACCGGGTACTCTACACGGGACTGATGCCCACTTGTGTTTGACCTCTCAAAGCCTGCTCCACTGACGTTTGCAAAGCAGTGGGCCAGGCTGAAAATAAACTGGATGTGAAAGCTGATCACACGATCTTGGAGGTCCCACCAGACACAAGAGTCCCTTCCACCTCAGCCCATGAGAGGCTGATGCCTTCTGAGAAAAGGGTGGCTCAGCCCCATTCCTGCTGGCCTTTCTTTTGGGCTTATCTTGATCTAACACTGAACTTTGTGCCCCTCCCCTGAAGCCCCTTGTTTCTTCACATGCTGTTTTCTCTGCTGAAAATGGCCTTCCTACCTCCACCCTCCCTTTTTACCCTAGAAATCATCTGTGCCCCTCTCAGGGTTCAGGTTGCATGTGACCTCCTCGGGGAAGTCTGTCTTGACCCTCCAGGGGTCAGGACGCAGCTAAAGTGTGTCTCTGCCCTGAGACGGGCCCTGTGCTCAATCCCTTTAACTCTGTGCCCTACTAAGCTTCAGAAGTGGAGACTGTGTACGCCCGAGAACTTGGCAATATAGCAAGATATATTTCTTTCTTTCTTTCTTTTTTTTTTTTTTTTTTTTGAGACGGAGTCTCCCTCTGCCGCCCAGGCTGGAGTGCAGTGGCCGGATCTCAGCTCACTGCAAGCTCCGCCTCCCGGGTTCACGCCATTCTCCTGCCTCAGCCTCCCGAGTAGCTGGGACTACAGGCGCCACCACCTCGCCCGGCTAGTTTTTTGTATTTTTTAGTAGAGACGGGGTTTCACCGTGTTAGCCAGGATGGTCTCGATCTCCTGACCTCGTGATCCGCCCGCCTCGGCCTCCCAAAGTGCTGGGATTACAGGCTTGAGCCACCGCGCCCGGCCAGCAAGATATATTTCTAGAACACAGAGTCTAATGAGCACACAGTGAATTATATTTGGATAAAATATGTCTTTCCTAAAGAAATGCATTATGGAGTTGAAGAAATTAAACAATTCTGGCTTATTCTAATGTATTCGTAAAACAGTAGAGGACGGAGGTGTATCGGCACGTTCCCCTCTTATTTTTTTTTTTTTTTTTTGGTTTCCTATTCCAGTTTCACTGACTCCCTAATTCATCCGTATTACAGGTTTCTGTCATCTCTACCTGCCAGCACACGAGTTTCCAGAAACCTACAAATTTGACACAGACGCGATGAACTTCCCGACCTCCAACCTCTGTTTCGTGGGACTCTTGTCAATGATCGATCCCCCTCGGTCCACTGTGCCAGATGCAGTCACCAAATGCCGGAGTGCAGGGATCAAGGTGGGAGTTATTTTCCTGACTCAAGAAGCTCTCTCTTTATGTCGTGTTCCTTTCTAGTAATGTTTTTCATAGGAGACGGTCAGTATTTAGGTGTCTTCAAGTAAATATCAAATTCCTATTTTTATTTCTAGTTTCACTGTGCTAAAGTTACTGAAACTGTCCCACAAAAACAACATGATTGTGTCTATGTGGAATGAACCACATACACAGTAAGTGCAATGAGAAGAATCTCCTAGTGCTTTGAAGTGACCATATCTCGCCCTAGTCCATGGTAGATACTGAAAGGCTTTATCGGCCGGGCGCAGTGGCTCACACCTGTAATCCCAGCACTTTAGGAGACCGAGGCAGGCAGATCACCTGAGGGCAGGAGTTCAAGACCAGCCATGGCTAACATGGGGAAACCCCGTTTCTACTAAAAATATAAAAAATTAGCCAGGCGTGGTGGCGCACACCTGTAATCCCAGCTACTGGGGAGGCGGAGGCAGGAGAATCACTTGAACCCAGGAGGCGGAGGTTGCGGTAAGCCGAGATCATGCCATTGCACTCCAGCTTGGGCAACAAGAGTGAAACTCTCGTCTAAAAAAAAAAAAAAAAAAAAGAAAGAAAAAAGGCTTTATTACCCAATCTTGAGGCTCAGTCCCCATAATCCATGTTCATCATTACTATGTTAATATTAAGACTGTTGAAGCAACATGAGGCTGCCCCCAAGTAGACACTCACCAGCCCTTTCACAAATAAAGTGGCGTCAAAGGGGAAGGGCTTCCTTTTGTGTCAGAGGAGGAAGTGTGTGAAGCTTAGAAGCAAGGGTAGACCCAATGGGATTAGTGTTTCCTCCAAAGACAGTTGTCTTGTAGATCCAGAGCTGCCGCTGTAATCACCAGCCACATTCTCCCAGGGCACTATGGAGTAGGCAATACTGAGCCATCCCCACTTTGACTGGCCGAGTTCTTCATTATCCATGGGCCTTCTCGTTGGCGTGCTCTAGGTTATTATGGTTACTGGCGATCATCCCATCACAGCCAAAGCGATCGCCAAGAGTGTGGGGATCATTTCAGCCAACAGTGAAACAGTGGAAGACATTGCACGTCGCCTCAGCATTGCTGTGGAGCAAGTTAACAAATGGTAAGCACAGGAGCCGCATAGCAAAAATTCCAGCTCATACCCATGGGGCCCCACTGGCTCTAAAGAGCTGCAGTACTTGGAACAAATCAGCTTTTTGCTCTGAGAGGTAGGCTGCTTTGAGCTATAATTTGCATATCCATGTATTCACTCTAATTTCACTGAGCAGCTAATATGTGCCAGGCACAGTGTTGATACTATGAAATGACCCTTTATGTGTTCCTTGTTTGAAATTTCAAAATCCAGTGTGCTCTGGGCACAAAACCTACTGTGCCCAACTTAGAATGAGAAAAACTGAAACAAAGGGTTTATATGAAATTACTTGCCATAGATGCAGTTGCGTAATTCGGAGTCGTAAGAACCCTGTGGGTTGTTTCACGCACCCCACCTTGGTAAGCATCTTGGGTATTTATCCACCCAGTTTCATAACGTGTAAACACACCCTTCTTTTTTATTTGGTAATAAATAGAATGGAAGCTTCTTAAGGCAAGTTTTATTTCCTTGTTTCTCCTAATTCTTTTAATCATGTTTATCCTTAGGTCTTTTAATCATGTTCATCCAACTGTTCATTCACTCGTGTATTTATTCTTTCAATAATTATTTATTGTGTGCCAACTACATACCAGACAAAAGCTGGAACTACCATAGCAAACTGAACAATACTACCCACACCCTTGGGGATCTTTCCATCGAGCCAAGGAGACAGAAACAAAGCTAATAATGATGTGGTCAGTGTAATGAAGGAGGCACACAGGGCTAGGGAGCTGGGCATGCGGGAGAGTGGCCTGGGCTGTGCCTGGTCTCCATGAGTCAAAGACTCCAAATTCTCAGGTTGAGAAGAAATGTTCATTAGCTGGTTTATACTTTAACGCATGCAGGAGACGAAGGAAAGACCAGTGCACCTCTTCAGTTTCCCCGAGCACTAAGGTCTTTTAGGGACACACAGCTGTCAGGTCATAACAAATTACCAAGCCAAACAACTAACCAGCTCCCGCCTCTGGGCACAGCAACAGCACCTGAAGTCTAAGAGTCTTGCAATGCCCTTTAGTCTACATAGCGTCCCTCTATGAAAACAAGTTTGGGGCTTGTTTATTTGTTTGGCTTTGTAAGATAATCGGATTATATTTTTTTCACTTTAGAATTTTAAACAAATATTTTTTTTTTTTTTTTTTTTTTTTTTTTTTTTTTAGACAGAGTCTCTGTCAGTCACCCAGGCTGGAGTGCAGTGGTGTGATCTCAGCTCACTGCAGTCTCCACCTCCTGGGTTCAAGCGATTCTCCTGCCTCAGCCTCCTGAGCAGCTGGGATTACAGGCGCCCACGACCATGCCTAGCTCATTTTGTATTTTTAGTAGAGACAGGGCTTTGCCATGTTGGCCAGGCTGTTCTTGAACTCCTGACCTTAAGTGATCCACCCATCTTAGCCTCCCAAAGTGCTGGGATTACAGGCGTGAGCCACCACGCCCGGCCTAAAAGAATTTTTTTTAAGAGTGGTCAAGCGCAGTAGTGAGAAGAGGGGAAAGAGTAGAAGAGTTTGATCTGTAACTGACTGTGAACGATCAGTTGAGATAATTCACTACTACCTTCAGACCAGCTGAGTCTTTTTTTAGATACAAGGTCTCCTTCTGTCATATCACCCAGGCTGGAGTGCAATGGTGTGATCATAGCTCACTGCAGCTTCGACCTCCTCGGTTCAAGAGATCCTCCCCTCTCAGCCTCCCAAGTGGCTGGGACTACAGGATTGTGCTACTGCACCCAGCTTCATTTTAGCAGATTTTTTTTTTTGAGATGGAGTCTTGCTCTGTCACCCAGGCTGGAGTGTGGAGGGCAGTGGTGAAATCTCTGCTCACTGTAATCTCCATCTCCTGGGTTCAAGCAATTCTCCTGCCTCAGCCTCCTGAGTAGCTGGGATTACAGGCGTGTGCCACCACACCCGGCTAATTTTTGTACTTTTAGTAGAGACAGGGTTTCACCATGTTGGCCAGGCTGGTCTTTAACTCTTGGCTGTAAATGATCTGCCCACCTTGGCCTCCCAGAGTGCAGGGACTGCAGGCGTGAGCCACTGCGCCTGGCCCATTTTAGCAATTTTTAATGAAAGTTGTATATAAGATACCTTATTCCTGCATCTTCTCAATTCCTTCCTTTTTATATTTGCTGTCCAGTTTTAGCCTGGTGATGGCCACGTGCTGGGTGATATGCACACAATGGTCATGCCCTTAGCCTCCTCCTATGCTCCTGTTGTGTATAAATGGCACATTTCTTCCTATAAACCTGAACTGCTTTCCCAATTTGCTGACCTGTATAGTGTCCTTGTGCAACCTCAACTTCCTCATCCTTTCGGATGTGCATGGATGGAACTGTGCTTGGAGCGGACCCCAGAATGTGGTTCTGTCTCAGCTCTTTGGAACGAGAGAAAGATATAATCTTCCTACAAATGTGGGAAGGTGCATTGAAATGCCTTTTATGATTCTGGCCTCAGTCAAAAGTCACAAAGGGACTGAACTTCCTCTTGGCCACTGCCATTCTGCTCATGGCCACAAAAGGGAAAGTGGACTGCACATTTGTGTACGAATCACCACACTGCGTGAAGCGGATGCTTTTGTGAATGTTTTCAGTTATTCACTTCATCAGCTCTAGTTTCATGACCATATAAAAATTGCATCTTAGCAGGTGTAAGGGGAAAGGAAACATCCCTTCTTTCTTCTCTTACTTTGATTATTTTTTACCAGCAATTAAGAAGACCTGTAGTTTGAGTCAAGGGCTAGAATCCCAATACTTAGCACCAAGAGGAAAAACAGACCTAAAATGCCCAAAACTTGCCAATTGCAAAGAAAAGGACCTGCAGTGGTTTGTACCTACAGTGTTTAAGCTGAGATTTGAAGGCTGAAATGTAGTGTTAGCCACGAGAAGCTGAGGTGAGAGATGCCCATTCCTGGTCAGGGAGCCAGACCCGTGAAGGCCTTAGGGTACGGGGGATGGAGGATATCAGAACTGAGAGCATCCAGGGGGCAGGAGGGAGAGCCCAAGGCGAGGTGAAGCTTGACAGCGCAGGCCCCACCTAGGCTCGCTGGCCAAAGTTAGGGATTCTGGGGTCTGCCCCAAGCACAGTGGAAAGCCGCTGAAGAGTTTTAGCAGGGGAGTGGCGCAGGCAGCTCTGCATCATCAATAGGCCCTAGAGCCTTACCTTTATAGTCAGCAGGGAATAGTGCTGCCCAAAGACTTCAGTCAACTGCTGCCTACTAGCACATCGCACAAAGATGACACTCTGTAAATCTGAAATAAACAACAGCAAATAATTATTACCCCTTGTTTGGGCATAAAAGAATTCTAGGACCCAAAATGTATGAACAGGCAGTTTGGGGGTTTTATTTTTGTTTTTGTTTTTGAGACAGGGCCTCCCTGTGTCACCCAGGCTTGAGTGTAGTGTCATGATCATGGCTTACTGCAGCCTCAACCCCTCAGGCTCAAGCAATCCTCCTGTCTTAGCCTCATGAGTAGCTGGGACCACAGGCACATGCCACCATACCTGGATAATTTTTAAAAGTTATTTGTAGAGACAGGGGCTCTCACTATGTTGCCCAGGCTGGTCTTGAACTCTTGGCCTCAAGTGAGCCTCCTACTCAGCCTCCCAAAGTGCTGGGATTACAGGCATGAGCCACTGCGTTTGGCCACGAATGGGCAGTTTTTTAACTTCCTTTTACTTCTGAAGTCAAGCGTTGCTCTAGGAAGTACCACGCTCACCTGTTCTAGTAGGGATGAGGCTACCTGGTTTTTTTATTCCTATGGTTATATGATACCAAGAAATGGTGTTACATTTTAGCCTCAGTTTGCCCTCTTGAAATGGAGACTAACGTGTTCCCAGGACTCCTGTTACCTCGCTAGAGCATTAGGTATGAAGGACACTGGGTTCCAGGTCAAGTCAGAGACTTCAGCCAGCATCCTGCCTGGACCAGTGTTTTAACCTAAGATCTGCCCTCGGGCCTCACCCAGTTTCTTCTGGCCCTTCTAGGGATGCCAAGGCTGCTGTGGTGACTGGCATGGAGCTGAAGGACATGAGCTCGGAACAGGTGGATGAGATCTTAGCCAACTACCAGGAGATTGTCTTTGCCCGGACATCCCCCCAGCAGAAGCTGATCATTGTGGAGGGCTGTCAGAGGCAGGTGGGTGGACAGCAGCATCCAGAGGACTGACAGGCCCATCACTGTCCATGGGCAAGTGCAGAGGTCCGGATCTCACGTTAGGCTGTGGTGCCTTTGAAACTTCAAGAGAGAGTTCTTGGCTCATCCTCATCACCTGACCTTTCCACCCTCTCAGGTGGGCTGGCCCCTGTCCTCCTTTGAGACCCACACCACATGTTCCCCGAAAGGCTCACCCCAGCTCTCTGCATTTTATCATGAGAGCCCGGGGCTTCTGAGGTGAAGCATTTGCCACTGCGGTAAGTGTGAGTGAAGAAAGATTTAAAATGCAAAGATATGAAACAAAAAATGTGAAGACATAAGATATAAAACACCTGCGCTTTCGGTTGTCCTCATTTGCACACATCTTGTTCAGCGATCCTTGTTCCTGCTTCTAAGATTTCTCATCTTTATCTTTTCCCCTAAATGGGCCCTTCAGTTCAGCCGTAATCGTCCTCGCAACCTCAAGAGAAAGGGTGGCCGCGTTGCTGTTCCAGGCCTGCAACCCGTTGGGCCTGCCCACTCCCACTTTCTCCCTGGGTCCCCCGCTGCAGGATGCCGTTGTTGCTGTGACAGGGGATGGAGTTAATGACTCTCCGGCTCTAAAGAAGGCAGACATTGGGGTTGCCATGGGGATAGCAGGTTCTGACGCAGCCAAAAACGCAGCCGACATGGTCTTGCTGGACGACAACTTTGCGTCCATCGTCACTGGGGTGGAGGAAGGTGAGTGAGTCTCAGGGCGTCTTCCCAAGGGCCAGGGTGGTCTGGGGGACTAGAAGCAAGTTCTGAAGGAGAAACCTCTCTGCCTAGGTCGCCTGATCTTTGACAACCTCAAGAAGACGATTGCTTACACCCTGACCAAGAACATTGCTGAGCTGTGCCCCTTTCTGATCTACATCATCGTCGGGCTCCCTCTGCCCATTGGAACCATCACCATTCTGTTCATTGACTTGGGGACAGACATTGTAAGTGACACTGAAGGGAACAGGGTGTGATGCCTGCCCCCGGGGAGGTCGAGTTCAGGGTCGCTACCTTCAAGGGCAGGGGACGGACTAACTCAATGCTTCTCGGCTTCCATGCGACGGGGCCTGTAGCTCTGCATTTCTCACAGGTTCTCAGATGGTGCCCATTCTACCGGTCCACATGCCACACCTCAAAGCAAGGGTCCAGAGGCATCTGCCAAATGTTTGGAAATTAAAACCAGTCTACAGTGACTTTTTTTTTTTTCTCTTGAGACAGAGTTTCACTGTCATCGCCCAGGCTAGAGTACAGTGGTGCTATCTCGGCTCATTGCAACCTCCGCCTTCTGGGCTCAAGCAATTCTCCCACCTCAGCCTCCCAGGTAGTTGGGACTACAGGCTTGTGCCACCACACCTGGCTAATTTTTGTATTTTTAGTAGAGATGGGGTTTCCTGGCCTCAAGTGATCCACCTGTCTCGACCTCCCAAAGTGCTGGGATTACAGGCGTGAGTCACTACACCTGGCCTATAGCAAGCTTTTCAAGACATGAGTCTTCATCCTCAAAAAAAGAAAGAAAGAAAGAAATGCCATTGGTCAGTTTCAGCCTGTGTGCCTCCCTTTTTTTTTTTTTTTTTTTTTTTTTTTTTGAGACGGAGTCTCGCTCTGTCGCCCAGGCTGGAGTGCAGTGGCGCGATCTCGGCTCACTGCAAGCTCCGCCTCCCGGGTTCACGCCATTCTCCTGCCTCAGCCTCCCGAGTAGCTGGGACTACAGGCGCCCACAACCGCGCCCGGCTAATTTTTTGTATTTTTAGTAGAGACGGGGTTTCACCGTGGTCTCGATCTCCTGACCTTGTGATCCGCCTGCCTCGGCCTCCCAAAGTGCTGGGATTACAGGCGTGAGCCACCGCGCCCGGCCTCCCTTTTCTTTTGGGAAGATGGAGCTGTCACTCAGTCATCCAAATAACCTCTGGGGCCCAGTGACTAAAGTGATCGTCTCACAGCCACCCCCTGTTAAGTAAGAGACTCTGACATGGAAGCCCTTTACCTAAACACAGTAAGAAGTAGTGGTTATGAAGACTTTATAAAGCCTTGCCCTACAGTAATGTCACCTAAACCTTCCCCTTTTCCAATATCCATGTAAAGAAAGCCCCGTGAAAGCTGCCCAGGTCTGTGGTTTACATGGGCAAGCAGGGAAAGCAACAGACAGCAAGCTGAATTCTTAGCAGGACACTGGCCCTTCCAATTGCCCCCTTCCCGTCTCTTGTTTTCTATAACACCCAGGTAATCCCTAATTCCTAGAGAGACTGGAGATGCCTCTCCCTCTGAGGGATATTGAGGTCCCCAAAGTTGATGGGTCATTTTCCAAGCCCTTCACATTTGCCTGCCTGGCTCTGCTGCAGCGCTTCTCCAAGCCCGGTGCGGGCATCTCCTGGGAGCTTGCTAGACATGCACACCCTGGGTACTGGTGGACACCTGCAGCCCCAGCTACTCAGAAGGCCAGTGCGGGAGGATTGCTTCAGCTCAGGAGTTAGAGTCCAGCCTGGTCAACACAAGAGAGACCTAGTCTCTTAAAAACTAAAAATTAAGAACAAATAAAATAAAAATGTTATTGCAGATAACTGGGCTAGGAATGGAAATAGGTTGTACACCCATTGTCTAAAAGGAAAGAAAGAAATGCAAATTCTCTGGCTCCAGTCCAGTGCTCCTGAATCGGGAAGTCTGGAGGTGGGGTGCAATCATGTCTTTCAGCAGGTCCTCCCACCCGGAGGGAGAGGACGGCATAGAAATCCTCCCTGTAGGGGAAGAGTGCTTTATCACCCGCAGTCTTCAGAACTGCCAGCACAGGGTGATAAAAAGCAGCTGATTTCTAAAGGCACTATTCTTAAATTCCCATACAGACAACATGCCCTCTACTGCCTATAGCCTGATGGGCCAGCTCCATGCCCCCACCTCATCCAGCCAGTGCCCCACCCACCCCAGCCCCGCTCCCCTACTGTGGGTAGAGCAGAGCATCCTGGGGTTAGACCTCACCAGCCTCTTCCCCTCTAGATCCCCTCCATCGCCTTGGCCTATGAGAAAGCTGAAAGTGACATCATGAACAGGAAACCTCGCCACAAGAAGAAGGACAGACTGGTGAACCAGCCGCTTGCCGTGTACTCGTACCTGCACATTGGTACGATGAGGGCACGTCTTCCCCATCACACCAGGGCCTGCCCCGAGAACTGAATTCACTGGAGTCGGGGACACAGTCAGAAAGTGTGGTTTTCCTCCAAGGCCTGGGTTGGGGAGGGAGGGGGAACTAAGAGCCGACAGGGACAGGACGAGGCAGTTCCCTGAGGCCATCATAGAACCTGTGTCCTATCTCTCTTGTTCTTTCAGGCCTCATGCAAGCCCTGGGAGCTTTCCTTGTGTATTTCACTGTCTATGCACAGGAGGGCTTTCTGCCCCGCAGTCTCATTAACCTGCGGGTAGAATGGGAGAAGGACTACGTGAATGACTTGGAAGACAGCTATGGGCAGGAATGGGTGAGTGGCGGGAGCCCTGCCGCAGAGTCCACCTGATTCTCTCCATGCTGATTGCCCTGCCCAGACTTACACAGAACCTCCATGTCCCTGACAGCCCGGGAAAGCTTTAATTAATAGGGCTCAGGGCCCCCTTGCTGACACGTGTTTGGCCTTTGCCGGGTCTCAAGACTCAGCCTCCTCTCTCGGACTGGACGCCAAGAGGTCCCTTTTTTAACTTCAGCTTTGCCATTGGTATAGAAGAGTGACCAGCCCAGCCACACCTACAGTGGGTCCAAATAAATTTACATCGTTCAGGCCGGGTGCGGTGGCTCACGCCTGTAATCTCAGCGCTTTGGGAAGCTGAGGAGGGAGAATCACTTGAGCCCAGGAGTTTGAGACCAACCTGGCCAATGAGACCCTACCTGTATTAAAAATAATAGTAATGATAATTTTTAAAAGATTAACATTTTCCCCTACTCAGGTGGTTCAGGAAGGAAAAATGTTTCTTTCCAAACACTAGGAGGTGGCCCACTCTCAGTCTGGGTGAGGTGTGGAGACAGCATGAAGCTGTAGAGAACTGCACTGCAATTTCCTAGAAGTTTTCCTTTGGGCCTCATGGTCTCTTCCTTCTCTGCCCGTTCACAGACAAGGTACCAGAGGGCATACCTAGAATGGACGGGCTACACGGCTTTCTTTGTTGGCATCCTAGTCCAGCAAATAGCAGATCTGATCATCAGGAAAACGCGGAGGAATTCCATCTTCCAACAGGGTCCCTTCAGGTACTGCCTGTGCCCGGCCTCCTGGCGCAGCCCTGGGCCTGCCGTGCGAGGATGACGATGATTTGTTTTTCACAAGACCGAGTTCTGGCCACACCTGTAACCCCAGAGGCATTGACTCTTCTGGCGGCTGGGTGTACGATCATGAAGCCACAAGAATCCCAAGTCTGTCTGCTTTTGCGTGTCTTGCAGAAATAAAGTCATCTGGGTGGGGATCGCCTCACAGATCGTCATTGGGCTGGTCCTCTCCTATGGCCTTGGAAGTGTCACAGCCTTGAGTTTCACCATGCTTAGGTGAGTTTACCGTCAGCAGCATGGAGGAAAGAGCCAGCCTCTGCGTTGAGCTGTCACAACCTAAATAAACCTGAGGATTCCCAGGTTTCCAGGTTCCTCCCCCAAGTCTTTTCAAAAGACGTCAGACTGATCCCATGCTCTATGAGGCCAAAGCTTTGATCTGCATTTTCCACAAGTGGAAATGGGTTTTCTAGACCTCACCAACCCGCCTTCATCCTCATCCAACAGGTTGCTTCAAAGGCAGACATTGCTTCTGGCAGTCACAGTGCGGGTTAAACCAGGAGCTTTCCAGCTTTGTGTTGTGGGACCTCGTGGATTTGTTGTTCTTTGCAGTAAAGCAGGACAAATGAACGAGAAGCCCCATTCCCATTGGGCAGGGTTGGGCTATTCCTGTGGATGAGTCAGGGCTCACCCTCCACCCCTCTGCTTCCAGGGCTCAGTACTGGTTTGTGGCTGTGCCGCACGCCATCCTGATCTGGGTGTATGACGAGGTGCGGAAGCTCTTCATCAGGCTCTACCCTGGAAGTGAGTAGCCTATGATTTTAGAGGCTCTGTTTACCCACTTCAACAGACTCTCCATTTCTGATGTGCTTTTTTCTACCTCTACAGGCTGGTGGGATAAGAACATGTATTATTAAGACCACCTCACTTCCTATGTCTCACAGTGGCACGTTGGGGCGCACCTGTTCATCTTCTGACCATTTGCTGGGAGATTCCTCTGAAGGGCAGACATTGTCAAAATTCAACAAGAGGAAATTTTCATGCAGAAAGCTGTATGCAGGATACTCACTGACGTTTTGCATTTTAAAACTGAAATTGAACTCTTTATATAGGATCTTCTCTTCTATCTCCATCTCCTTGTTAAAAAAATATGTACATTTTGAGGTAATGGTACAGGGAAGAATGTGTTTATATGTATATGAAGCTCCTTGATGTTAATAGTCTTGTGTAACCCAGGCATCTACTGGGGCCTGCCTTGAGCTCTAGCTAGGATTGCTCAGAACTCCTTTCCACACCCTATTAAAGGCCCCATGACCTCCCTAAGATTTCTGCGAATCCCCCCTGAGAAGCTGTGTTTTCATGGTCTCCTTGCTCAAAAAAGGCCAACTCACCCAAGGGTCTGCAGGAGATGGAAGTGGCGGCAGGTTTACATCACAGCCGCAAGCATGACCTCAGCTTTGACTCGTTTGACTCTGAGACGTCCTTCTTGAAGGCCCTTGCCACCTGGCTGTGACAGTTTCCCTGGCCATGTCACCCCGTCCCACCTCTGGTCACCTCTCCCGCCCTTTAGACCCATGTCGCCCTCCACCCCTACGTCAGCTCCTCCAAAACAGCTCCCAGTTCATTTTGCATATCCTAACTCAAAATGCTCAGCTAATCCGAGGGGCTTTCTTCACCAGGATTCAACCCTAGCAGAGAGCTGTTGTGGTTTCGATAGTAATATTTCTTGTAAATCAGTTGTCAGGTGCTCTCCAGCAATGACGTTTTGTCAGTCATGTTTCATGTTTTAACTTAGGTATATTCATGTGTGACACACCCATGTTGACAGGCCCGGAAAGGTTTCATTTTTAAGTAAAAGATGTTTTATAAACCCAGGTTTAATTGTGGTGTTCTAATTGATTCATATTTTTCTTTTTTTTTTTTTTTTGAGACGGAGTCTCGCTCTGTAGCCCAGGCTGGAGTGCAGTGGCCAGATCTCAGCTCACTGCAAGCTCCGCCTCCCGGGTTCACGCCATTCTCCTGCCTCAGCCTCCCGAGTAGCTGGGACTACAGGCGCCCGCCACCTCGCCCGGCTATTTTTTTGTATTTCTTAGTAGAGACGGGGTTTCACCGTGTTAGCCAGGATGGTCTCGATCTCCTGACCTCGTGATCCGCCCGTCTCGGCCTCCCAAAGTGCTGGGATTACAGGCTTGAGCCGCCGCGCCCGGCCGATTCATATTTTTCTAGAATGAAGAGCATAGGACAAAAATAGTAAGATATGATTTCTTATTTTCTTTTCCTTGCTCCTTCTGGTCATTTTACTTATCTGTGGAAGATCTGGAAATGTAGGATTTTTCTTTTTTTTTTTTTTTGAGACGGAGTCTCGCTGTGTCTCCCAGGCTGGAGTGCAGTGGCGTGATCTCGGCTCACTGCAAGCTCGGCCTCCCGGGTTCACGCCATTCTCCCGCCTCAGCCTCCCAAGTAGCTGGAACTACAGGCGCCGCCACCTCGCCCGGCTAGTTTTTTGTATTTTTTAGTAGAGACGGGGTTTCACCCTGTTAGCCAGGATAGTCTCGATCTCCTGACCTCGTGATCCGCCCGTCTCGGCCTCCCAAAGTGCTGGGATTACAGGCTTGAGCCACCGCGCCCGGCCAGGATTTTTCTTTTGAACTCTTCCTCATGGACCCAGGGCTCCAGCCGGGGCCTCTGATGTGCCCACAATTCTTGGTCGGACGCCTGTGGGAGGGCCCGTTTTTCCGCAGCAGCACTCGAGAGAAGGGTTCCACAGCCTTTCCCTCAACCGCACACCTCGCACTAACTGATTTGACAGAACCTGAGAATTATGTTTGGTTAAACTTTCCTCATCCAGTGGCCTGCCCCGTCACCTCTCTCCATTATAGTCTTTCACTCGGGGGCATCTGGAGCTGATGGCTCTCGGGTGGCATCGGTGGGACAGGAAAAGGCAGCCCTAGAGTCACCATGCTCTTGGGGTCACATGTAGGAGCAGGAAAGAGGGAAGGAGACTATCCTTATAACTTTATGTATGTAGATTCCAGTGTGTATTGTGTGCAGCCATGTAAGCTGAAATAACGTTGCTGTCCTCTGGAGATTTGTCATCTATGTTCAACCACAATTATCATGGGACTAATCTATCAGTAGTTCCAATGAACTGGAAACGCTTCCCAGAATGGTTTGGGCAGTGTGGTCATGGCTTTCTCATTCCAGTCTCAACAAGGCAGCTAATGCTTTCTAGACTTCAGCTAAGAATAGCTTGACCTTACTTACTCTTTCCTGACAGGCCACCCGAGTGCTCGTGGCTGCAACGCTTGGCAGCTCTTGGTCCTGCCAATGCCAGCAGGACAAGGCCATCAATTTAGCACAAAGCTGCAAGGTTTAACTTGGGGTTGGATTGGGGTTGAACGGAGTTGACTTGGAATTAGAAGCCTCTTCATAGCAGGAACTGTGTATGAAATAACGTTCATAATTGTGCTTATTTACTCTCGCAAAAGGTGACACTCAAATAAACAAATAACTAACTTAAGAAATCCCGGAAGAGACACTACTATATCGAGTAACTTTCTTAAGTTCGAGACAGAAAAAGGCAATAAAATCCCATTTCAGGGGTGTTTTTGGAAGAACTATTTAATTGACCAACTGAAGCCTAGATAGCTTTTATTATAGGAAAAAAGTGATGTCAATTTAAATCTAATTGATGTGGTAGAGTATCTCAGAGACCTAAACATGACGCTGAATTCCTAGAGTCTTTGTTTTTTAAAACAATCTATTTTATTCTGATTATAAAATTGCAGCTCTAAATGAGCTATTTTCTTAAATAAAACATTTAGAATAAATGAGATTAAAAATAAATTAAAATCACCCTGAATCTCACTATGTAGTCATATACCTAAATGAAAGAGTAATTATTTCTTTGGAGTTTTTCCATGCATATATTTATTTTTAGGTAAAATTAAATGAAGTTTTCAATTCTGCCTTTTTTATTTAACATCAAAAACCTGGGGTTAATGACTGCACAGTATTCTAGATTGAGAGTGCTTTCGCTGACTCTACCTGCACTGTGAGATAGCTCATTAATTTCCTGCTAGGCATCCTTCTCAAAAAGGCTGCATCTTATTCTCAATATTGTACCACACATCTCCGTTTTATACAAGATTCCTCAAATTGGAATTAAGGCATTCAGAGCATTGTTAAGGCTCTGGCTACACACTGCCTAATTTATCTTTAGCTAAGCTATATCAGTTTACACCCCCCCCCCCCAGCAATAGAAAAAGAATATTTATCTGGCCTATCATTAAGCTATGAACTCTCAGTCAACCATAGAGCTTTTTATAATTCAACAAAGATGTAGGAAGTGCTCCTGTATGGCTCCAGAACACAGCCCGGAACAAGATGGATCATGGAGCCAGGACACCAGTAGAGGGGCGAAAAGAAAATACAAATTGTGATAAGGTCTTGAAAAGGCATAATGGGGCTTAGAAAACCGGGTGATAGGATTGAGGGTGGTCAGCTAAGTCCTTTTAAATAGGGCAAAGTCCTTTTTGTTGTTGTTGAGACAGAGTCTCGCACTGTAGCCCAGGCTGGAGTGCAGTGGCACAATCTTGGCTCACTGCAACCTCTGCCTCCTGGATTCAAGTGATTCTCCAGCCTTGGCCTCCCCAGTAGCTGGGACTACAGGCACCCACCACCACACCTGGCTAATTTTTGTATTTTTAGTAGAGACAGGGTCTCATCATGTTAGCCGGGCTGGTCTTGAACTCCTGACCTCAGGTGATCCGTCCACCTCGGCCTTCCAAAGTGCTAAGATTACAGGCGTGAGCCACCATGCCCGGCCCAGCAAAGTCCTTTTTGAGGAGATGAATGCAAAGAAGCAGACAGAATGACAGGAAAAGGGAACGGCATGAGCAAAAGCTCTGAGAGGTCAGAGGGACCTAGAAGGAACACATAGCCAGGGAAGACTGGGGAACGGGGACCTGGAGGGACAGGCAAGAATCTCACCCTAGAGGGGCTCAGAGACCAAATGAAGGAGGTTGGATTTAATTTCAAAACAAGCTATTAGGCCTGGTGCAGTGGCTCACACCTTTAATCTCAGCACTTTGGGAGGCTGAGGCAGGAGGATCACTTGAGACCAGGAGTCTGAGACCAGCCTGGGCAACATAGGGAGACCCCATCTCTACAAAAACAAACAAATAAGCTATTGAAGACAATAAAAGTGGTGTCCTGATCCAGTTGACGTGTTCCAAAGTGATCCAGATCATTTTGGCTTCTGTGTAGAGGATGGAAGGCAGACCAGGCTGTGGTAACTGGTGAGTGTACCTTCAACCAGATACACACACTCAATGGAGGAGTTTCTTAAGGGGGATTGCCTCTAGGTGACTCGAGACATGTATGTTCAACTCAGGCTCCTAGAAAGGCTCACAACCACCCTGACTGCCCACATCACAATCGAGACAGACAGTGGAGATGCTCAGGCAGGTGTCATCTCACCAGGAGCCTAGAACAAGACATAGGTCTCATTGCACACGGGCTGTACTCCTTAAGAGCCTGGACAGGTGCTTCTGACTCTACGAAGATCATGAGTTCTCCACATTTGTTCATTCTGCTATCATCATTCCACTAGTGGCATCTAATGTCTCTTAAAAAGACAGTGGCAATCACTGATATTTATTAAGTATCTATTATGTTCTGGGTTCCTAACAGCATGATCTTATTAAGGCTCACAACGGCCCCGTCAGCTGTGGCATCAGCCATGCTTTACACTCAGGAAGCTAAGCCTAGAGGCCCACTGACTTCCTGGCACTGTGACCTCTCCTGCCCACTAAGAGGCTCCACTGTAGAATCTGGAAGGTGGTTAAGGGAGAGTTTGCCCTTCAGTGGAAAATAGATGCCTCTAGAGCATAGCCTGCAGGTGTTGAGTTCTATCTTCCAGCGCTGCAGGTTATGGATAACTGAGAGCAAGGCAAAGTATTTCTACAGATATGCAAATGAATCCTATCCGGAGGAGTGAAGACCTTTCCTCCCCAGAAAAGCCAGTTTTGCTTCCTTTGCACCATCAACCAACATTCCTCATTCCAGATAAACGCGTCCCTCTTTGCTCCTTTCAGTAGATGGTAACAACTGCCTAGTTTCCTATTTAAGTGGCGAGCTTTTCAAAAAATCTTTAATATGTGTTCACTTTTATATCTGTATGAAAAAATTATCCTCACGCAATGAACAGAGGAAGAAAAGCACAATTCCCTCCTCATTTAGGGTCCTTCTCAGCCCCTCCGTGAAGTCAGGCACCCAGCCAGCCCGAGCTCCTGAACCCCCGCCTGCTCCAGGGCCATTCTGCTATCGTGCAGGGATGCTGTTTTTTCCTGCTTCAGACCAGTTCTCTCAGCAAGTTCTTTCTTCCCCGGCTCCATTCCTACTTTTCCACCCTCCCCTCTGACATACCAGAACCCAGCTTGCGGGATTTTATCTTCTTGGTCCAGAGGTTCTAAGATAAAGTTAACTGGAAATTTAAGGTAAAAGCCTGAAAGGAATAGAAGCTGCCCTCCTCAGACTTGCTGTGCAGGTAAATTGAGATTCGGTGGAGTGAAGCATTTCAATGCAAGAGTTTATTTGCAGTTTGGGGGATTTATTTTTTTCTAATTTTTTTTTACATTTTCTATTTACATAAAGGGATTTCTTCCACTCCACCTGCCCCCGCCGCCTCTGCTTTCAATCTTTTTTTCTTTTCTTTTTTCTTTCTTTTTTTTTTCTTTTTCTTTTTCTTTTTTTTTTTTTTTTTTTTTTTTTTTTTTTTTTTTTTTTTTGAGACAGAGTCTCGCTCAGTTACCCAGGCTGGAGTGCCAGAGTGAGTGCAATGGTGCAATCTCAGCTGCAACTTCTGCCTCCCAGGTTCAAGCAGTTCTCCTGCCTCAGCCTTCTGAGTAGCTGGGACTACAAGTGCACTCCATCACGCTCAGCTAATTTTTGTAGAAATGGAGTTTGGCCATATTGCCCAGGCTGGTCTTGAACTCCTGGGCTCAAGTGATCCACCCACCTTGGCCTCCCAAAGTGCTGGGACTACAGGTGTGAGCCACCACCCCCAACCACTTTCACTGTTTCAAGTGAAGCACCTGCTGCGAACACAGCACAGTGCAGATCAATGCTGTGCTGGTCTGAGAGGACGAAATGATGCAATAGGGAAGACCAGGCATGTCTACAAATAAACTGTCAACCAGGGGCAGGATTTGGCCCAGGTCTTGAGAGGTATACAGTGCTGTGTGTGTCCAGGGAGACCATCTTTGGTTGGCAACAGTGGAGGATGCCAGGAGGCAAGGCACCCAACTCAGCCTTGAGAAGTAGGGTTCCAATTGCAGAGGTGAAGCAGAGGAAGGGGCAGGGGCCAAAGATGTGCCCAGGTGAGTCACAGCCATGTCCCTGTGAGCCAGCTCCCTCCAGGACAAAGTCAATGTGGGCAGAGACCCCATGGCCTGGGTCTAGCATTCCACCTGGTATTCCTAGGGGGGCTGCAGTATCCATTGACCAAACCCCTACAGACAGAAATAAGATTGCCTGTGGGAGGAGAACTCTAATCAGCCCATCAAGGGCTACGGTAGAGATCTGCAGAAAGCCACCTTACACACGAGCCAGGATGCTAAAGGCTGTCCATAAGGAGGGGCTTACGTAGCGATAGAAAAGGATGCCCTTCCTAGCAGCATGGATGCAGCTGAAACCATTACCTTAAGCAAATTAATGCAAAAACAGAAAATCAAATACCGCATGCTCTCACTTCCAAGTAGCAGCTAAACACTGGGTACCCTTGAACACAAAGATGAGAGCAACAGACACTGGAGACTCCAAACGCGGGTGGAGGGAGGGAGGAAGGGAGGCAGGTATAGAATAGCTACCTACTGAGCACTGTTTACCCCTTGGGGAACCGGATCATTAGAAACCCAAACTTCAGCACCGTGAAATAGATCCATGTAACAAACCTGCACATCTGAACCTAACATAAAAATAAAAAATAAATTAAAAAAAAGAAGAAAAGGGCCCATCTGTAGCAGAGACCAAGAAAAGCGCCAGGCCCTGAGTCCCTGGTGTGCCCCCGAACCCTTGGCACGGGAGGGGCCTGGTCCTGCTGAGGCGTGAGGATGGCATCCCAGGCAGACCTGGGCTTAATTTGGGAACCGGGTGTCAGGACACAAAGCCACATCTGCTGACTCTAACTCCGCACTGACCTGCCAACCTTCTGACTTGTGACGCAACAGGGCAGGGGCGGGGAGGAGGCCGGCTGGGGATGTGAGGACCTGGGCAATGTCACCGAGACTGTATGACTGCACCTAGTCACAGTGGAATCAGCCTCTGTGAGCCATGAACGCCCCGGAGGCCACGGCCCAGCAGACCCCGGCATGGAGAGGCAGGGCTAGTGCTGGCCTGCCGCACGGCCGTAGGGTACGGGGACGCAGGGGGTAGAGTACACCAAGAAAGCCATGGGGTTCTGGGTAAGCTGGAGTTGTGAGGGACGTATGATAGGATTCGGCTTGTGCTGGGAGATCCTGAGGAGGGTCTCAGGAAGCAAGAGCCAGGGATGGATTGGGTGCCATTGGGAAGTGAGGGCAAACTGGGGATCAGGTGAAGGAGGACAGAGCTGTCACGTTTTCTCAGGGGAAACTCGCCTCCTCTAACCACCACCCATTGAACCCGCTTCTACAAGGGCAAGTCTAGCAAATTGCTTTAATCTTCAGACACTAAAACCCAGTGCTTGGACTATCTCAAGGACGGCTGCATCCCTGTTTGTCTCTAAAAGGCTGTATTTTACCACCAAAAATGGAAGACTTAGGGCAACAGGACAAATTTGTGTCATCTTTCCCTTGCAATTAGACTGGAGTCTCCAGAAGCTAGCAGCCATTCCATTTGTATTATACATTAATTCATCTAGCTCCTTCATAAGCAGTAATAAACTTCTTCACATATTGCATTATCAGAGAGAAGCCACTGTAGCCACTCTGTGAAAATAGAATAGACCCCACCCAAAATTTGGTTCAGATGTCAAGACTATTGATGCCACACACACACACACCAAGAAGATATTAAAAGGTTTATTATTTACATAATGACATTTCTCCCAAGGTGGTTCCCAAGCAGCTCCAAAAATGGCTTGAGAGAGGAGGGAGAGAAGAGTGGCATGGGGTTTTTAAAGAGGGGTCCGAAAGAGAGAACATCCAGGCATTCTTATCACCTTGCCCAGATGTGGGGCAATTCACAGGTGAGGAGAATGAATCTCAGAAAGGGAAAGGAAGGGTTGATGCTTAAAAGCTGTTAGCAGCAGACATCAAAAAAAAATGGAGTGAGGCTGGCCATGGTGGCTCACACCTATAATCCTAGCACTTTGGGAGGCTGAGGCAGGCAGATCACTGGAGGCCAGGAGTTTGAGACCAGCCCGGACAACATAGCGAAACCCCATCTCTATTAAAAATACCAAATAATTAGCCAGACGTGGTGGCACGTGTGTGTAATCCCAGCTACTCGGGAGGCTAAGACACGAGCATTGCTTGAACTTGAGAGGCGGAAGTTGCAGTGAACTGAGATCGCGCCACTGTACTCCAGCCTAGGCAATGGAGTCAGACTCTATCTAGAAAAAGAAAAAAAAAATAGTCAGACTCTATTACACAGGGCATGTCTGAGTTCAGTATGCTCAGTGAGAGAAGAGGACAAGTGTAAAGAAACTACAGTACAGGTTACAGAGCCCCTGTGACGTGCCCAGAATCATGCTAGGCACTCACTGTAGGGCCTTCCATGGTGCTTATTATTTGCCAGACACTCTTCAAAGCACTTTGATACATATTAACTCATTTAATTCTCACAACAACCTTAAGAGGTGGGTACTATACAGTCGGCCCTCCGAATCCATGGATTACACCAACTGGGGATTGAAAGTATTTGGAAAAAAATATGGATGGCAGGGCGCAGTGGCTCACGCCTGTAATCCCAGCACTTTGAGATGCCCAGATGGGCGGATCACTTGAGGTCAGGAGTTTGAGACCAGCCTGGCCAACATGGCGAAACCCTGTCTCTACTAAAACACAAAAATTAGCTGGGCGTGCTGGTAGGCGCCTATAATCCCAGCTATTTGGGAGGCTGAGGCAAGAGAATCACTTGGAACCAGGAGGCAGAGGCTGCAATGAGCCAAGATTGTGCCACTGCACTCCAGTCTGGGCAACTGAGTGAGACTCCATCTTAGGGAAAAAAAAAAAGAAAAGAAAAGAAAAAAAAGGATGGTTTGCATCTGTACTGAATATATAGACTATTTTTCCTTGTCATTACTCCTTAAACAATACAGTACAACAACTATTTACATAGCTTTTATATTGCATGAGTTATTATGAGTAATCTAGAGGTTATTTAATGTATATGAGAGGATGTGTGTAGGTTATATGCAAATACACCATTTTACATCAGGGACTTAAGCATCAGTGGATTTTGGTATCCAGGGGGAGTCCTAGAACCAATTGCCCACGAATACTGAGGGACAACTATATGATCAACGCATCTTGCAGATTAGAACACTGGGATGTAGAGAGGCTAAGTTGCCCAGGCACGCAAAATTAGCTTCAAGCAGCAAAGTCAGGAATCAAGCCTGATCAGCCTGACTCCGAAGTCTGTAATCTTAGTTATTGTGTGATACCATCTCTGATAAACAGGAGCTTAGTTAATGCCTAGGAAATCCAAAAATATTTAGCCTTTTTAACGCGGTGAAACCCCATCTCTACTAAAAAAAAAAAATACAAAAAAATTAGCTGGGGGTGGTGGTGGGCACCTGTAGTCCCTGCTACTCAGGAGGCTGAAGCAGGAGAATAGCGGGAACCCGGGAGGCGGAGCTTGCAGGGAGCCGAGATCCATCTCCATTGGAATCATAACCAGGGTTGGCGAACTGCATGGAATGCACATCCAACTAGAGAATGAGAGGGTAGGAGGGCGTACAGGACAGACAGTGGCAGCCAAAAACTGCCGTGATGAGACCATGAGAGCTGAGATGGGACTTTGCTTCAGGATCTGTATAACTTCTTATTCTACTTTGACGCTGGAAGGAGGGATGGAGAGTCTTCCCACCGCAGAGGAGGCCAGATCAGAGTTTGGCCACGCAGGAGGAGCAGCTGCAGGTGTGCGGACACCGCCCCCCGCTACCCCCCCGCCCCGTCCCCGCTCCCCCACCCCTGCAGACTCCACCCCAGCCAGGTGCTTGTGGTAGCTCCCAGGAAATACCCTGGGGCCAGCATTCAGCAGCCAGCGGCAGGCCCCATCAGTGACTAACATGGGTCCGTTCTGTGGCCATCTAAAACAACAGGCTGCATTTAGCTCTTAAAAGTCAGCCCCTGGCCGGGGGCAGTGGCTCACTGCGCCTGTAATCCCAGCACTTTGGGAGGCCGAGGTGGGCGGATCACGAGGTCAGGAGATGGAGACAATCCTGGCTAACACGGTGAAACCCCGTCTCTACTATAAAAACACAAAAAATTAGCCGGGCGTGGTGGCGGCACCTGTAGTCCCAGCTATTCGGAAGGCTGAGGTGGGAGAATGGTGTGAACCCGGGAGGCGGAGCTTGCAGTGAGCCGAGATTGCGCCACTGCACTCCAGCCTGGGAGACAGAGCGAGACTCCTTCTCAAAAAAAAAAAAAAAAAAAAGTCAGCCCCTCCCAGCTACTGGAGAGGCTGAAGCAGCAGTATTACTTGAAACCAAGAGCTGGAGACCGGCCTGGGCGACATAGGGAGATTCAGACTCCAAAAAAAAAAAAAAAAAAAAAAAAAGAAAAAAGAAAAACATTCGTTTAGTGTGGGTCTGGCGCCCTCTGGTGTTTTTGTTTGTTTGTTTGTTTTTTATTCTACTTTATGTTCTAGGGTACATGTTCACAACTTGCAAGTTTGTTACATAGGTATACATGTGCCATATTGGTGTGATGCACCCATTAACTCGTCATTTACATTAGGTATATCTCCTAATGCTATCCCTTCCCCCTCCCCACAACAGGCCCCGGTGTGTGATGTTCCCCACCCTGTGTCCAAGTGTTCTCATTGTTCAATTCCCACTTATGAGTGAGAACCTGTGGTGTTTGGTTTTCTGTTCTTGCCATAGTTTGCTGAGAATGATGGTTTCCAGCTTCATCCATGTCCCTACAAAGTATATGAACTAATCCTTTTTTATGGCTGCATAGTATTCCATGGTATATATGTACCACATTTTCTTAATCCAGTCAGTCACTGATGGACATTTGGGTTGGTTCCAAGTCTTTGCTATTGTGAATAGTGCCGCAATAAACATATGTGTGCATGTGTCTTTATAGCAGCATGATTTATATAATCCTTTGGGTATATCCCCAGTAATGGGATGGCTGGGTCAAATGGTATTTCTAGTTCTAGATCCTTGAAGAATTGCCACACTGTCTTCCACAAGGTTGAATTAGTTTATAGTCCCACCAACAGTGTAAAAGTGTTACTATTTCTCCACATCCTCTCCAGTACCTGTTGTTTCCTGATTTTTTAATGATTGCCATTCTAACTGGTGTGCGATGGTATCTCATTGTGGTTTAGATTTGCATTTCTCTGATGGCGAGTGATGATGAGCATTTTTTCATGTGTTTGTTGGCTGCATAAATGTCTTCTTTCAAGAAGTGTCTGTTCATATCCTTTGCTCACTTTTTGATGGGGTTGTTTGATTTTTTCTTGTAAATTTGTTTGAGTTCTTTGTAGGATCTGGATATTAGCCATTTGTCAGATGAGTAGACTGCAAAAATTTTCTCCCATTCTGTAGGTTGCCTGTTCACTCTGATGGTAGTTTCTTTTGCTGTGCAGAAGCTCTTTAGTTTAATTAGATACCATTTGTCAATTTTGGCTTTTGTTGCCATTGCTTTTGGCGTTTTAGACACGAAGTCCTTGCCCATGCCTATGTCCTGAATGGTATTGCCTAGGTTTTCTTCTAGGGTTTCTATGTTTTAGGTCTAACATTTAAGTCTCTAATCCATCTTGAATTAATTTTTGTATAAGGTGTGAGGAAGGGATCCAGTTTCAGCTTTCTACATATGGCTAGCCAATTTCCCCAGCAACTTTTATTAAATAGGGAATCCTTTCCCCATTTCATGTTTTTGTCGGGTTTGTCAAAGATCAGATGGTTGTAGATCTGTGGTATTATTCCTGAGGGCTCTATTCTGTTCCATTCGTCTATATCTCTGTTTTGGTACCAGTACCATGCTGTTTTGGTTACTGTAGCCTTGTAGTATAGTTTGAAGTCAAGCAGCATGATGCCTCCAGCTTTGTTCTTTTGACTTAGGATTGTCTTGGCAATACGGGCTCTTTTTTGGTTCCATATGAACTTTAAAGCAGTTTTTTCCAATTCTGTGAAGAAAGTCATTGGTAGCTTGATGGGAATGGCATTGAATCTATAAATTACCTTGGGCAGTATGGCCGTTTTCACAATATTGATTCTTCTTATCCATGAGCATGGAATGTTCTTCCATTTGTTTGTGTCCTCTTTTATTTCATTGAGCAGTAGTTTGTAGTTCTCCTTGAAGAGGTCCTTCACATCCCTGTTAGTTGGATTCCTAGGTATTTTATTCTCTTCGAAGCAATCATGAATGGGAGTTCATTCATGATTTGGCTCTGTGTTTGTCTATTATTGGTATATAAGAATGCTTGTGATTTTTACACATTGATTTTGTATCCTGAGACTTTGCTGAAGTTGCTTATCAGCTTAAGGAAATTTTGGGCTGAGATGATGGGGTTTTTTAATATACAATCATGTCATCTGCAAACAGGGACAATTTGACTTCTTTTACTAATTGAATACCCTTTATTTCTTTCTCTTGCCTGATTGCCCTGGCCAGAACTTCCAATACTATGTTGAATAGGAGTGGTGAGAGAGGGCATCCCTGTCTTGTGCCAGTTTTCAAACGGAATGCTTCCACTTTTTGCCCATTCAGTATGACATTGGTTGTGGGTTTGTCATAAATAGCTCTTATTATTTTGAGATACGTCCCATCAATACCTAGTTTATTGAGAGATTTTAGCATGAAGGGCTGTTGAATTTTGTCAAAGGCCTTTTCTGCATCTATTGAGACAATCATGTGGTTTTTGTCTTTGGTTCTGTTTATATGCTGGATTACGTTTATTGATTTGCATATGTTGAACCAGCCTTGCATATGTTGAACCAGCCTTGCATCCCATGGATGAAGCCCACTTGATCATGGTGGATAAGCTTTTTGATGTGCTGCTGCATTCAGTTTGCCAGTATTTTATTGAGGATTTTTGCATTGATGTTTATCAGGGATACTGGTCTGAAATTCTCTTTTTTTGTTGTGTCTTTGCCAGGCTTTGGTATCAGGATGATGTTGGCCTCCTAAAATGAGTTAGGGAGGATTTCCTCTTTTTCTATTGATTGGAATAGTTTCAGAAGGAACGGTACCAGCTCCTCCTTGTACCTCTGGTAGAATTCGGCTGGAATCCGTCTGGTCCTGGACTATTTTTGGTTGATACACATTAATTATTGCCTCAATTTCAGAGCCTGTTATTGGTCTATTCAGGGATTCAACTTCTTCCTGGTTTAGTTTTGGGAGAGTGTATGTGTCCAGGAATTTATCAGTTTCTTCTAGATTTTCTAGTTTATTTGCGTAGAGGTGTTTATAGTATTCTCTGATGGTAGTTTGTATTTCTGTAGGGTCGGTGGTGATATTGCCTTTATCATTTTTTATTGCATCTATCTGATTCTTCTCTCTTTTCTTCTTTATTAGTCTTCTAGTGGTCTATCAATTTTGTTGATCTTTTCAAAAAACCAGCTCCTGGATTCATTGATTTTTTGGAGGGTTTTTTGTGTCTCTGTCTCCTTCAGTTCTGCTCTGATCTTAGTTATTTCTTGCCTTCTGCTAGCTTTTGAATGTGTTTGCTCTTGCTTCTCTAGTTCTTTTAATTGTGATGTTAGGGTGTCAATTTTAGATCTTTCCTGCTTTCTTTTGTGGGCATTTGGTGCTATAAATTTCCCTCTACACACTGCTTTAAATGTGTCCCAGAGATTCTGGTATGTTGTATCTTTGTTCTCATTGGTTTCAAAGAACATCTTTATTTCCGCCTTCATTTCATTATGTACCCAGTAGTCATTCTGGAGCAGCTTGTTCAGTTTCCATGTAGTTGAGCGGTTTTGATTGACTTTCTTAGTCCTGAGTTCTAGTTTGATGGCACTGTGGTCTGAGAGACAGTTTGTTATAATTTCTGTTCTTTTACATTTGCTGGGGAGTGCTTTACTTCCAACTGTGTGGTCAGTTTTGGAATAAGTGTGATGTAGTGCTGAGAAGAATGTATATTCTGTTGATTTGGGGTGGAGAGTTCTGTAGATGTACATTAGGTCCGATTGGTGCGGAGTTGAGTTCATTTCCTGGATATCCTTGTTAACTTTCTGTTTCGTTGATCTGTCTAATGTTGACAGTGGGGTGTTAAAGTCTCCCATTATTATTGTGTGGGAGTCTAAGTCTCTTTGTAAGTCTCTAAGGACTTGCTTTATGACTCTGGGTGCTCCTGTATTGGGTGCATATATATTTAGGATAGTTAGCTCTTTTTATTGAATCAATCCTTTTACCATTACATAATGGCCTTCTTTGTCTCTTTTGATCTCTGTTGGTTTAAAGTCTGTTTTATCAGAGACTAGGATTGCAACCCCTGCCTTTTCTTTCTTTTTTTTTTTTTTTGAGAGGGAGTCTCGCTCTGTCGCCCAGGCTGGGATGCAGTGGCGGGATCTCAGCTCACTGCAAGCTCCGCCTCCCGGGTTTACGCCATTCTCCTGCCTCAGCCTCCCGAGTAGCTGGGACTACAGGCGCCCGCCACCTCGCCCGGCTAGTTATTTTTTTGTATTTTTTAGTTGAGATGGGGTTTCACCTTGTTAGCCAGGATGGTCTCGATCTCCTGACCTCGTGATCCGCCCGTCTCGGCCTCCCAAAGTGCTGGGATTACAGGCTTGAGCCACCGCGCCCGGCCAACCCCTGCCTTTTCTTGTTTTCCATTTGCTTGGTAGATCTTCCTCCATCCCTTTATTTTGAGCCTATGTGGGTCTCTGCAAATGAGATGGGTCTCCTGAATACAGTATACTGATGGGTCTTGACTGTTTATCCAATTTGCCAGTTAGTGTCTTTTAATTGGACCATTTAGCCCATTTACATTTAAGGTTAATATTGTTATGTGTGAACTTGATCCAGTTCTCCCGGGAGACCAGGCCATGGCCCACAGCCCGGGCACTTCCAGGCACAGCTCCGGATGCCAAGTCCACCTGGACCCCGACTGAGATTAGAGAAGCCTGGAGAGGTGCGGGGGTGCGCAGGGAGCATGGGCTGTGGTCGCCATGGTGCCTGTTGGTCTTGTGGAGATGGATGCTCCTCCGGGTCAATCTCTGCCTTCTGGGGGTTGCCCTCAGTGTCGCTGCTGAAGAGGCCTCCGTCCTCCTGGTCCTTGCTGTGCGGGTCCCACGTCACTGCGTTCTCCTTGAGGTGCCGGCGGGCGTTGGTGAAGCTGGTGGAGACTGGCGTGAGGGTCATCATGGGCAGGGAAGGGTCTTCTCCTTCCTGAATTTGGAAAGCCAGGCCAAGGCCCTCGTTCTCTCCCAGAGAGCTGCGCTCCCTCCTGCGCGTGGGGAGAGCAGGGAGGCGGGGACAGGAGACCTGAGCCCCTGGGCGCCTCTCCCACGTGTCCCCCAGTCCCAACACTGGACCTCTTCAGGTTCCTCGCAGAGAGAGGCCTCGTTCCCAGGCCGGGTGCGCCGCGCAGCGGTGAAAGCCGCCTTCGCAGCCCGCAGGCGACCAATGGGTGCCGTTGGCTTTCGCCCGGAGGAGGGGACGGGCGTGGGGGCACTGGCTGCGGCGGAGCGCGGCGGGGTAGCGGTGGGGGTCGTGCGGTGGTTATGGAGGGGGTCCATCCGCCAGCCCTGGGCTCTGGGCGAGCTGCGGAGACCGGAGTTTTTCCCCAGCACGGAGCCGCGCAGGCCGGCGACCCCGCCCCAGGGCTCTACTGCTGGGACAGCGCCCGCGGCGCCGCTCCCGCCCCTCTTCAGCGCAGTCTGCGCCTCTCGCTGGGCCCCGCCAGCTCGCAGTGCGCGTTTATGCTGCGGTAAACGCACTGAAGGAACGCACAGCTTATCTCATAGGGTTTTGAACTGATTTTCGGTACGCCAGCTGGGGTGTGCTTTGCCCAATTCCGATCCTGTTTCCAGAGAACACAGGGGCTTAGACAATCTGTTATCTTCGCGTCCTGCCTTCCTTTTGGCGCCAGAACATCCTAGAGATCAGGGGCCTCTCCCATGCCCTGGAACCATCCTCTCACTGTGCTGCTCTTCCTTGGTGCCCACAATAGAGCTCCCGAAGGCAGGCCTGGATCAGGGGCGACTGGGGCCCTGAAGTGAGATGGAGCAAGGCAGAGCGACCCTCGGGAGAGGGGCATGGGGCGGCCCTGTGCTTTAGACTCAGTACCCTGTGGCTTGAGGAGGTGACACTGTGTCGACGTGCGGGTGAAGGGAGGACGGCTGAAGGTACATGCGGTCCCCGGGACCTCACAAACTCCGCTGACGCGGGTCACACCGGCGCGCACGCACAGCAGGGGCCTTAGCTACGGCGGGGCGAGGCGGGGCGAGGCGGGGCGAGGCGCCCTGCGGCAGACAGGCGCGCTCCCTTCTGGGCGAGCAGGTGCGAGGCGCGCGCCATGGACCGGCCCTTAGCTGAGTTTCGGTTTGCGCGCAAACTGCCTGCCTGGCGGCCCAACGCAGCGTTTCCAGCCGGGACGCACAAACCTCGGGAGAGAAGGTGGAAGCCGCAGCGACTCTAAAGGCAGCCCCCGGCTGACTAAAGCTGTTCTTGGTACGGAAACCGAGGCCCCAGGGCCCTACCCAGCCTGATTCAGGTGAAAGGAGGGAAGCCTCGGCCGGGTACCGGCGTCGGAGCCACTGTCGGACCTGGCCCTGCTGCCGGGGCGGGTCTGCTGGGCCTCCCTCCCGCTCCGGGCTAGACCTGATGTCTCCTGCCTCTCGCGTCCGCACTGATCTGGGCTTTAACATTTTCTTTCCAGCCCGCGAACCACGCAGCTCTGGATTCCAGGCAGGAAGCGAGGGTCAGGGTCCCGAAAGAAAGCACCCCTGTCCTTGAATTATTCACCCCGAATGGAATTATCATGACACCCTGTGGCTTTGGGAAACCTCTCCACAACCAAGTGGAGCCACAGCCCTCGGCTAACGAGGGTAGAAGGTGGAATTAGATACTGATCAAAAGTGGCAGTAATTAAGGCTTCGTTTGATTTACATCTGGGGCACATGCGGCTCGTAGCCCAGATAGCCGGTGACTTAGAAATGGGTTTGAATAGAAAATCTACAAAAGTGTGTTAGCTGTAACTGCCGGTGGTGGCAGAAGCTTGTTCAAGACAAAAACAACAACAAAAAGGATTTAGTGTAGCCTTTTCACACGTAATTTAATTATTTTGGTAATCTCTTATTTTGCAGATTTAATTTGCATCCTTTTGTGTTTTCATTTGGTTTTAACTCACGAGTAAAATGGTAAGGTGACTTGCAGTGAGACTGAAATGTCTACGTGGAGATACAGGACAAAACATATCAAGGGATAAGTGTTTTGCAACAATCTGTGCCAAGGGTTTGTTCCTCACAAGTGTAATAAGAACTAAAAGGTTTTTATTTTTTATTTTATTTTATTTATTTATTTATTTATTTTTTTTTGAGACAGAGTCTCACTCTGTCGCCCAGGCTGGAGCGCAACGAATGGCGTGATCTTGGCCCACTGCAACCTCTGCCTTCCAGGTCCAAGCAATTCTCCTGCCTCAGCCTCCTGAGTAGCTGGGAGGTACACACTAGGTAGTGTGCCACCATGCCCAGCTAATTTTTTTGTTCTTTTTAAATAGAAACAGGGTTTCACCATGTTGGCCAGGCTGGTCTTGAACTCCTGACCTCAAGTGATCCACCCGCCTCAGCCTCCCAAAGTGCTGGGATTATGGGTATGAGCCACTGCGCCCAGCCAAGATTACTTTTAAAATCGTTTTTTTTTTTTTTTTTTTTTTTTTTTTTTTTTTGAGACTGGGTCTCACTCTGTCATTCAGGCTGGAGGGCTGTGGTGTGATCTCGGCTCACTGCAACCTCCCCTCCCGGGTTCAAGCAATTCTCCTACCTCAGCTTCCCAAGTAGCTGGGACTACAGGTGTGTACCACCAAACACAGCTGGTCTAGAACTTTCTGAGTAAAACAATTGCTTAAGATTTTAGAATCAATTTCCCTTATTCTTTTTCTCTTTGCAGTTAAAAAACAATGTCTAACCCACGCAATGAGCTTTTGACTATATACCTCATTTCAAAAGGAATATGAGATCATTGAGTTGGACCCAGAGAAACTGAACTCAGAGAAAACTTCCATTATCGAGAACCCAAAAGCTGATGGCCAGACAAAAGGATGAGAGGAAATGCTGGACCTCCAGTTTGTTATTAATTGCTCTTTTTTGTTTTGTTTTTTTATTGAGGTGGAGTCTCTCTCTTTCACCTAGGCTGGAGTGCAGTGGTGCAATGTTGGCTCACTGCAACCTCTGCTGTCCAGGTTCAAATGATTCTTGTGCCTCAGCCTCCCGAGTAGCTAGGACTACAGGCGTGTGACACCACGCCCAGGTAGTTTTTTTCTATTTTTGGTAGAGACGGGGTTTCACCATGTTGGTCAGGCTGGTCTCAAACTCCTTACCTTAGGTGATCCACCTGCCTTGGCCTCCCGAAGTCACCGTGCCTGGCCAATTGCTCTGTTTTTCATAAGGGACTCTGCCTTAAGCTCATTTTCATTGACCTATCATTTCTGGTTTTGCTCTGGTGTGAAAATTCTCATTAATTTTTTTCTTCAGATTATCTCTAGTTCAGAAAAAATAAAATTATAAAATATAATTTATAATTCATGTGACATAATTTTGATGGCATACTGTGGCCTGTCAGAGATTTCTTTAACATTCCTTTTTGTTTGTTTAGTTTTGGCTTTTGGTTTAAAGAGTTTGTTGAAACATGATTTGTATACTATAGAATTTATCTTTTAACATACAGTTCAAAGATTATTAGTAAATTTACTGAGTCATGCAACCATCACTACAGTCCAACTTTAGAACATTTTCATCACTCCAAGAAGATGCGTCATGCCCATTAGCAGTCACTACACATTTCCAGCCCCAGCCCTATGCAAACATTAATCTACTTTCTGTCTCTATACATTTGTGTATTCCAGATGTTTCATGTAAATGGAATTATACAGTATGGTAAACATATTTTTCATCTACTTATTTTTATATTCAACTAGGTTCAACATGTAGCCATAACCAAATATTTAAATTTTCTCTCTGGAAGCTTGAAAATATTTATTTTTCTTGATACTTACTTCTCCTTCTGATTTCTGTTTTCTATACTGAAACAGTCTTTTAAATGATTGCATTCATTGATTAATTCCTTATTTTTCTCTTCTAGAAGACCTTCTTTTTCACTCTCGAAACAGCAGCTTTGGATATTAATTACTATTTGTTCATTATCCCCTTTCTTATGAGCACCATCTAGTTGCTGTTCAAGCAACAGATTTTCATGTTGTAGTTGAGATATCCGCTCCTCTAATAGTCTCGCTTTCCTTTATTTGATGCTGTGTTTGGCTTAGGTCCTTTGGCACACTTTTTTTTTTTTTTTTTTTTGAGTTAAAAGATAACAATTAGTTACTGAACAACTTTCTAAAGCTGGAATTAAATTCAATACCCTAAAAAGTAAACTCCATGAGACAAGAAGTTCTCACAGATAATTTTGTATTGTTCAGACGGCCAAATTAAGTCATCAAGGCCATCCCTAAAATGTGTTCGCTTTTTGACCTTTTTCTTTTGATGCTTTCTTTGCAGGCCTGTCATACTTTCTCCTTCCTAGGAAATTGCTGATGGTAGGTTTTCGCATCTTGTCTTTGTTGCATTGATCCATCATCGTCAGCAGATGTACTATTATATAGGTTTTCTGATACCTCTATTCTTTTTTTTTTTACTTTTGTGCTTCTTCCTCCTTCAACCTGTGGTTATTTATTTTCACTTTTCTCAGGCCTTTCTTGTTCTTCCTCTGAAGTCACTTCTAAGTCTTGTTCTGCTCTAGATGTTTGTACATCCTTTCTTTTTACTGCATTCCTCACAGCAGACTTTTCCATTTCAGTGGTAGGCTTCAAGGAAAGATGTTTTACAGGAGGCCCTTCTCCTTTTACCATATTTTTTCTTCTTTTTTATATAAAGGTTCAAGTAAAGACTCTGAAGCAGTCTCAGGGTTATACTACTTGGTAGTAAAAGTCAAGTCTTCATTATCTAGTTTACGGCATGAATCAACACACAGTTCTTTGAAATACTTAATGCAGATTCGTCAGAACTCTCTGAATCTTCTACACTTGCTCCTCCTTTTTTCAAACTTGCATTCTTAGATGCTTCTGGATCGTCATTTTGAAGACCATTTTCAAGTATCTTTTTTTATGTTGCAAAATTTGTTGTTGAATGCTAGTCAAAGCACCAGAAATTGCATAATTGTTTGCTGTCTGTACATACATATTTTGAATAAAGACAGTAATATTTTGTTGAAGAATGCCGACTATACCTAATGAGCCATAATGTACAGCAGGCATGAGGACTGTTCCTCCCAACCTATCAACAGCATGTACATTTGCTTGTCACCAAAAATTCCAGCATTTGCTGTCTTTTGCAAACTGCAGCAAGTAAACGTGGTGTGTTTCCATCATTGTTCAGCACTTCAATATCCATATCACGGGAAAGTAGTTTTTCTACCAGGAATGTACTCTCATTATAGGACAGCACAGTGGAGAGCAGTGTTGCCGTAGATATCCACGTTCCGGCAGAATGATGCCACAAATCTCTTCCTGGCGATGTACAACCTTCTCAAAGGCGTCCCATTTTGTTTGTCACCAATGTCAATGTGGTATTTTCAGTTCACCAGGAGAGTCCCCACTTCCACATGGCCATTGGCACAGGCCAAATGTACAGCAGCCCTGTCCATCCACAGCTGAAGGGATAAAGAAACTGCCATACAGATACACACAGAATATGCTTCAGTCATAAAGCTTTAGGAAATCCTGTCATCCACAGCCACATGGAGAAACCCAGAGGACGTTAGGTCCAAGAAAATGAGCCTGGTGGAGAAAGTCCCACACTGCATGATCTCAGGCATGTGGACTCCTAAAAGCTTTATCTACTGCCCGTCCACAGATGAAGGGATCAAGAAACTCTAATATATATTCACAAAGAGATAGTCTTTGGCCATCAAGATAATTAAAGGATGTCATCTGGAGGAACACAGACGGCCCGCCGAGGCTGCAGCTGCCTTGTCCTGCACTGTGGATGGAAGCCACTGTTCTGACAAGAGGCTGAGCTTAGGTGGTAATGCTTGCTACTGCTGTGCAACCAGGTTCCTGACAGGCCCGGGAAGATACTGGTCCAGGGGTGGGGGACCCCTGCTCCAGATGACAGCCAGAGTAGTCTTAAATGTAAGTTGGATTGTTGGTTCCCTGCTTAGACCTTTAGCCATTTCCCATTTCCAGAATCTTCGGTGTGGCCTGCCTGGCCCTACTTAATCTGGCTTCTGCCCTCTCACTCTCCCTCCTTAGCCCCCATCATCTCATGCTACTCCCCCTCGCCCAGGCACTGCCCGGATATGTTCTTCTCCTTGGGCAAGAAGTACTGTGCATGCAGGTCAAATCTGAAAGGGACATTTCTTTCCTTAACGAGTGTCAGGGATTGGGGATGTGACTGATGATATAAGGGGCCCTCCAATCAGACTTTCCAGTCTAACCAAGAAGATAATAATTACAATGTTGATGCTAAAAAAGAAGATTCTGGCAAAATAGAACTTCTGAAGCATCATAAATCAGATGACTAATATTTGTGATCCCTTTTTAAATTTTCACGTGAAGAAGAATAGGGGATGTAACCGAAGAAATGAACTAAAAGTTCTTCTCTGTATTGAGAACCTAAGTGTGGGATGCTGTGTTTGGCTCTGGAAACACGTGGCCTCCTGGTACTTAATAAACAATTTACCTCCTGGTACTTAATCACACATGACCTGTATTAAAAGAGACACTTCAGTGCTGAATAGTTTGGTGCTCAAAGGGCAGGAGAGCCAGTTAGTGCTTGGAGAGGCAGAGGGGGAAACCCTACCTGATGGCCAGGGACGTTGGGACTGAGTCAGTCCATGAACTGTGCTTGCCTGGGAGAAATACAAGGAGTTGAGGGAGAGGAGATGGAGGCAATTCTAGGCCTGAGATGGGTCTGAGGATATCTGTGGGTAATAAGACCAATTAAGCTAGAGTAGAAGGGTCATTTGTGGAGCAAAAGATTGTGGATTGTGTTATACATGGAATTTCTTAGGCCACTGTGGCTTTTTAGTAGATAATGAAATCAATATAGAGGATCTTGTCCCCCATTAAAAATGTTTTGTTTTGTTTTTTTGAGATGGAGTCTTGCTCTGTTGCCCAGGCTGGAGTACAATGGAGTACAGATTCTTTTAAAAAATACAAGTTAAAGATTGTGACAGAAATATGAAAACTAGCCGGGCATGGTGGCTCATGCTTGTAATCCCAGCACTTTGGGAGCCTGAGGCGGGTGGATCATCTGGGGTCAGGAGTTTGAGACCAGCCTGGCCAATCTGGTGAAACCCCGTCTCTACTAAAAATACAAAAATTAGCTGGGCTCGGTGGCAGGCATCTGTAATCTCAGGTACTCAGGAGGCTGAGGCAGGAGAATCACTTGAACCTGGGAGGTGGAGTTTGCAGTGAGCCGAGGTTGCACCATTGCACTCCAGCCTGGGCGACAGAGCGAGACTGTCTCAAAAAAAAAAAAAAAAGAAGAAAAGAAAAAAGAAATTATTAAACCTGTCTTAGTTTTGGTTCTTGGTTTAATCCAGTTCAAACTGGTCTAAGACAAACTAAAGGAATTCATAATAAGGACGTAAGAGTTTTGGTTTTGCTTTTGTTTTTTTCACAGACCCCAAGATTAGACATGCAGGCCAGGTCTCACATGTAAAGAATCAGAACACCTTTAGAAAGGCAAGCAGCGCCTCTCTGTTTCTTGCCTCTGCATCTCTCTGTGCTTTTGTTTCATTTTCTTTCAGGACCTTGTGCTGTGCACGAAGGTGGTATGCAATCAGAAGATGTCTGAGGAGACAAGTATGCGTCTCCCACCACAACATTATATGATGCTTGGAGTAAAAACAGTCATCCCTGTTCCTACCTACAATTGTATTATTCAATAAAGATTGCTGCCAGACATGGTGGCTCATACCTGTAGTCCTAGCATTTTGGGAGGCCGAGGCCGGGCAGATCGCTTGAGACCAGGATTTAAGACTAGCCTGGACAACATGGTGAGCCCCCATCTCTGCAGAAATAAAATAAAATAAAATTAGCCAGGTGTGGTGGCCTGTGCCTATAGCCTCAGCTACTTGGGAGGCTGAGGCAGGAGAATAGCTTGAGCCCTGGAGGTCCAGGCAACAGTGAGCCATGATGGCGGCACTGCACTCCAAATTGGGTGACAGAGTGAGACCCTGTCAAAAAAAAAAAAAAAAAAGATTGCATTATTCAATCTTTTTTCCCATATATAATTTATATAGTTACATAATTACATTCTAGTATTTGCATATACTGAGAACTACATATAATTTAGAATTATGCTGTTTTCACTTGTATATCACCTACATTTCCCTATATAGATATATAACATCTCTATTTGTCCTTTTCCACTTGACTGCTATGTTTCTCAGATTGATATACTGTTACATCAGTGATCCTTCTAGCTCTGCATCTTGAAACCTAGTTAAGCTCTTTTATGTTGAATTCACCCTGATAGAGTTTTGGAAAATACTTGCTTTTTACTTCTGAAAGTTTTTGCAAAGGATTAAGTTTTGTTTTTCTGAAAAGTTTTGTCTCTGAAATTTTCTGCCTAGACTTTGGACAAGGTGTTCTATTAATTGTCAGATGCAATAGAATTTAATCACATTTTCCTTTCTAGGTTACTTTATAAGGTGTTCCTACAGGTCATAAAAAAATGCCCACAAGGAGCCAAATTACTTTATTCATGGGTCTAATATTGCTTTATAGTATTGCTATATAGGTTTAGATAATTATGTTGTTTTACCTTCAGTAGTCATATTTTGGTTATAGGTAAAGTCATTCCTAGTTAAAATAGTATGCAAAGCAAACATTTGAAATCACCATTATTCAACATGTTTTGCTATTACTTACAAGTAACAATTTACATTATTTTAATGTTGTAAATAGTTGTGGAATTTAGTCATTTTCTGTGTATTGAATTTTTAGTCATTCTGTGTATTGAAATTTAGTCATTTTCTGTGTACTGGCATTAAATAAGTATCTTCTCTCTTCAGTAGCTTAACTCATTTCCTGAATCTACCCATTTGATATCATGCTTTTGATTGGTAAAGTCACACATAACTAACTATTTTACTTTTTATAATATAATGTCACACATAACTATATGAATATATGAAACTAAATTTTACTTTTTATAATATTATGTCATAAAAATAGGGAAGATTTTCTGAGCTGATCAAATAAATTGATTATAATTCTTCCTTGTTTTCTGTGTCTGTGGAAGTCATAGTAAAGCCAAAAAATCAATTCAATCATTTAGATCTAATTGAAGAATGATTGCTGCCATGTTCCAGAACAAGAATGAAAGCCGTATTCCACAATGAAATGGCGAATTCATATCTTCTGTGTTAGATTCTAGGAAAAAAGGAAGTAAAAGAAATACAGAAAGGTCCTTGATTCACACCTTTCATCCCTCCCCATCTGCGCTTTATTCTTCCTAACTATAAATCCCATGCTGAAATTCTACTGTACTCAATAAGCATATAATCATATTCAGGACTCTGCCAAGACAATATTATTCTTTTTTTTTTTTTTTTTTCTTGAGACGGAGTTTCACTCTGTCACCCAGGCTGCAGTGCAGTGGTGTGATTTTGGCTCACTGCAACCTCTGCCTCCCAGGTTGAAGCAAGTCTCCTGCCTCAGCCTCCCGAGTAGGTGGGACTACAGGTGTGTGCCACCATGCCTGGTTAATTTTTGTATTTTTAATACAGACAGGATTTCACCATGTTAGCCAGGCTGGTCTCAAACTCCTGACCTCAGGCAATCCATCGGCCTCCCCTCCCAAAGTGCTGAGATTACAGGCATGAGTCACTGTGCCTGGCCAACAATATTCTTAAGTTTAAAGAACATATAATAGTTGGAAAAATTTATGAGCAGAAATATTTTAGAGGATATTTTGTTATATAGTATTTCTATAAATGTTCTCAAAATGAAATTTTGAATGACAATGCTTTCTGTATTTCCTCTTCTCTAGTTGGGCAGTTCTGTGAACATAAAACATCCCCTCCTGCTCTGATGTTTCGCTTTTTATATAGTTTGGATTAGTGTCCCCACCCAAATCTCATGTGGAATTGTAATCCCCAACCTTGGAGTTGGGGCCTGGTGCAGGTGATTGGATCATGGGGGTGGATTCTTCATGAAAGGTTTAGCACCACCCCTTTGGTGCTGTCTCCTGATAGTGTTCTCATGAGGTCTTCCTCCTGCTGCCACCATGTAAGACACAGCAGCTTCCCCTCACTTTCCACCATGATTGTAAGTTGCCTGGGGCCTCCCCGGAAGAAGACACTATGCTGCATGTAAAGCCTGCATAACCATGAGCCGATTAAAACTCCCTTATTTGTAAATTACCCAGTTCCAGGTATTTCTTTATAGCAGTGTGAGAATGGATTAATAAAACTTTCCAGGAAGATCATTTCATTCCCCACTCTTTGCCTCTTTCCATCTGCCCTTTATTCTTTATTGATTCCCCTGGTCTCTGACCACCCACCTCAAGTTTTTACCATATTTATTTTATAATCAATTGTTCCATGCGTTATCATGCTATAATATAAACACTTTTTATGATAATAGACATCATGACTAATAACTTCTGTTATAATAATGAGGATATCTGAAAAACATATTTTAAAAACAGATACACCATAGATATGACATCAATGGCTGGTGTAAGAAGAAGGTTCTAATTGGAAGCTGATACAGGAGATCAGTTTGTCTCAGAGCACTTAGTAACCTGAACCTCACCCAATACAAAGCACAAAGGTTGAAGAAGTGATAGCCCTTTTAGTGAGCTACCAGGGATTAACCACTAAATTATAGTACCATTGCATATGGTATTTGTATATTGTATCTCTGAGTTCTGTGAGCCAAAGAAGAAAAGATTGATTTTTGGAGCAAGCATCTTTACCATGACTAGGCAAAATAAAAAAGAAATAGAAGTTAGAGTTGATAGATGTCCACTATCAAAAACAACTTACATTTGGCTGGGCATGGTGGCTCACGCCTGTAATCCCAGCACTTTGGGAGGCTGAGGTGGGCGGATCAAGAGGTCAGGAGATCCAAGACCATCCTGGCCAACATGGTGAAGCCCCGTCTCTACTAAAATACAAAAAATTAGCCGGGTGTGGTGGTGCGCACCTGATGTCCCAGCTACTAACGTGGGAGGCTGAGCCAGGGGAATCACTCGAACCTGGGCAGTAGAGGTTGCAGTGCACTGAGATTGCACCACTGCACTCCAGTCTGGGCGACATCTTAAAAAAAGAAAAAAAGAAAAGAAAATGAGGAATATGGGCAGGCTTTATTCTTAGCAGCAAAAGGCAACTGTGCCACCTCCAGGTGTTTTGTTTGAAATACACCTGCCACCTTTCTACCAGATTACTTCATTCCTTGCTCACAAAACGTGTCATGCACTCTACTGCTAGTTCAAACTCCTCAGCCTGACACTCGAGATTCTCTGAAATTCTTCCCTGACATACCTCTCCAAAGAAGCTTACTTTAAGGAAACTCATACTCTGGCTAAATGGTCTTTAAATTCTCAAGAAGCCACTGTGTCTTCCGTCTACCTTCCCTCGCTGACGTGGTCTTTATTCTTCAAATCCCTTATTTCTTGTTTACTCCTGTAAGTACTACCTACGTTGTAAGGTCTAGTGCAAACCCTATATCCTCTAGGAAGACTTTTCATACCACCGTAGACCATACTGACTTCATTTCTTCAGAAGGCAGTAATTCTTTTGTTTGTTTGTTTTTGAGATGGAGTCTCGCTCTGTCGCCCAGGCTGGAGTGCAGTGGCGCGATCTCAGCTCACTGCAAGCTCCGCCTCCCAGGTTCACGCCATTCTCCTGCCTCAGCTTCCTGAGGAGCTGGGACTACAGGCGCCCACCGCCACTCCTGGCTAATTTTTATTTTTATTTTTAGTAGAGATGGGGTTTCACCATGTTAGCCAGGATGGTCTTGATCTACTGAGCTCGTGATCCGCCTGCCTGGGCCTCCCAAAGGGCTGGGATTACAGGCGTGAGCCACCGTGCCCGGCCCAGAAGGCAGTAATTCTTATTATCTCTAACACACGTCAGGCATATAACACTTAGCTATTTTGGCGGAAGTTACTGGGTTTTTTTTAAATGGAGTTATATACCTCTCAAGCAGAATCCTGTTAGTTCATACATTCTTAACATCCCCAACCACTCTCGGCCCTCTGCCTTGTATGTTACTAGGCTCAACAGCAGTTAGTAATGATGAGCACTCCTTAATTTGAAAGCGTTCACTGCATCTACCCCAACAATGGCTACTGATGAGCTTCTCCACTCCAGCTCCTATTAGCCAAGCCCTGGATGCCCCCAGCACACAGGTTTAGGGCTTCTGGCCCTGACACATAATAGGGAAAGGGGACTGCTTCAATACAGATGATTATTATTTATAAAGTCACTCACAATGTAAGTAATAATATGCGACATTTTAATTTGTGATGATTAAAGGCGCTAAAGTGGTGACTCTTTGGGTAGAATGTAAAAGTGAACTGCCCTTAACGGCCACAAGGCGCCCCTTCTAGGAGTGGTACCTCCCAGGATAACGGAAAACAGCCCCAGCCCTATCAGGAGCAAGCTTGGGGGCGGGCTTTAACCTCCCGGCCCACTGTTTGGCTAGCTGCAGGTGCTGGCCTCCAATGATTGGTTGCTGCCGCGAGGGCTGCCGGGACTAGCACTCGGCGGTTGTTCCAGAAGAAGAAGACAGCGATGGCGGCAGAGCCTTCGAAGACTGGGCCTTCCCGGTCTGCCTACCAGCGGATGGGGAGGAAGAGTCAGCACTGGGGTGCCGCTGACATCCAGTGCACCAGGTGTGGAAGGAGGGTATCCAGAGCATCCGGTGAGGAACCCAAGGGCCCACCTAGCGGGGAGGCAGCCTGGAGGGAGGGCTGGGGGCCAGGTGAGCTGGTGGGCGCGTGAGGCTTGCTCAGCTGCATCCAATCCTGGTGTCCCGGAAACTGCGTCACAGGCCTCCTGCAGCTGCCCCAAAAGGGTCGTGTTTGGGTTGGTTAGGGCGGCACCTGGCACCTTTCACGGCTTTCTCCACTTCCCCATCCAGGCCTCATCGACCCTCCAGCCGGGAGGATGGGGGCCTGGGTGACTTTAATCTACCCCTCACATGGCAGGTTAGCGGGTTCATGCAAAAGTAGACGTAAGTTGTAGCCCATTGTTTTGTCATGAAGAAGGAACGAAAGTTGATTTTCTTGTGTAGTTTTTGTTGTAGGAGTAACAAGTAGACCACTGTGAAATGGTTTTGGATTTTGTTGTTAGCGTTTTTTTGTTTCTGTGGGGTTTTGTTTGTTTGTTTGTTTTTACATTATGGCTCACATTGGCCTAAAGCACTGTTTGGAAAATGATAGTTTCTTTTGTGCACCTTGTGTTTTGTGTGTGTGTGTGTGTGTGTGTGTGTGTGTTGGTCTTTATACGTGAAGGGAAAAATAACACTGCATTACTATTGGTCTGTTCATCTATAATCTACTCAAGTGATCACAGGTTCAAGTTATTTATTTTTTTATTAGTTTTTTTTTTTCTTTGAGATGGAGTCTTGCTTTGTCACCCAGGCTGGAGTGCAGTGGCGCGATCTCTGCTCACTGAAAGCTGCACCTCCCGGGTTCACGCCATTCTCCTGCCCTCAGCCTCCCGAATAGCTGGGAGTACAGGCTCCCGCCACCACGCCCAGCTAATTTTTTGTATATTTAGTAGAGACAGGGTTTCACCGTGTTAGCCAGGATGGTCTCGATTTCCTGACCTGGTGATCCGCCAATCTTGGCCTCCCAAAGTGCTGGGATTACAGGCGTGAGCCACCGCGCCCAGCTGATTCAAGTTATTTTAATGTAACTTAAAATACCTGGAGCTACTGAAAATTCATATTACCTGGTGTAATTGTTTATACTTTAAAAGTTAGGGTCATTCGATCAGTTTTCTCATTCTTGTCAAGATGGACTCTGAGATGTGAGCCTCTGCAGAAAAAGTTGTGATTTCAGTGGAGAACCAAGTTTCTCCTACTTGGGGTTTGATCACTGCTACCGTTACGTAGAAAATCTCCATTTTTGAATGAAATTAGAATTATGGAATAAAGTTCTAGAACACAACCTTTTAAAATGAGTACTTCTTTCATACATTAGTATTATGCTTAGAAAAACTAAGTTGGAGAAGTAGTGGTTATGTGTATAGAATCCTGAAAGTGCTTTTTAAGGTGTAATATACCACAAGTTATTTTGAGTTATTCAGTATCAGAAATTTTATAGTAACAGATAAGTGTTTTTATTTCTTTGGCGATGTTATCTCTGGAAGTTAAATAGGGCTTTAAAATTTACCATGGTTGTAAGCAAGTTTCAGGTATTTCAGTTGGCTGGGAAACTTGTAAAGTTTTTTAAAAAATAAAATAAATGCAAGGCCGGGCACAGTGGCTCACGCCTGTAGTTCCAGCACTTTGGGAGGCCTAGGTGGGTGGATCACTTGAGGTCAGGAGATCAAGACCAGCCTGGGTAACATGGGGAAACCCTATCTTTACTAAAAATTAAAAAAAAATTAGCCAGGCATGCTGGCGCACACCTGTAATCTCAGCTACTCCGGAGGCCGAGGCAGGAGAATCGCGTGAACTCAGGAGGCGGAATTGACAGTGAACCGAGATCGTGGTCCATCTCAGAATGAATGAATGAATAAATAAAATTAATGCAATTATTATAATTCAGCAAGAACTCTGTAATTATTTTGCTAGTAAAAGATGACTGATTTTTATCTAGCTTTTTTCCCTTTTTGTTTTCTTGCAAAACTTAAAAAATGACTGCCTTTTGAAATTATGTAGCTAAAACAAATGTTGTTTATTATAAACTTCAAATTCTTTTTTTTTTTTTTTTTTTTTTTTGAGACGGAGTTTCGCTGTGTCGCCCAGGCTGGAGTGCAGTGGCGCGATCTCGGCTCACTGCAAGCTCCGCCTCCCGGGTTCACGCCATTCTCCCGCCTCAGCCTCCGAGTAGCTGGGACTACAGGCGCCCGCCACCACGCCCGGCTAGTTTTTTGTATTTTTAGTAGAGACGGGGTTTCACCATGTTAGCCAGGATGGTCTCGATCTCCTGACCTCGTGATCCACCCGCCTCGGCCTCCCAAAGTGCTGGGATTACAGGCTTGAGCCACCGCGCCCGGCCTTAAACTTCAAATTCTTAGAGCATTTAATCATGATATTAGGTTTTCAATCAAGTTATGATATTTCCTTTCATAAATGCTAAGTTTGTGAGTTGTGGGTGTGTGATAATAGTAGCATCTGGCTTCTGGCCTTTCCAATGTCTTAAGTAATTCTAAGAGCACGGTCTTGCCAGTGTCTCATTTTGGCCACCGTTTTGGCCCTTCTTGACCACTTCACAGGATGGGAAATAT
Source organism: Macaca thibetana thibetana (assembly GCF_024542745.1). Lineage (NCBI taxonomy): Eukaryota > Metazoa > Chordata > Mammalia > Primates > Cercopithecidae > Macaca > Macaca thibetana. The sequence goes on from NC_065594.1 coordinate 4,337,164, forward strand.
AAAGTAGTAGATGGCAGTATGGTCAGTCAGGTAGAATGTTAGACTTGGAAACAGAACTAGATTGGAGTCTGGATTATACCATTTAGTTAACCAAATCTCCAAAATGCTATTTCATTTCTAGCCCATTTAACTGTAATATTTACAAATAACAAAATAAAATGTGTCAGAGCACTTTGTATAATTATAAGATATGGCAGATTCAAAGTATTCTAGGTACAAAATAGCTATCTGAATTAATGCAGTTGCTATTACATAGCTCTTCTTGGTTTTTCTTCTTGATTTTTCTTCCTCCTGACCTGAATAGTTGGTTACTCCTGATTTATATTCAATAAGTCAACCATTTCAAACTCTAGTAGGTATCTTTTCCTGTACAGTAGGATCCTCTTTGAATTTCCCTTTGATCAGTATTGCCCATTCAACATTAACACACCGTGGGCAGTTTAATCACAATAGAATTTCATCAGTAAAATTAGCCGGGTGTATTGGAACACACCTGTAGTCCCAGCTACTTGGGAAGCTGAAGTAGGAGGATCCCTTGAGCCCCAGAGGTGGAGGCCGCAGTGAGCTGGTGCCACTGCACTCCAGCCTGGGCAACAGAGCAAGACCCTGTTGCAATAATAATAGTCATCAAAATAATAATTAAGAATTTCATGAATAGGTCACCACTGTGAACTTCAATGTGGACATGCTTTTTGTGAACTATGCTTGTTAATGACTGAAGAATGCACCACAATTGTATGCCCTGATTGTGAGGTAAGTTTTATAATTTTTCAGATGAAACATATCACAACCTAATGTTAATGGTAAAGATACTACAGTAGTAAAAAATGCTGCTAGTTAGAAATTAAAAACTTGGCTGGGCATGGTGGCTGACGCCTGTAACCCCAGCACTTTTGGAGAGTGAGGTGGGCAGATCAAGAGATCAAGAGATTGAGACCATCCTGGCCAACATGGGGAAACCCGTCTCTACTAAAAATACAAAAATTAGCTGGGCCTGGTGGCGCACACCTGTAGTCCCAGCTTCTTGGTAGCCTGAAGCAGGAGAATTGTTTGAACCTGGGAGTTGGAGGCTGCAGTGAGCCAGGATTGCACCACTGCACTCCAGTCTGGCAACAGAGCAAGACTCCGTCTCAAAAAAAAACAAAACAAAAAACTAAAAACTTGCATTTTGCTGCTGAATCTTTAAGCAAACCTAACAAAAGATGAAACTTTTTCTATCCATTTTATAATTGTTTAAAGTGACCAGGAAAAATAAAAGGCTAAAGTCATGCACTTATTGGCCTACATATTTTGATTCTTTGGTGACTTCTGTGGAAAATTACATCTTTTGTTTATTTTAATGGTGTATATTCCTTTAAAAACCCTAGCCCCTGTTTTGCCCACCAATCCATGCAGCAAATTTTGAACTCTGCCTGCCCGTCAACCTTTGTATGTCATCAAATATACATTTGTGGAGATGCCATTCTATAACAAGGTAGAGAAGCAAAACTACTGCCTAAAATTTTTACTTCAGAAGCACTAAAAACCAATTCCATTAAGACTGAAATCTGTCCATAAGAATGAGATCAAATTAAGGATGTAAAATACAATTTACTTGATATCCTATTCATTTAATACACTTGTAAGTGTAGTTCAGTTTATATAGTATGTTCATGCCACGTTGACTCAAGCTGTTAATTCTTTTTTTTGTTTGTTTTGAGTTGGAGTCTCACTGTCCTCCAGGCTGGAGTGCAGTGACCCAGTCTTGGCTCACTGCAACCTCCACCTCCCAGGTTCAAGTGATTCTCCTGCCTCAGCCTCCCGAGTAGCTGGGACTACAGGTGTGTGCCACCACGCCTGGCTAATTTTTAGTATTTTAGTAGAGAGGGGGTTTCACCGTATTAGCCAGGATGGTCTCGATCTCCTGACCTCGTGATCAGCCCACCTTGGCCTCCCAAAGTGCTGGGATTACAGGCATGAGCCACCGCGCCCAGCCAAGCTGTAAATTCTTAATGTTTTACTGGATAAATCAGATGATAAGGCTTTGTATCATTTGTTTTCTGTGGAAGTGTGGCAGACCCTATGGAGGCACAAGACCTAGAATGCAGTTCTCATTCTGTCAGTCTAGGCTGGGTTTCCTCATTTGTGAGATGGATATAATACCTGCTCTGTCTTATCTCCTAGGATTGCTAAGAATCAAATCTGAATTATGTAAAAGTTCTCTCTAAGCTTCCAGACTACTAAAATAACCCTTCATTGTTTAGGTTTGAATGAACTGGCTTGCAGCTTAAATATGGTTTAAAAAAACCCAAACCATATATTGTAATTAATGAAAGTTTAAATTGTAACCAAAAATTACATATTAGAAGCTGCCTATTTTGTGGGAAATTCTTAACCTCTTCCCTTTTTTTTTGACGTGGGGCTCCTTAAACATGGCTGGCTGTGTGGTTAAGACGAAGTGAACCCCCCTCCTGTGGTTGTGGTGGTAGATCCCTGATGGACTCAGTCTTGTGGGTGAAGAATAAGTGAAGGGAAAGGAAAGGAGGAGGCAGCTGGAACTGTCTGTGTCCATATCCGTCCTGTTCTAATATTAAAAAAAAAAAAAAAAAACTTGGCAAATGATTTCACATTTAATATTCTTAAATCATTATACTTGTATTATTTTTGGGATTTTGGATAATGTGTGGGAGTGTTAATAGTGTGTTTACAAATACTAATTTTGATTTTAAAGTTGTGATAAATCTATTTTGTATCATTGACTAGTTTTGTTCTAAGAACCTTTTACTTTTAGAGATAAGTGACCTGTCCCATCTTCCATTCTTATTCCCTCATCCCCTCACCCACCTACTATTAGCCCAGGTAATTGACAAGTGACTATATTCGCATTCTTCAGACACACTGGTGAGCTGGGCCCTATTAAAAGAAGTCATTCAAGAAACCTTCCTGAAATTGTTACCACTCTTTTTAAACTTTAGATTTGTATTATTACCTAATATTTATTTGGAATAAGATATTCAGAGAATGGAAGAATCTAGTTTAAATTTAGTGAAGTCTGAATTTATGGAATATTTGAGGAATGTAGTTTATTACATTTGAATGAGGTAGTTTATTACATTTGAATGAGGTAGCTTCCCCAAAAAAGTAAGATTTAGGTTCCTGTATTCACGTTAGACTTATAATTCATCTTTAACTTCGAACGCCTAGGTAATGCTGTTTATTTCAAACGTAAGCCTAAAATCCATTCAAGATTAATAGGTATCCTTTTGTTCTTATTTCTGAGTTTGGGCGAATGTCCTTTTATTTGACAGTCTTTATTTTTGATAGTTGAATGGTTTTTGATAACATCCCTTCTCTGCTATTGATTGATGTTAATGGTTAATCTTTTTATAATTTTGCACAGCAAAATGACAGATTTTTATTCAAGGGTAGGATCATACCTAGGTGCTGTTTTAGAAATACTGGCATTTTATTAACTTTTGGACCTGAGTCTAAAATACATTGGGCCATGAAGAAAGGATAAATCATCCAATCAATAGATAATTAACATATGCTAAAATCCCATGATTGGAAATATTAATAATATAAAAATTAGAAATATAAACTAGAAAGAAATACAGATAATTGTATAATCTTGGATAGGAAAGCATTGCTAAGCATATCAAATATAAATCAGAAACTGTAGAATAAATGCTTGTTAAATGTGACCACAGTTTTTCATTTACAAGCAACAAAAGCAGGCAAAACACCATCATAAATAAAATTTAAATGACAAGCTGTAGGGGCAAAAGAAAACCTTTATTATATATGTTACAAGTTAAGAGTCTTTCTGCAGTTTTTACTTAAAATCTTTTAAATCAGTGTATTCAATACTTCCCTAAACTATCTGGAAGAAATGTCCTGCATCAAATCTGCTGATGATAGCATTAACCTCTTATTATGAAATGCTAAGCCAAAGTGTAATGAACTAGGAGGTATATAGAAATTAAGTTTTTAAACCCCAATTTTTTTGGGAAAAGGGACTTAAAATACCATTCAGTTCAGTGAGATTTGTTAAAAGTAACCAAATTAATAATACATGGCCACAAGTCGATGGTTTTAAGTACATGATACTTGAAACCTTGAAAGAACATCCTCTTCCCCACCAAAGATGTATATTTCACAAAAATGGGAGACTATAACAATTGGTAGTCTACTTTGTTTCTTTTAGCAACATTCATCTATTCTCATGAAAATAAGCACTATAATTTTCTTAACTAATCTCTTTATTGATAAACATTTAGTTTAAAAAATTTTTCACTATAATTGTGTACAATTCCTCAGCCTCACCTCCATCAGTAGATTCTATAATTTCTAACTCCAAAATAAATTCATATTTTGGGCTTGTTATATTTGTTTTAGTGTTTTGGCAATTTGATGTGAAAAAATGGCTGTTTCCTTGTTGTAAATTGTAATTCCCTCATGACCAATGAAGTTGAGCAACTTTTCGTATGTTTGACTTATCAGTGCCTTTTCTGTGTGGATCTTTAACAGATCTTTTCAGATCCTTTGGATCTTTTCCTTTTGAATTGTCTTTTTCCTGACTTGTTTGTTGTTTGCTTTTTCTGGAGACAGGGTCTTGCTCTGTTGCCCAGACTGGAGTGCAGTGATGTGATCACAGCTCACTGCAACCTTAACCTCTCCAGCTGAAGCAGTCCTCCGACCTCAACCAGCCCAGTAGTAGCTGGGACTACGGGGGAGTAACCACTGCACCCAGATAATTTTTTTTTTTTTTGAAGAGGTGGATCCTTGCTATGTTGCCTAGGCTGGTCCCGCTTCAGCCTCCCAAAGTGCTGAGATTACAGGTATTAACCACTGTATCCAGCCTGTCTTTTTCCTAAGTTGTGAGAGTACTTTATGTGATAGCAATATTAACATTTCATCCTGTGTAACGATTTTCTCCCAGCCTCTCACTTTTGATTTTGTTGCATTTAGCCATTCAGAAATGTTTCTTAACTAGTCATTTTTACCCCTGCTTCATGAATTCTAGGTGGGTTTTCTTTTTTGTTTTGTTTTGTTTTTTTTTTCTGACTAGGCAGACCTTCCTAACTCAAAGTTATATATATATCTTCAATACTTATGTTTTTTTAAAAAAGTGTATGTTGGCCAAGCTCATGCCTGTAATCCCAGCACTTCGGGAGGCTGAGGTGGGTGGATCACATGAGGTCAGGAGTCGAGAACAGCCTGAATAACATGGAGAAACCCCATCTCTACTAAAAATACCAAATTAGCCAGACATGGTCGTGCATGCCTGTAATCCCAGATACTTGGGAGGCTGAGGCAGGAGAATCGCTTGAACCCAGGAGGCGGAGGTTGCAGTGAGCCGAGATCACACTATTGCACTCCAGCCTGGGCAACAAGAGCGAAACTCCATCTGAAGAAAAAAAAAGGGAGGGAGGTATATGTTTAATTATTTTATATTTTATGTGATGTAAGGTGCAGGTATACCTTTATTCTTCAGAATGATTGGCTGATTTTGTCATACCTTTTATTGAGTAATCCTTCTTCCATTTAATTGAAATCCCACTTGTATTCTATATTAAGTTCTCATAGAGAGGTGGGTCTGTTTCAAGGCTTTGTTCTACTGATTTATTGTGCTAGCATCCAGTGTTTTAATTATTACAGTAGTATTATAATAGTCTTATTAATTGGTGGAATAAATTTATGCTGAATTATATGTTAAAGTTTTTGCAGTTTTTGTACAATATATTTTTCCATATGTATTTTAGAATTGTATTAATTTCATATTAGATGATTCAGTCTTTGTCTCCAGGAACCTGGTATGATTCTCCATTTTTTTTGTTCTTGTTTTATGACCTCTAGCCAGGTGTGATTTTTTTTTTTTAAGGTTTTCTTTACTTAGAGCTTATAGTTTTCTTGTTAAATTTTCCTAAATAACAGGAAAAGAAACAGATAACCCCATTAAAAAGTGGGCTAAAGGACATGAACAGACACTTCTTAAAAGACATACAAGCAGACAACAAATATGAAAAAATGCTCACATCACTTATCAGAGAAACGCAAATCAAAACCACAATGAGATACCATCTCACAGCAGAATGGCTATTATTAAAAAGTCGAAAACTAACAGATGTTGTCAAGGTTGTGGAGAAAAGAGAATGCTTATAGACTGTTGATGGGAATGCATATCAGCCCCTGTGGAAAGCAGTTTGGAGATTTCTCAAAGAACTAATAGAACGATCATTTGACTCAGCCCTTCTATTACTGGGTATATACACAAAGGAAAATAAATTATTCTACCAAAAAGATACCTGTACTCATATGGTTATCACAGTATCATTCACAATAGCAAATACATGGAATCAGCCTACGTGTCCCATCGTTGGTGGGTTGAATAAAGAAAATGTTGTACATATACACCACAGAATACTATGCAGCCATTAAAAAGAATGAAATAATGTCGTTTACAGCAACATGAATGCAGCTGAAGGCCATTATCCTAAGCAAATTAATGCAGAAACAGAAAATCAAGTACCACATTTTCACTTACAAGTGGGAGCTAAACATTGGCCATACATGGACATAAACATGGAAACAATAGACACTGGGGACTGCTAGAGAGAGGGAGGCAAGGGCAGAAAAACTTTGTTGGGTTCTGTGCTCACTGTTTGGGTCATGGGATCAACAGAAGCCCAGACCTTAGCATCATGCCCTACACCCTTGCCACAAACCTGTACACGTACCCCCGAATCTAAAATTTTAAAGAAAGAAAAAGATAGTTTAACATCGTGGCTTATCCTTTAATTTATTGAGTGAAGATAAAGGACATACTTCAGCTTTACTTAATTTCCTTTCCTTTCTTTCTTGTATTGTATTGTGAGGTTTCAATGAGATAGTTTGCCCAGTATATAGGACTTAGACACCCAAAGAATGATGTTGCATTTCCTCCTGCCTACTTCATTTTTCTTTCAGGTATCAGTTCATGATCTTGAGTGGCTTTTAAAATATGTGGAAAAAAATCAGAGACCACAGGACCTCAAATAAATGAACATAACAAAACTGTTCTCAGAAAAAAGTCAACCATGAACTATCCAATTTTCTTCCATTTCTAACTGCATTTTACTTGAACACTCTCTCGAGCAGGGATTTTTCTTCATCTAGTGTCTGTGGGCCACAGTGGACTTTAGGAATTCTATTGAACCACATGATTAAAAAAGTTTTAAATTGGCCGGGCGCTCAAGCCTGTAATTCCAGCACTTTGGGAGGCTGAGACGGGCGAATCACGAAGTCAGGAGATCAAGGCTATCCTGGCTAACACGGTGAAACCCCGTCTCTACTAAAAATACAAAAAAATTAGCCGGGCATAGTGGCGGGTGCCTGTAGTCCCAGCTACTCGGGAGGCTGAGGCAGGAGAATGGCATGAACCTGGGAGGCGGAGCTTGCAGTGAGCCGAGATCATGCCACTGCACTCCAGCCTGGGTGACAGAGCGAGACTCCATCTCCAAAAAAAAAAAAAAAAAAAAAGTTTTAAATTAAATATTTTAGAGTTTTGAACATATATTACTAATTTTTATTCCTTTTTTTTGAAGTAGGGTCTAGCTCTTTCACCCAGGCTGGGGTGCAGTGGTGCAATCTTAGCTCACTGCAACCTCCGCACCCTGCCCCTCCAGGTTCAAGTGATTCTCCTCCCTCAGTCTCCCGAGTAGCTGGGATTACAGGCACCCGCCACCATGCCTGCTTAATTTTTGTATTTTTTGTGGAGAGGGGGTTTTGCCATGTTGGCCAGGCTGGTGTTGAACTCCTGATCTCCGGTGATCCACCCGCCTCAGCCTCCCAAAGTCCCAGGATTACAGGCGTGAGCCCTCATGCCTGGCCTAAAATTTTTAAAGTAAAATTGAAAGTATAGCTAGTATTTGCTTTAGAGTTATGGTAGAATGAAGTGTTTTGGTCAATTAACTAAAAATTAATAATTGATTATTAATAATTAATTGACCAAGCTTAGTTAACTAATTCCTGATTGCTTCCAAAAATTAAAATGGGTCAAAACCTCATAAAAGCACAGTTTTCTCCTTAATTTACGGGGGATTTCAGGATCTTAAAGTTATCATTAACTTTATGAACAGCACACTTAAATAGTTATTTAGGTTCTGGATAAACAGAATTTATTGGATGACTTTCTTTGTTTTTTTTAAACCCTTATTTTGTCCTAAGGTTGCTACAGCTGTAAATACTAGACAAGGCTGCTATGCAATGGCTGGATATGTTAAAGAAGACTCCGTAATGGAAAAACGGCAGCCTAAGACGTATGTTCCATGTGTACTTATTTATTTAAAGTAAATGTGTTACTGAAATAGTTTTGGAATTATTGATAAAATGTCATTCTTAAATCTGCATTTCTAACCTACTGTTTATGGAATGCTCTTTAAGTTCATACTTCATCTTAGCTGTCAGTGGAATGGAGACTCCAGCTCTTTAAAGAAGAAGCATTTGTTTGTCCTTACTTAAAGAAAGAAAGAATGTTAATGATTACCACATCAAGAAAGGCTGAGAGTATACTGGCTAAAGTTACTTGTGCTGGATGAAAGGAAGTTATAGAGAAAAAAAAAAGTAACTTAGTTCTCTCTTGATTCTTTTTAAAAATTTTTAGAATTCGGCCGGGCGCGGTGGCTCAAGCCTGTAATCCCAGCACTTTGGGAGGCCGAGACGGGCGGATCACGAGGTCAGGAGATCGAGACCATCCTGGCTAACACGGTGAAACCCCGTCTCTACTAAAAAAAATACAAAAAACTAGCCGGGCGAGGTGGCGGGCGCCTGTAGTCCCAGCTACTCGGGAGGCTGAGGCAGGAGAATGGTCTAAACCCGGGAGGCGGAGCTTGCAGTGAGCTGAGATCCGGCCACTGCACCCCAGCCTGGGCAACAGAGCAAGACTCTGTCTCAAAAAAAAAAAAAAAATTTTTAGAATTCTAAGTTTTTTTAGAGACAGGGTCTCACTTTGTCACCCAGGCTGGAGTGCAGTGGTTTTGATCATGGCTCACTGCAGCCTCAGACTCCTGGGCTCAGGCTAGCCTCTCACCTCAGCCTCTGGAGTATCTAGGACTGCAGGCATGCACCACCATACAGCCAGTTTTTAAATTTTTTTGTAGATGTGGAGTCTCATTGTGTTGCCCAACCTAGTCTCAAACTCCTGGCTTTAAGGGATCCTTCTGCCTCAGCCTCTCAAAGTGCTGGGATTACAGCCGTGAGCCACTGCACCCAGCTTGTCTTGATTCTTGAAAGTAGTGCAAGTATAGTACAATGGAAGACTTTGTGAAGGGTTGGTTTGAGAAGTGATTTATGGAAGGAAAAATAATACCTTTGGGGTTCTTTCATTCATTTTCCCATTCTTGTATAAACCTTTACATATGTATGCATTAATAGATTCTCTTTTTGAATTAGTAATTTTTAAAAAATACACCCAGCTAGAGATGAGTACCTATGTTACTGATTATTTCACCTAATTATTAATGCTTCTGTATGTCTTTCCCTGCTAGTCTGTAAGCCCCTTTAAAAGAATGGACCACATTTTATTCCTCTTTATATCTCTGGTTTGGGACACAGAGTAAACATGTAATGTTTATTACAGTACATGTTTGATTTTTGCAGCTTTTTAAGTGTTAAAGGATCTTCAGATCAATTTCCTGGAACTGTACTCCGATGGTAATTTGTATATAACTTAACTTTTTAAAGCATATTTAATGTGGTAAGTAGACAATGCAAGAAATAAAAAATAGGATTCTTTCAAGGAAGAATCTCATGTGGAACTTTCCAATTTTGTTAGTGGCACCAAGTATTTATAGATTAGCCCAGTTCCTTCTATTGCATTCGTTTTACTTCCTGCAGATTCTGACTTCCATAGTATCTCCTGTATCCATAACCTATCTTCATTTCTGCTGCCTTATTTAATTCTCATGTTCTTTTGTGTAGCTCCTTGTCAGACTCTTCCTTAACACTATAGTTGTTCATTAAGTATTCAATTAAAGTTCAAAATTATTCAGTCTAGAATCCCTGGCACTTCCCATTACCACTGTAGCTTCTCTTTCCAGACTTAAATGAGTACTTAGAAAAAAACAAAAGAATTGTTGTAGCCATTTTCTTGGGTGGTAAAACCACTTAGCTAAAGTCTGACAGCTGATCATTCACAGAACCAGAATGTAAACCTAGGTTTATTGAATACCGGTACTGCTCCCAACTCCTATACCACTGGTCACTTCCTCCATGAAATCTGTGTAGAGTTATTAGAATAAATTTTGTAGAATCGTTCTGGCTCATCATATGAGTCCCCATGGAGTAGCCATTTTATCAAATTTAGGGTTCCCAAATTTGAACACCTACACGAATTAAGCAGATAACTTTTATTGGGTGAGGTCGACTGAGTTTAAACAATGAGTGGTGAGGATTGCGGTAGATGACAAGGGCTCACCCCCTCCAAAGGAGGCAGTTCCTACTCAGCTGTAGCCAATTATTATTATGTGTTAAGACCAACCCAATGTTGCCACATCTTTTTTTTCTCAAGACAAACCCGAGATCTGCACTTCTGTGTGAAATTTTCTGATACATGATGCGAGTCAAACCAAGTTGTACTCTTTTCTAGATATGTATAATGTCTGTTAGAGTTGCAAAGTGAAATTTTACTTTCAGAGGTATATGAATCCATCTTAACCAGAAAGTACCCAAATTTGTTCCAAATAACCATTTAAAAAATTAAATTTATGTCAATTATACCTATTTTAGAAACTGCTGTTCTCTAAGATACAGTTTGGTTTTAAATGGTTGTATATTTTTGAATTATAGTAATCCTTTACTCATTTCTTTACTGATTTGTTTTTAGTATTTTGAAACAGAAATTCAATAATGGAATCCTTAGGGCTAATGCACTCATGTTTTTAAGAACATGAATATTCACTTTTCAGAGAATAGAATGTTTAAAAATTATATGGCATAGTATTTTTTCTCTGTAAGAATAACATTTAAACATCATAGTTTCTTCCATAAGCTATAAGCTGATGATTAGCTCGGCAAACACTAGTTACTGTGTGCTAGCCAATATGGTGATGTAAAGATAAAAATAGCTGGACATGATGGCTCATGCCTTTAATTGCAGCACTCTGAGAGGTTGAGGTGGGAGGATCACTTGAGTCCAGGAGTTTGAGACCAGCCTGGCCAATACAGTGAAACCCCATCTCTAAAATAGATAAATTAATAAATAAAACTCTGGCTTCTACAGACTAGAGAATGCACCAAACTTTTTCTTTGCGATTAACTTGCTTAGTTAAATTCATTACCTTTTTTTAATTCTCCAGACTTGTTAAGTACCTTCTTTTTAATAGCTGGCATTTGAATGTATAAACACTTACTTTAATTGATAAGCTTATCACATTTCAGTGATTATCAACGTTTGTACCAAAAAATACCATGAAAGGACCAGTAATTAAGAAATTGAAATGCAATATATACTTTAAGCCATTATTTTTGGAATTAATTCACTAGACATGTTCTTATAAATCATACGAGTTATTTTTCATGGTAAAAATTGAATAGAAGATTAAAACCATTACATTAATGTTGGTATTTAAAATAATGTACTTGGGCCAGGCACAGTGGCTCACGCCTGTAATCCCAGCACTTTGGGAGGCCAAAGCGGTTGGATCGCTTGAGCTTAGGATTTTGAGACCAGCCTGGGCAACATTTTGAAATCTCATCTCTACAAAAAATATAGAAGTTAGCTGAGTGTGGTGGCACATGCCTGTGATCCCAGCTACTTGGGAGGCTGAGGTGGAATGATCGCTGGAGCCTGGAAAGTCGAGGCTGCCATGAGCCATGATGGTGCCACTGCCCTCCAGCCAGGGTGACAGAGAAAGATCCTGTCTCAAAAAATGAAATAATATACTTGATACTTTTCAGGATAAAGAATTGTTCTCAGGACTTTAAGAAGACTGCTGATCAGCTAACTACTGGTTTAGAACGTTCAGCCTCCACACACAGGACTGTTTTGAACTCATCATCTGTAATGTTGGTATGAAAAATGTTGGTCATGAAGTATGATGAAGGCAGACATTTGACTTTGTCTCTAGTAGCTCAACTTTCTTCTCCTATAATTATAGATTCTTTTGGAAGTTTATAGGTAACAGAAGTAAACCCACCCTCCTACTTGAATCTCTTTTGTTCCATGCTTAGACAGTTCTCTTTTCTTCCAAGGCAGTCATTTCTACCTTTGACTGACTCTGTTTCAATGTTCTTGATATTTACTGTGTGTAGCTTCTTTTCTTTGAAACTAGTTATTGAATCCAGGTTCTGTGAAACATATAGAGCACAAGTTTTTAAATTTTAAATGTGATTTTTCACTTATTTTAGTGGCAACCAAAAGGCCTAATTACATTTGTTGTTGTTAATGTTATTGCCGAAGATTGAATTTTACCTTTTATCTACTCCTAATAACTTTAATGTATTAAGATTAGAAATAGAACAAACTCCAAAATGATGTTGAGTGAAGTATTAAGTTTTTGTGTTAAGATCATTAATGGAGGCCAAGCGCAGAGGCTCATGCCTGTAATCCCAGCACTTTGGGAGACCAAGACAGGCAGATCACTTGAGGCCAGGAATTCAAGACCAACCTGGCCGACATGGCGAAACCCCATCTCAACTAAAAGTACAAAAATTAGCTGGATGTGGTGATGTGGTGGCACACACCTGTAATTCCAGTTACTTGCAAGGCTGAGGCATGAGAATCGCTTGAACCTAGGAGGCAGAAGTTGCAATAAGTCGAGATAGCACCACTGCACTCCAGCCTGTGCGACAGTGAGACTCTGTCTCAAAAAATAATAATCATAATAATCATTAATGGGCTGGGGAAGGGGAGAAAGCACTTTAATCTTGCTAACTTTTCTTTCAAGTATAAATCTTAATGGAGTCAAATTATAATATTTTTTCCTTAACTATAATTTTTATATGTATACATGTATTGCTATGATAAATTGTTCAAGGTAGTTTTAAGTTAAAAAGATGATTACAAGGCATTATCCCATTAAAAAAAATCTTTAGGAAAAAAATCTGGAATGGTCTAACTAAAGCTCTAAAATATGAATGGTTTTTATCTCCAGGTTAGCAGGATTGAATATCATTTTTGTTGCTTGTTTTCACTTTTCTGTAGTGAGTCTATGTTGCTTTTGTAACCAAAATGGTAGCCTGAGTTTTTTGCAACTGTAATATATATATATATATAGGCATCTGTTTTTTAGTTTTATATTTGTATATGATTCCCCTCCCTTCTTAGGACACTAACACTGCAGAAGAAATTGATGAAGCATTGACTACAGCACATCATAATTTTGAACAATTAAGCATTGCTGGAAAAGTAAGCACTTTGCAGGATTAAATTCTATCATGAAGTGAAGCACGTCCTCTTTAAGTGTGTACATTTGGATATGTTACCACTGAGGTTAGAGCTTAGCACTGAGTTATTAAGCATGATAATTTAAAAAAGAATGGAAAACTTTTCCCATGGCCTGCCAGAATTGGTCTTGCAGCATTGTTGTGCTAGGAACTTAATAAAATTCAAGCTTTAATAAGGAACTATAACTTCTACTTGCTGTGAGCTGAATTTTGTCTCAGAAGCATTGCAGATTATCTTTTCAACATTTGCTCGTTGTTTGGCTATATCCCCCTTTTGTGAGAAAGTCTCTTTCTCTCTTCCTACTCCACCTTCCAAAAGAGACTCTCTCATTTGGTGACACAAAACAAGTTCTTCAGCACCTAGCAACAAAATTTACAATTAAGGAGTTCAAAAGGTCATAGCTGATTATGTTGTGGCTGTTTTTTTGCATAGAAGGACAAGACATTTTCGATTGGCTAAGAGTCACTATCAAAAGTCGTTTCTCAAGAGGAATGAGATATACGATAAAAGTATTAAGATAGAAGAGTTGTGAGAGAAAAAAACAACATTGAGAGAAAAGGGGAAAAATAATGTCACCTGTGATAAGCAATAATTAGTACCAGATATAGTGGAGAAGAGCAAATCAGTGGTAAATTAACTGGAGGTTAGGACTTCAGTATCTGAATTTGGGAGAGTGGGGACACAATCCAACTGAAAACAGAGTATTCTCTAGCCCTCAGTATTCATGTCCTTCTCAATGCAAGATACATTCACCCCATCCTGACATCCCCAAAAGTTTAACCCATTCTAGCATCAATTGTAAGTATAAAAATCTCACCTGGGCTGGCTCACTTGGTCACGCCTGTGATCCCAGCACTTTGGAAGCCAAGGCAGGAGTTCAAAACCAGTCTGGTCAACATGGCTAAACCCCATCTCTATTACAAATTCAAAAATTAGCTAAGCGTGGTGGCACACACCTGTAGTTCCAGGTACTGGGGAGGGTGAGGCACGAGAATTGCTTGAAGCTGGGAGATGGAGGTTGCTGTGAGCCAAGATCATGCCATCGCATTTCAGCCTGGTAGATGGAGTAAAACTCTGTCTCAGAAAAAAAAAAAAAATTAAAAATTAATAAAAATTGAAATCTCACCTTCTAAGTCACATATGGGTGAAGACATGATATCCAATTCTTCCTAAGGCGAAATTCCTCTCCAACTATGAGCCTGTGAAATGAGACAAGAACTTACTTGCTTCTAAAATACATTGGTGAAACAGGAATAAGATAGACATTCCACATTCCCATTCTAAATTGGAAGAATCAGAAGGAAAGAGGAGGTCATGGATGTAAACAACAGTACTTAAAACTTCAAAAAATACTAAGATTGTGTAATACTTAACATTTTAATTCAAGTATGGTTTCTAAGGTTTTTTTTAATCCAGGGAGTCCTATCAAAGAGGAATTCAGCTACTTAAAATGACTTGTTTCCTGTAATGATAAAAAGGAATAAGAAAAAAACTTAGGACACTCATCAGTGGATTTTTTTTGGGTCTTGTTGCTGTATTATCAGTAGAAAATGTCAGCAAGGCCAGGTGGGGTGGCTCACACCTGTAATCCCAGTGCTTTGGGAGGCCAAGACAGGAGGATCACTTGAAGCCAGGAGTTCAGAACCAGCCTGGGCAACATAATGAGACCTTGTTCCTCCGCCCTGCCAAAAAAAATTAGTTGGACACGGAGCTGTGTGCCTGTAGTCATTGCTACTCAGAAGGCCAAGGCAGGAGGATCCCTTGAGCCCAGGAGTTCAAGGTTACAGTGAGCTATGCTCAGCCTACTGCACTCCAACCTGGGTAACCAAGTGAGACCCTGTCTCAGTAAAACAAACAAAAGGATATGATCTTACTTACAAATAGTAAAATTTAAAGTTGAACCCTGTGACTTACTCTATTTATATTATTATCTAATTACCTCATGTTGTTTTGAAGAGTCTAAAAAGTACCTTTTACTTTCAAAATTCTGTGAGTTCTACAAAATAATTCCAAAAGTAAGTCTTCGTCTTGTTTTTTTTCCAGGCGCTTGAACACATGCAGAAGCAAACGATAGAGGAGAGAGAGAGAGTTACAGAAGTTGTGGAGAAACAGTTTGACCAGCTTTTGGCTTTTTTTGATTCCAGGTAGTAACTTAAGAATCTAGACTCACTGAAACTGAAGTTTCTAACACTAACTTGTCATTGTATTCCTTTGTTTAGAATGAAGTAATGGGTAACTTTTAAACAAGTTTGGAAGTTGGTAGTCCTTACAGACTGATCTTTACAACTTCAAAATGAAAAATAATGTGTAAGCTTTTAAAAACTTTGGCTATTTACCTTCTGGTGCTGAAGCTAATGGTTGTTTGTTTGAGATGATCTTGCTCTGTTGCCGAGGCTGGGGTGCAATGGTGTGATAATAGCTCACGGTAACCTCAAACTCCTGGGCTGAAGTGAACCTCCCACCTCAGCCTTCAAAGTAGTTGGAACTACAGGCCCACACCACCACATCCAGCTACTTTTGTGGTTTTGTTGTTGTTGTTTTTTGTTTTCCGAGACAAGGCTCTCACTACATTGTCCAGGCTGGTCCCAAACTCCTGGCCTCAAGAGGTCATCCTGCCTCAGCCTCCTGAAGTGCTGAGATTACAGGTGTACAGCGCCGTGCCCAGCTGAAGCTGTTAACTGTTAAAGAAAAGAAGCTTGGGCCAGGTGTGGTGGCTTACACATGTAGGATTACACAGTGATCATCCTGTCTAAGCTACTTTGAGAGGCTGAGATGGGAGGATCCTTGAGCTCAGGAGTTTGAGACCAGTCTGGGCAACACAGTAAGACTCTATCTGTACAAAAAAAAAAAAAATCAGCCGGGCATTGTGCACATTACTGTAGTCCCAGCTACGTGGGAAGCTGAGGTGGGAGGATTGCTTGAGCCCAAGAGATCAAGGCTGCAGTGAGTGGGGATCCTGCAATACACTCCAGCCTGAATGACAAAGCAAGACCCCCACCTCAAAAAAGTAAATAAGCTTCTGACTTAAAGCAGTTAGCACAGAAAAAGATTTTCATAACCTAAATTATGTTGTGGAATTCTGTATACTTGGGAAAATACATAATTTTTTATACATAGTTCTGTCATTTAGTCATGTGCTTTTTTGCAACAGAGCAGAACCCTAATAGGCATTGCTAAATACCTTAAACTATTATATATTCATCACCTATTTAGAAAGCCATTTGACATATATTATCTTTGCTCACATGACGGAGGTACAGTAGATATTCCCTCCATTATGCATTTCAAGAAACAAGCTCTTAAAAATTGTAACATGCTCGGCCAGGCGCAGTGGCTCACGCCTGTAATTCCAGGACTTTGGGAGGGCGAGGCGGGCGGATCACAAGGTCAGGAGATCGAGACCATCCCGGCTAACACAGTGAAACCTCGTGTCTACTAAAAATACAAAAAATTAGCTGGGCGTGGTGGTGGGCGCCTATAGTCCCAGCTACTCGGGAGGCTGAGGCAGGAGAACGGCGTGAACCTGGGAGGTGGAGCTTGCAGTGAGCCGAGATCGCGCCACTGCACTCCAGCCTGGGTGACAGAGCGAGACTCTGTCTCAAAAATAAATAAATAAGATAAAAAAAATTGTAACATGCTCAAGGTAATATATTTAGTAATGCTATTTGTCCATTTGACTCTTAAATCAGTGGTTTTAAAAAAAATTTCCTAGCCAGGCATAGTGGCTTACACCTGTAATCCCAGCACTTTTGGGAGGTTGAGGCTAGCAGTTCACCTGAGGTCAGGAGTTCAAGAGCAGCCCCTGCCCAGCATGGCAAAACCCTGTCTCTACTAAAAATACAAAAAATTAGCCAGGTGTGGTGGCGGGCACCTGTAATTCTAGCTACTTGGGAGGCTGAGGCAGTAGAATTGCTTGAACTCGGGAGGAGAAGGTTGCAGTGAGCCGTGATTGCACCACTGCGCTCCAGCCTGGGTGACAAGAACAAAACTCTGTCTCAAAAAAAAAAAAAAAAAATTCCTAAGGATGCCTAGAACATAGGCTCAATCTATGAATGAATTTGTTGATACTCTATTCTCCATGTTGGTGCAATCTCACATTTGGTCTTTAGTTATAACATTCAAGTAATAGGTCATGTGCGTGAGTTTATTTTGTTACAGTAGTCAAATACACATTACGCAAATTACCTTTTAACCATTTTTTTTTCTTGGAAAGGTAATTATATTTTTTTCCTTTTAAGTGTTCTTAAGCATACAGTTTAGTCAGTTTAGTGGTATGTGATAATTCTGTTTAACTTTTTTTTTTTTTTTTTTTTGAGACAGAGTCGCACTCTGTCACCCAGACTGGAGTGCAGTGACATGATCTCGGCTCACTGCAACCTCCGCCTCCCAGGTTCAAGGGATTCTCCTGCTTCAGCCTCCCGAGTAGCTGGGACTACAGGCGTGTGCCACCACGCTGACTAATTTTTTGTATTTTCAGTACAGATGAGATTTCACCATGTTAGCCAGGATAGTCTCGATTTCCTGACCTTGTGATGCACCTGCCTTGGCCTCCCAAAATGCTGGGATTACAGGCTTGAGCCACTACACCCGGCCCCCTTTTTTTTTTTTTTTTTTAAATACAAACTCTAACTCTTGTCACCCAGGCTGGAGTACGGTGGCGCAACCTCAGACTCCCAGGCTCAAGAGATCCTCCCACCTTAGACTCCAGAGTACCTGGGACTATAGGCGTATACCACCACACCCGTCTAATTTTTGTTTTGTAGTGATGTGAGGTCTTGCTATGTTGCCAGGACTGGTCTCAAACTCTTGGGCTCAAGCCATCTTCCCACCTCGGCCTTCCAAAGCACTGGGATTATAGGCGTCAACCACTGTGCCTGGCCTGTGTTTAACTTTTTAAGGAACTGCCAAACTGATTTCCACAATGGTTGTATATACCATTTTACTTTCCCACCAGCAATATACTACAGTTCTCATTTCTGTACACCCTTACCAACACTTATTTTTTGTTGTTCTTTTTTTTATGGTAGCCATTCTAATGAGTGTGAAATGGAATATCATTATGGTGTGGTCTGTATTTTCCTAATGACTGATAATGTGCGTCATTTATGTGCTTATCAGCCATTTATGTGTCTTTGATGAAGTAGTCAAGTTTTTTGTTCATTTCTGAATTGAATCGTTTACTTTGTTGCTATTGGGTTGTAGCAATTCTTTGTATATTTTGGATATTAAATTTTTGTCTATATGACTTAAAATTATTTTCTCCCATTTGTAGGTTGTCTTTTCACTCTCTTGATAATGTCCTTTGATCCACAAAAATTTTTAATTTTATGAAGTCCAGTTTATTGTTTATT
This sequence comes from Macaca thibetana thibetana, assembly GCF_024542745.1. Lineage (NCBI taxonomy): Eukaryota > Metazoa > Chordata > Mammalia > Primates > Cercopithecidae > Macaca > Macaca thibetana. The sequence continues at coordinate 4,355,920 of NC_065594.1, forward strand.
TTGTTGCTTGTGCTTTTGGTGTCATAATTCAAGATATGATTGCCAAATCTAACATCACGATGCCTTTTCCCTATGTTTTCTTTTTTATGTATTTATTTATTTATTTATTTAATTTATTTTTTTTGAGACGGAGTCTTGCTGTGCTGCCCAGGCTGCAGTGCGGTGGTGTGATCTCGACTCACTGCAAGCTCCGCCTCTCGGGTTTATGCCATTCTCCTGCCTCAGCCTCCTTCGTAGCTGGGACTACAGGTGCCCGCCACCACACCCGGCTAATTTTTTGTATTTTTAGTAGAGATGGGGTTTCGCTGTGTTAGCCAGGATGGTCTCGATCTCTTGACCTTGTGATCCGCCTGCCTTGGGCTCCCAAAGTGCTGGGATTATAGGCATGAGCCACCGTGCCCGGCCTGTTTTCTTTTAAGAGTTTTATAGTTCTTACATTTAGGTCTTTGGTCCATCTTTTTAGTTAATTTTTGTTTATGGTATAAGGTAAGGATCCAGCTTCATCCTTTTGAATTGGATATCCTGTTTTCCAGGCACTATTTGTTGAAAAGATTGTCCTTTCCCCCACTGAATGTTCTTGGCACCCTTGTCCAAAATGAGTTCACCGTATATGTGAAGGATTATTTCTGGGATTTTTGTTTTATTCTATTGTTCTGTATGTCTTTCCTGATGCTAGTACCATGCTGTTTTGATTACTGTTGTTTTGTAGTAAGTTTTAAAATCAGAATGTGTGAGTCCTACAACTTTGTTTCTTTTCAAGATTGTCTCTCAGGGTCTCTTAAGATTTCATGTGACTTTCAGGATGGACTTTCAATTTTCACAAAAAAATGTCATTGAGATTTTGTTAGGGATTGCATTGAGTTGTAGATCACTTTGTGTAGTATTGAAATATTAACAATAATAAGTTTTCCAATCTATGCCCATAGGATGTCTTCTCGTTTATTCATGTCTTTAATTTCTTTCAGTAATTTCATATACAAGTCTTTCGCTTCCTTTGTTTATTCTTATTTTATTTCTTTTGATGCTATTGTAAAAGGGATTGTTTCCTTAATTTTATTTTGGGATTCATTATTACTGTGTAGAAACACACCTTATTTTTATATGTTGATTTTTGTATCCTTTTTTGTTGAATGCATTTATTAGCTTTACTATTATTTTATGGCATCTTTAGGGTTTTCTACATGTAAGGTCATGTCATCTGCAAATAAAATATTTTATTTCCTACCAAAAGATGATTTTACTTCTTCCTTTCCAATTTGAATGCCTTATTTCTTTTTCTTGTCTAATTGCTTTGGCTAGAACTTTGATTACTGTGTTGCACAGAAGTAGCAAAAGCAGGTATGTCTTGTTCCTAATGTTACAAGAAAAGCTTTCAGTCTTCACCATTGAGTATCATGTTCTCTATGGGTTTTTCCATATGGGGTCTTTATTATGGTGAGGTAGTTGTCTTCTAGTTTAAGTGGTTTTATCATGAAAATGTGTTGAATTATGTCAGGTCCTTTTTCTGCATCAATTGAGACAACCACTTGCGTTTTTTGCTTTTTTTCTGTTAATGTGGTGTGTTACATCAATCACATGTTGATGTTTGTATGTTGAACTATTCTTGCTTTCCAGGAATAAATCCCCCTCGGTCATGGTGTATAATTCTCTTACTATACTGTTGAATTTGGTTTGTTAGTTCATCTGAGGACTTTCTATCAATAGTTATAAATGATACTGGTCTATAGTTTTCTTTGGTGTCTTTGTGTGATTTTGGCATTGGTAGTTTTGGCCTCACATTCGTGCCTCTTCAAGTATTTTGGAAGAGTTTGAGGAGGATTGGTGTTGATTATTACATGTTTGGTACAATTTACCAGTAAAGCTATCTGGTCCAAGGCTAAATTTTGTTGGGAGATTTTTTGATTACTGATTCTATCTCGTTAGTCTTAAGTCTGTACAGATTTTTTAATACTTTTATGAGTCAGTTGTGATAGGTTATGTGTTTCTGGGAATTTGTCCATTTCACCTAGGTTATATAGTTTATGTACAGTTGTTCATAATAGTCTTTTAATCTTCTTTATTTCTGTAAAATTGATAGTAATGTACCCAATTTATTTCTGATTATAGTAATTTGTTTTTTCTTTTCTTTCTTTTTTTTTTTTGAGGTGGAGTCTCGCTCTGTCACCCAGGCTGGAGTGCAGTGGCACGATCTCGGCTCACTGGAACCTCTGTCTCCCGGGTTCAGGTGATTCTCCTGCCTTAGCCTCCTGAGTAACTGGGACTACAGGCACCTGCCACCATGCCCAGCTTTTTTTTTTTTTTTTTTTTTTTTTTTTTTGGTATTTTTAGTAGAGACGGGGTTTCACTGTGTTAGCCAGGATGGTCTCGATCTCCTGACCTTGTCATCCGTCTGCCTCGGCTTCCCAAAGTGCTGGGATTACAGGTGTGAGCCATCACACATGACCTGATTCTCTTTTCTTTTTCTTTTTTTATTATTATTATACTTTAAGTTCTAGGGTTCATGTGCACAACATGCAGGTTTGTTACATATGTATACATGTGCCATATTGGTGTGTGCACCCATTAACTCATCATTTACATTAGGTATATCTCCTAATGCTATCCCTCCCCCCTCACCCCTCCCCTGATTCTCTTTTCTTAGTGTGACTATACGTTTGTTAATTCTAATCTTGAAGACAAACTTTGGCTTTCGTTTTTCTCTGTTGTGTATTTATCTCCTCTCTCATCTTTATTTCCTTCCTTCTGCTTTGAGTTTAGTTTGGTCTTTTTCTAGTTACTTATGGTATATAGTTAGGTTGTTCATTTGCAAGCTCCTTTTTAAATGTATTTACAGCTATAAATTTCCCTCAGCATTGCTTTCATCGCATCCCATAAATTTTGTGTTCTTGCTGCATTTGTCCCAGATAATTTCCTAATTTCCCTTGTGATTTATTCTTTGACCTGTTGGGATTTAGGAGTATATTGTTTAATTTTTACATGTTCATTAATCTTCTGGGTTTTTTTTTTTCTGGTATTTCTAGGTCATTCCATTGTAGTCAGAAAAGATACCTTGAAGGATTTCAGTCTTTAAGTTTATTAAGACTTACTAATAAATGTTAATGAACATTAAACATTAGTCAGCATGGTCTAACATATGTTCTGTCTCAAAATGTTACATGCACACTGGAGGAAAATGTTTATCCTCATGTTGTTGGGTATAGTGTTCTAAATATGTCTGTTGGGTCCCATCAGTCTATAGTGTTGCCCAAGTAATTTATTGCTTTATTGATTCTGCACTGGTTGTTTTATCCATTATTGAAAGGGGGATATTGGAGTCTCTAATGATTATTGTAGACATGTCTGTTTTTCCCTTTAATTCTGCAGGTATTTGCTTTATATGTTTTGGGGTTCTAGTGTTGGTACATATATGCTTAAAATTGTTACATTAAAGTCTGTTTTGTCTAAAATTAGTAGAGCCACCCCAGCTTTTTAAATTATCGACATGTATTATCTTTTTCCATCCTTTCATTTTCAACCTCTCTCTGTCTTTAGACCTAAAGTGAAATTTTTGTGGCTGCATATAGTTGGGTCATATTTTTTATCCATTCTTCAGATTTGTGCCTTTGGATTGGAGTTTAATTTATTTATACTTAAAATACTGATAAGGAAGGATTTTTGCCATTTGGTTTGTTTTCTGTATGTTTTATGGCTTTATTTGTTGTTGCTTATTTCCTTCATTGCTGCCTTTCTTTGTGTTTACTTAATTTTTTCTTTTGTAGTCACAAATTTTGATTCCCTTCTCAATTCTTTTTGTCCATATTCTGTAAATAGTTTCTGTGGTTACCCATCAGGATTACATATGACATCCTGAAGTTATAACAATCTGTTTTGAGTAGACAGCTTAACTTTAGTTGCATGTAAAACCTCTACTGCTTTACGTATCTGCTCCCCTTTATTTTTTCGATGTCACAAATTACATTCCTCTATATTGTATACCCATTAAGATAGATTGATATTTTGCATATTTGTCCTTTAAATTCTGTAGAAAATAAAAAGTAGAATTATAAATAAAAATTACACTAATATTGGTTTTTATGTTTGCCCATGTATTTACCTTTACCAGAGATGTTTTTATCATTGTATGGGCTTTGAGTTACTGTGTAGCCTTCTTTCACATTAACGTGAAGGACTTTCATTAGTATTTCTTATACGGAAAGTCTACTGGTAATGAACTCCTTCAGCTTTCGTTTATCTGGGGATGTTTTAATTTCTCCTTCACTTTTGAAGAATACTTTGACAGCTTTTTTTCTTTTGGTGCTTTTAATATACATTGCCTTTGGACCTCCAAGGTTTCTGCTGAGAAGTTGGCTGATAATCTTATTGAGGATCCCTTGTACTGGACAAATTGCATTGTTCTTGCTGCTTGCAGGATTCTCTTTGTCCTTCAGCAGTTGGTGTTCCTTGAGCTTATAGATTTATAGATTCATGTCTCATCAAATTTTGGAAGGTTTTTTGCCATTATTTCTTCAAATAATTTCTGTCTCTCTCTTTTACTGTGATTCCTATAATATATACATTAGTCTGCTTGATAGTGACCCACAAGTACCTTAGACTTTGTTCACTTCTCTTCATTGTTGTTTTTATTTTTTTCAGGCTTCATTATCTTAATTGTCCTATATTCAAGTTGGCTCATGCTTTCCTTCTGCCTGTCCAAATCTGCAGTAGAACCTTTGGTGGATTTTTAAAGTTACAATTACTGCAGGGTTTTCAATACAATCTGTAGAATTTCTGTTTGGCTATTTTATATAATTTCTCTATGTTGATATTATCATTTTGTCCCCTAGATCATTTTTCTGATTATTCTGTAGTTTTGTTTTGTTTTGTTTTGTTTTGTTTTTTTGTGAGACGGAGTCTTGCTCTGTCCCCCAGGCTGGAGTGCAGTGGCGCAATCTCAGCTCACTGCAAGCTCCGCCTCCTGGGTTTACGCCATTCTCCTGCCTCAGCCTCCCGAGTAGCTGGGACTACAGGCGCCTGCTACCTCACCCGGCTAGTTTTTTGTATTTTTTTTAGTAGAGATGGGGTTTCACCGTGTTAGCCAGGATAGTCTCGATCTCCTGACCTCGTGATCTGCCCGTCTCGGCCTCCCAAAAGTGCTGGGATTACAGGCTTGAGCCACCACGCCCGGCCCTGTAGTTCTTTATCTATGTTTTCCTTTAGCTCTTTAGGCATATTGAAGACAGTTGTTTTAAGCCTGTCTATTGAGTCCAGTGCCTGCGCTGCTTTGAGAACTGTTTTTACTATTCTGTTTTCTTCCTTTGAATGAGCATGTTTTTCTGTTCCTTTGTGTGCCTTGTGGTATTTTTGTTGAAACTGGGCATTTGAGAAAATAGCCACCTTCCCCAGTCTTTGCAGCTGGCTCTTAATGTAACAGTCCTTCACTGAGTGGTTGTGTGTGCCCTGAGCCTTGAGATCAGCCTGAGGTCAGGCTTAAGATCTTCTCAGATGTTTTCTGAGCATGCATCTTGCCTGGGCCTCAGTGTGGCGTGGCTTTTTCAATTCTCCTGTATGTACAACTGCTTTTATATGTCTTAATGTCCTAAAGAGTCTGAGCTCAGATTCTCCTCCTGGCCTTAGATGGTCTATTGTATGTCTCTACTTATGATCTCCTGCCTTCTACAAAATTTGCTTTTCTCTAATTAGCTGTAATACATTTTAGCTGTAATACATTTCAGTTCAATTTAATACCTCACTTACCATGTTATGTGTTAATTTTATCAACAAGTAGAAGTACCCTTTCAGATACAGTTCAGTTACTGTGTGCCTCATTTAACCATATTATGTAAAATTCATCAACTACTGAACTTACTCTTCAAGATACTGTAGATCTGCTTTTCTGTAAATATTTATGAAATACTGCAAAATAACTCTGGAATCTTAAATGAAGGAAAAAGAACCTGTGTGAAGAATTTGCAAGAACTACTGATGATTATCTATCAAATTTAATAAAGGCTAAAAGCTACATTGAAGAGAAAAAAAATAATTTGAATGCAGCTATGAACATAGCAAGAGCATTACAATTATCACCTTCTCTGAGAACGTACTGTGACCTGAAGCAGGTAATTTAATAGTTTACAATGTGAGTTATGTCTGTGGTAGCTTATTTTACATGCTTTGGAATATATTTAAGACAAGAATTTGTTTTTCAGATTATCCTAACCTATATTATTGTTTAGAATTCTAAATTGATGACAATATAGGTTAGGATAATCTAAGTTATAATAAGATAATGTTTGAAATCTAAGACAAACATTGTAAAATTTATATGGCCTTTTGTTATTTTTGACTAGTTAGGGAAATAGTGCAGTTAAGTCTTTGTAACACTTGATCTGAGAGCAAGTAAGGTGACATTGAGGTTAAAGTTTAGGTTTCGAGGACACCTGAATAAAAAAATGAGGACAAATAAGGGTAGCAAACTGAATGGGACTCTGTTTTGTTCACATTAACAATTTAGGTATGGCTGTCAACTCTTAACTTTAAAATTTAATTCAGAATCCTAGTCAACTTTCTCTTCCCATTCCATCCCAAAATGTGCAAGTCAAGAGACAGCTTCAGCCATCTCCTATCATCTAATCATGTGCCTAAGGGGCAAAATTGGGCAAAAAACCAAAAAATGTTTCTGATAGTTTGACAGGACAAGAGTAATCACAGGTATTTGCTGAGTTCTGCCTCACTCCATAAGGGCACAGATCTTGGCTGTAGTCACCTTTGACTCTTCAGAATCTCACTCCCCATGGATAACTAGATGTATAGAAGAGACGCCATTAGTTTACCCGCCTCCAAAGTCTCTAACGTTAAATGAAAGGATTTGCCATGACCCTACTTGGCTAGGTGTCCCAGGCTTTAGTTCCAAAACAATAGTAGTCATTTACTGTGAATTACACGTGTGACACTAGAAAAAAGTGATAACATTTGGTCTTTATCCTAGTTAATCTAGTTAAGAAAATAGGGCAAAAAAGGAGAAAACACTTGAAGATAGCAATGCAGTTGCAAAATGAATCTGATCAGTTTTCTCTGATCATGTAACTCTGACTTATTTCTTAGTGTCTATTGTTACCTTTTATACATATCTCCAAAATGCATAAACACTTATTTGTATCCCTTTGAGTGTCCCAAATTGGGCCTGAATGCATAATTAATGAAATACCTAAAAGATACAATTTTACTTCTAAAATCTTACTGTTCAGCAATATTTGTGACAAGATTCACACATGAATGATTTTTTTTTTTTTAATTCTAGATTATCCGGACTTTGAAGTTAACATCAGATAGTGAATTAGCACAAGTTAGTTCTCCAAAACTAAGGAACCCTCCCAGGTGAGTAAGTCATGGTTCAGGAGACAATAACAAGTATAAAGATGTGCTAGAACTTAAATGTATTAAAATAGCAAGTAATAATAAATTGAAATTTTGGGTCACAAATGTTTACCAAGTTAGCAACCAAATTAAGTATAGTCTGTGCTAATTTAGAAAGTTATTTAAATGTTTCCTTTTCAATTCATTAATGTCAGCAACTGATTTTTGTTTAGAGAACTTAGTAAATTTGTATTAGGACATTTATGTATATGTTAATGTTTTATTATAGGTTGAGTGTGAATTGCAGTGAGATCATCTGTATGTTCAACAATATGGGAAAGATTGAATTTGGGGACTCGGCAAAGTAAGTATAAGCATGGTAACATGCCATTAATGTCTGATAGTACCTACATTATCTAAGAGACAGAAAAATTGATGTTTAGTGTAATTCAAAAGCTGAAAAATAAAGGACAAAATAGTTCCTATAGTTAAATTCTATGTATAATATTTTTTAAAAGGCCAAGAAGGTATCAGTATTCAGCAATATACATGTCAAAGTTATCTTTGAGATTGATTTAGTCAGCAAGCACTGAACACTGCTAGGCACTAACTAACACCCTAGATACTGAGATAAATGTCAAAGAAATTACAATAAGTAGAGGAAGAAGGACATGTAAACAATAAAATGCATAATTGCTAGGGTAGTGTATGCAGAATTTACTTGAGGTGCAAAGCAAAGGAATGATCAGTTCTTCCTGGGGTAACAGGACTTGGAAAGGTATTTTCTTTTCCCATATCTGTTAAAATTAAGTAGCAAGTAGAAAGGAGGAGAAAAAGGAAGTAGGCATCTTATGGGCAGTGAATATATGGGCAGTGAAATAGCATGCTAGGTTCAGGGAATGGTGTATATAATTCCATTCTCTGTGTCCCCAAGGATACATAGATTCTAAGTCCTAAAGACTTTGTATGCTGTCTAATGATGTTTGAACCTTATGATCCATGCTGTCCAATGTGGTGGCTATTTAAATTTAAACATAAATTAATTAAAACGAAATAGAATTAAAATCCAGTTCCTCAGTTCCATTAGCCCACATTTCAAGTGCTCAGTAGCCACATATCGTTAGTGACTACCTGTCTTATTCTATTTGTGCTACTATAACAAAGTTTAAAAAGAACAGATGTTGTTTATTATTCTGTAATTTATAAAGAACAGGTGTTTATTTGCTTGCAGTCCTGGCGGCTGAGAAGCCCAAGATCAGAGTGCTGGCAGCTTTGGTTTTGGTGAGGGCTCTGATCTCTGCTTTAAGATAGCACCTTGAATGCTGTGCCCGCACGTGGCAGAAAGCATGGAAGAGGGAAAAGGGACAAATAACTGTCCTCCCACGGTGGAAGAGCAGAAGAGCGAAGAAGAGCCTAAGCTAGTTCTGTCCAGACTTGTTGTAAAGCACAAATCCATTCCTGAGGGCACAGCCCTCATTACTTGATTATTAATTTCCCCAAAGGCCCCACCTCTTAATATCACCACAATGGGAATTAAGTTTCAACATGAATTTTGAAACATTTGGACCAAAGCACTGCTATGTTAGACAATGCGGCCTCTTTCCATTATCACTAAAAGTTCTGTTGTACAGTAGAGTTCTAGGCAGTAGAAAGCCACTAAAAGGTTTTAAGCATGAAAGTAAAAATAATTAGATTACATTTTTTAAGGATAATTCTGGTGGCCATTTGGGGGATTATTTGGGGTAAGAGGATGTTAGTGAAGGCTGAAGGATCACTTAGGCCATCATATCGGTAGACTCAGCAAATCATGAGAACTAAAACTTAGCTAATAGTACTGGATAGGGACTGAGAATAGATATGACAAATGCAAAATAGGGAAAATTAATAAAACTTAGTAATGTTTGAATGTGAGGCATGAGGAAAAGGGAAGCATCATCGATGGTTTGTTTACAGGGCTCGCTTTGGTGACTAAGTCGGTGGATTGTGGTATTATTCATCAAGATTAGGAATACAGGAAGAAAAGTAAGTTGGGAGGGGGAAGATAGTATGTTGAGTACTTACTGTTTACCAGCTTTCTGGGGAGAAATATGTACAGCTTAATTGTATATGAATGCTGAAACTTAGGAGAACTTGGACTTGATTCTGTCTGGGTTTAGGGGTAATCAGAATATAGATGTAGAAACCCCCCATAAAGAAGTAAGTTGGTTCATTGTAGGTGGATTGTTTCCAATGGAAATGGTCTCCCGAGAGAAGCGTCACATTTGTTACCTTAGGGAACAAATTAGTCTGGCTCACAGTATTACCATTTCAGAAGCACATAGGATGATGTATACTCTAAGCCAGGTAAATTCATACAAGCCGAGGTCACAGAACTGATGTGTAGTCAAAATGCCAGTTCGTTAACTTAATGGGTAAATACAATTGTAAACAGGGACTAGAACTGAGGAGCTAACTTGTCAGAAGTTACTTCTTTTGTAATCATTTTTGATTAAAGGGAATAAAATTAATCAAATAGCTTAAGAGAATTAGGCTGAGATAGCTGATGAGATTCCTCTCCATCAGAGGGAAGACTTTGCCAGAGGAAGTGGAATACCAGTCCTTCGGCTCAGTCATATTTCTCCATGCTTGGGAGAGCCCTGCCCCAGATTTACTTTTATAACTTGACTTTATGCTTACATGGATAATCAACAACCTTTGCAATCAATATGTTCTTCTTGACATTTTTACAACTTGAATATGGTTACAATCAAGCATTTCTAAGACACTAAAAACTACTCTGCCTCTTTAAGAATCTGTACTGATCTTCTGCTTTACATTTAACTCTGAGAGCTGCCTTTTAAATTCTTCCTTAGTTTTTAGGGAAAGTATTACTGTAACCTGCATGTACTGATTACAAATGATAGTTAAACTATGGGTTTGCACAGTAAGAGCAGGTATTCAAACAGGTCAAGGACAGTACCCTGGAAAGATACTAAAATTTAAAGCAGGGAAAGGGTAATCTGTAAAAGAACTTGAGACAGAGCAGACAGAAGTTGAAGGGGAACAGACGTGGTGTCGTACAAGTCAAAGCAGAGGTTTATGACACTGGAGCTGATTAATAATGTTGAATGTCTCAGGTCTAATAAAAGTTATGAAAAGAGATATTTAGATTGCAAGGTTGTGTACATATATATGACTCTCAGGTATTTGGACTTCAACATATATCAATTTTACTTAGTTAAATGTATGTCCTCTGTTGGAAGAGGCAGATAAACATGTATCATTGCTAAGCCCAACTGGCTTTGTTGGTTGTTATTTCCACAGTGCCTTGTTAAACAGTGATCTGTGAATAAGCTAAATCCATCATGGAATAGCTAAAATATAAACTTCATGAAACCCAATCTTATCTCATTGTAAAATTTCTATACTTGTAGATTTGATAGCCTAAAAACCACCTGGGTATGTGGAGAAAATAGAAAAATATGGAGTAGAATGGATAAATAACTGGCAGTGGGTTAGTGGCTATTGAATAATCATGCCCAAAAGATTCAGATTAATGGCCATGGTGGAAGTTTCTAGTGACTTATGGTTGTACCATATACCTCTGTATTCATAAGCTTATGTCTCTGCATTTTTAAACAGATGTTATCCCCAAGAAAATGAAATTAGACAGAATATTCAAAAGAAATATAATAACAAAAAGGGACTTTCTTGTTATGATACATACCCACCACTAGAAAGGAAAAAGGTTGACATGTCTGTCGTAACCAATGAAGCACCACCACCTCCTTTGCAACCTGAGACAAATGATGTACATTTAGAAGCAAAAATCTTCCAGCCACAGAAAGACGTTGTTGCAACAGCATCCTCTAAAACCATTGCTGTGTTACCTCAGATGGGATCTAGCCCTGATGTGATAATTGAAGAAATTATTGAAGATAACATGGAAAGTAAGTAAAAATGCAAAAGCAGGAGGGAAACATCTTGTATCTGTAATTAGACACAGTTGGTACCTTTTTCGACCATGCATTTAACGAAACATAATTGCTGTTATAATCTTTTTTTTCTCTTTTTTTTTTTTTTTTTTTTTGAAATGGAGTCTCACTCTGTTGCCCAGGCTGGAGTACAGTGACTGGATCTCGGCTCACTGCAAGCTCCGCGTCCCAAGTTTACACCATTCTCCTGCCTCAGCCTCCCGAGTAGCTGGGATTACAGGCGCCCGCCACCTCGCCCGGCTAGTTTTTTTGTATTTTTTTAGTAGAGATGGGGTTTCACTGTGTTAGCCAGGATGGTCTCGATCTCCTGACCTCGTGATCTGCCCGTCTCGGCCTCCCAAAGTGCTGGGATTACAGGCTTGAGCCACCGCGCCCGGCCTGTTATAATCTTATTCCTCATTATGAGTTAAAACCTGTTCATTCCATGCCCCTCCCCTCACATTTTCCAGAGCTGGATAATTTTTATTTTTGATGCAGTAATATAGCTAACCTCTGAGGTATAAATTAATATCTGGTTTAATTAGGGTATTTTGAGATTTTTTAGTGTTCTCACATACAAGCCTTGTATAAAAGATATAAATAAATGAGAGAGATGTGATTTGTGGACATAATCTTATTACTTTCTTTGAATTAAGAACATCTTCAATCTTTGTTATGAGATTTAATATAAACTATCATGATTGTAATGTTGTCTATTTTATAACATTTAAATATATCACAGTTGTATTTAATTACATTTCCCATGTCAGTATTCTTTCCATTAACATGGAGTGAGATACTCTACTATGTAGTTTTATACTGATAGTCTCCTTTAAGACCATTTTTCAAGATCAGCTTTTATTTTCCCCTACCTGTTGTGTATTTTATTGGTTGACTCTCCAGAATTACATTTTTAAAAACACACTTCTTTCCACTGTATTATCATTGTTGTCTCAATTACTTAAGATACCTGTAATAACTTTATTCACTGATACAATGGGTGTTGCCATTCCAGTATTTTGCCAGTTTCAGTACAGGTTTTTAAAAACTAGCATGTCATTGTTAACATTAACATAGTTAGTACAAGTTGTCTTTATTTCTTATTTTGATGAAGCATGCAGCACCGATGATCTTGGGGAGACACCTAGATATCCAAAAAAGCCGCTTCAGAAAAACTCATCTGTTCCTTTTGGATCAAAAGCAGGTACTGTAACAACTGTCTGAGCTTGATGTAGTGGAGTTTACTGTATGTGTAGTAACTCTTACCTCGTGTGAGGTAGTAAGTAAAGTGAATTTCACTGATAACTAAAACATATTACTTTCTAATGTTAAAAGTTTTAATTCTGGGGCCAGACACCATGGCTCACACCTGTAATCGCAGCACTTTGGGAGGCCGAGGCGGGTGGATGATTTGAGCTTAGGAGTTCGAAACCAGCCTGGACAACATGGTGAACCCTGTCTCTACAAAGAAATACAAAAACATAAGTGGGTGTGGTGGTGCGCAGCTGTGGTCTCAGCTATTCAGGAGGCTGAGGTAGGAGGATCACTTGAGCCTGGGAGGCGGAGGTTGCAATGAGCTGAGGTCACACCACTGCACTCCACCCTGGGTAACAGAGTGAGACCTCATCTCGAATGAATGAATAAATGAATGTTTTGACTCTGGCAGAAATATTCCCCCCAACAAAAAAATATTTTTTGAGACAGAGTCTTATTCTGTTTCCCAGGCTGGAATGCAGTGGCATGATCTTGGCTCACTGCAACCTCCTCAGGCTCAAATGATTCTCGTGCCTCAGCCTCCGGAGTAGCTGGGATTATAGGCACGCACCACCACGCTCAGCTAATTTTTGTATTTTTAGTAGAGATGGAGTTTCACCATGTCGGCTAGGCTGGTCTCAAAGTCCTGTCCTCAAACGATCCTCCCTCCTTGGCCTTCCAAAGTGCTAGGATTATAAGCGTGAGCCATCGTGCCCAGCTAGGAATATTTCCAAAATTTATGCTTCTCTCAGATATCACCCCAGTTGTACATACAACTGTCTTTTTACCTCACCCTAAATATGGGCATTATTCTTTATATTTTCTATTGGATAGTTAAAATGATGCATTTGTTCAGTTTCTGTCATCTGTCTATACTTGGCTGTATTCATTTCTACTCCTCCTAGTCTTTGTTTTTTAAACAGTTTTACCATGTAAACATTTACCTCATTCAAAAATTAAATATATATTAAAATATTATGTGAAACTTCCCCCCATCCTACTCCCATTCTATTCAGTGTCTCCATCTCTTCCAGATTTTCCTTATGCATTTACAAATAAACACACACAAATTATTTTTCCAACCTTCTCTCTCCCTCTCTCTCTCTATGTGGACCGCGGGGGTTCTTTTTTATACACAAAATGCAGCATACCACTGTTTTGTTTTTTGCATTCCTTCCTTAACATTATACTTTGGAGATCTTTTCATATTAGTGAAGACACTTGGCTTAAGAAAATTTTCTGACTGTCTTTACCTCTACTTGCCCCACCGAAAAGCCCGCACGTTCCCCTAAATGCTGCTTAGTGCTTCGGCTTTGCCTAAACATTTTTTCACATCTGATTTATAAGACTAACCTGATTTATAAGACTTGGGAGTCAGAGTGGCTATGAGCTGTATTGGTTCTATAGGTAGGGTATAGATGGAAGTGGCTTTTATAGGCTATCCTAGAAACCTAATCATTATCAGTAGGGGTTCTGAGTTCCAAATATGTTCATAAATAAACTGAACTTTTGTAATACAGTAGAGTTACAGCATATACGCAGACTTTAGAATCTTAACTATTACATGGACTATGATTCCACTTATTTAGCATATTTTGCAAGTAATATGAAGTATTTATAGTTCAGGTTACTAAAGAATTCATTGTTGAAAGTGATCCATTTGTTTTATCAATCATTTAGTGCTTGGACTACTTCCTGGGGCCTACGTGCAGTATTCCCAGAGTTCACAATGCCATAAGACACTCTTTTAGAGGCTATTAGCAGTTGTTCAGCTTTTGTGAATTATTTTCTAACTCATGATTTATTAACGTGGTTTAAACATTTTTATCCAGGTTCCGCAGAGCTAGTTTTTGTAAGCCATGTGATAGATCCTTGCCATTTCTACATTCGGAAGTATTCACAAATCAAAGATGCAAAAGTACTGGAGAAGAAGGTGAATGAATTTTGCAATAGGAGTTCACACCTTGATCCTTCAGACATTTTGGAACTAGGTAATGAAATATTAGTCCAAGTTAAAATATCAAATTTATTTAAATATTATAATAACTTGGCCAACCCACATAAGACTTGTTGTAATATAGATTTTTACTCTTAAGTTCATTTGTTAGTAAGCATAAAAGTTTTAGGATTATTTAACATAAATTATTTAGGCAAATTAGCTAAGGATTAAGATGGAATGTTGGCATATTTTTAGAGTGAAATATGTACAGAAACTCCATTATATATTAGGGCGAATTGCTTTTAAAACTACAAAACCTGTAACAGGTTATGTAGCCTGTCCCCTTGTCTCCATGAAGAACTGTGCCTCTAAGATGATTCTTTTTGTGTAACTCCAGTCTCTTGCTCGCCGTTGTGAGTGTTGGGGCTAGCATTGAGCACCTGAGATTCAGGAGACCCGTGGCACCCATTCCCAGTGCCCTACAGAGACTAATAGCAAATTCAGTCAGTCTTTTAATTGTGAGGACATGTGAATTTGCCATGCTTCAGGCTTTTGTTACGAGTATTTTTCTTATAACGTTGTTGACTGAATTTGATTGTACCTTAAAATATGATGAAGCTATGATTCGTTTGTATTAATAGAGTATTTTTCTCATTATGTTAATAGCAGTCAATACCTATGTGTAACTAATACTGAAAGTGTTTTATCTGTCTAGTCTTGATTGATAAGTTGTTTAAAAGTGTGATTCACTCTCAGCTCATCTGTATAGCCTTTCAGGATATCAGAAGAGTAGGATCATCATATACTTTGACAAAAATGAATAGTAATTCTAAAACTTAAAAAATAACATTTATTTTATGCCATGTGAGCTAGGAATATTAGGTTGTTAGTATCTAAGTGGAGGAAAGTGTAGTACTGAATTTAATTTTTGTGGTTGCAGATAATATGTCTAAAATGTAATACATGCCAAAAATAACTCAGCTTATTTTCAGAAAATGTTCTAAGAAAGCCAAAAGGCTGTGCTTTAAGTTGTTAATGCTAATTATGTTGGCAAGGTAAATATAGCTGATTAAAACACTCATATTTTGAGAAATTAGTGATAAGGAAAGAAACGTGAATTGTTGATTTAGGAAAGGAGAGTATCCTCTTGTTCCCTTTTCCTGCCTCTGTACTTCATTATGAAGAACAATAAATGGCTTCAGCAGACTTTTATCCATTGAAAGAAAGAATAGTTTTATAAATATATACAGCAGGTCTTCAAATAACATCTCATTATAATTTTGATGAGAAAAAATCAATTCCTGGTTTGGGCAAATGTCTGTGTTGAGTTTGCACATTCTGCCCGTGTCTGTGTGGGTTTTTTCAGGTACTCTGGTTTCCTTGCACATCCTAAAGATGCACACATTAGGTTAATTGATGTGTCTACATTGTTCCAGTCTGAGTGGCGGGTGGGGGGGGGTGGAGGGGAGGAGGGAGAGAGAGAGAGTGTGTGTGTGTTTACCCTGCGATGGAATGGTGTTCTGACCAGAATGGGTTCCTACCTTGTGCCCTGAACTGCCTGAATAGGCTTTAGCCACCCTCGACTCTAGAATAAGCGAGTTGGAGAATGAATAAATACATATATATTATCATAAAATTCATAAAGTACTTGATAACTATACAAATGCATGACAATAAATCATGCAGTACAAAAGCGCTCTGTGACTCCACCTTATTTATGATTGTTTTTGAACTGTGACGCCAGGAGGTACTCCTCACAATTCTCACTTTGCAAGCTGTAATTCTTTGAGTTAACCCACTACCACTATGACTGCCATCACTCACTGATTCACCAAAAATTGAATAAATATCTTTCTTGTTCATCTTTCTTAAATGTACGTGTAGCTCACACTTGTTTCAGTATTTAATATTAAAAGTGTTTGGGGTCTTTATAAGTTTGACGATATTTTTGTGACCAGAAATACATGTGGAAACTTAACTCTTGTTTATATTAATAAGCCTGTGTGGTAAGATTGGTTTTGTTATGCCATTTTGCTTAAAGTCACAGTTTCTAAGAATGTATCAATGACATTAAGTGGGGATTTACTTTTTTTTAAAACTAAGAATGTTGGTACAGTAGTGTAGCAAAATAAGAGAAGGGTCACTGACAAACTGACGACCAAACGTTTTGGTAGGACTTAAAAGGCTGCCTATAATGTGCTTTTCAACTATTCCTGTTGTTATTAGTGTATACAGAGGAGATTACACAGCATCTCTCTGTATATAATCAGTGATCAGAGTTTACCAGATTATTTCCAAAATATGTAGTTTAAATGGGCTCTAAGACTACCTGAGTTCTCCTGCTACTTCTTCTAAGTAGCCATGTGAGTTGGGCCAGATTCGTTTTTCTTCCTCAGTTTCCTCACTTATATGATGGAAACACTACCTTCGTAGGGCTGTTGTGGGGAGTAAGTGAATTCAGACAAAACAGAACATTTCTGAGCTCATAGTAAGCATTCACCTGTGGGCCTTTTTTTGTTTGTTTGATCTTCTTTTTTCCTGGTTATTAATTTGTAATCCAACTGGTCCCTGCAAAGGTCTTCCTCTACTGCTGAGTCCTTAATTCATCTTCCCTCTTCTCTGAACACCACTGGGTGCCAATTAATTTTGGCATTTCACAAGCTGCCTTTCATTGTTTTACTCTCACTCTCCTTTACAAAGAGAAGACAATTGTTTCTTCTCTCATTACGAACTTCAGTATGTGTTTGTCAGTAAGTGTACATGTGTACATGCACAAGGACAGATGGTATTGCTTGTAAGTACAGTGTAATTGTGGTAATTTGCTTGTCTCTATTCCTTTCTTGAGCTTCTTGATGGCAAGACAGTCTCATTCATCTTTGTTCTTATTGCTGATGAAGCAGGTCCTCATTAAGTGACTGCTAACTTAGTATTTGGATGTTTATCTCCCTATTTAGCTTGTTTCTGTATAACAGAAACTATCATAATATGCTGTATTATATCTTCATAGCACTTGAACACAGTGGTATATCATCAGTAAATAAATGAATTAAGACTTTCGTGGTAGAACTAACGTGTCTGTAAACTTACTAAATGTCTTTCTTGATAAATGTTGATAATGATTTGTTTCCCTCATTTAGGTGCAAGAATATTTGTCAACAGTATTAAAAATGGAATGTGGTGTCGAGGAACTATCACAGAATTAATTCCAATAGAGGGTAAAAATACCAGAAAACCTTGTAGCCCAACCAGATTATTTGTCCATGAAGTTGCACTAATACAAATATTCATGGTAGATTTTGGAAATTCTGAAGTCCTGATTGTCACAGGGTATGATATTTTATAATATGTATTCTTGGCCTGCTTAGAAACATTTTGGAGGAAGGTGGAGTCAAAGGATAAAGGAAATTAGAGGTAGAGAGAGTAATTTGTCATTCTTAACTTCCAAGACACATTTTATTATTTTGCTCCACAGTTGTCTTGATACGTAAAATTTTATCTTTTACCAGTATTACTAGATGGAGAGCTTAGAAAAGGAATTCCAAACTTAAGTACTCTTCTTATGTCACTTCTAAGCGGGGAATAATACACAAACTAATTCTTTCAAATAAAATGTTACAGTTAGCTACAGATGATTGAGTTAAATTTTTAATCAGACTTCTGTAATTTCATTAATGTTTTTTAAAGTGTCATGCTGTCTAACTCAGTGTCAGTATTTTAAATGGTTTTCTCTGTCTTCTAGGAAAATAATACAAACTGCTATGTTTCTGTAGTAAGGACCAGTATTAACCATAGCATGATCGCTTAGTGGTTATAGCTTTATAAATAAATAGATTTATATGGGGGGAAGTGTCATTATCTCCTGTAAGCTCAGATTGAATGAATATATGAAAGTACAAATGTGGCTGAGATTTCATTCTGTGGAGGAAAACAGTATCTGTGCTTATAGAAGCTAAACTAAATCTATATAGTAAGAAAGTGTGAATTTGGAATATAACTTTCTAAAAAGTGTAACTTAAGAAAAATTATACTTAGAAATGCATACCTTCTGTGGGGGAAAACACATTTAAGTTTGAAACTTTACTTTTAATAAATATTACTTGAATTTCTCCTAGAGTTGTTGATACCCATGTGAGACCGGAACACTCTGCTAAACAACATATTGCACTAAATGATTTATGTCTGATTCTAAGGAAATCTGAACCATATATTGAAGGGCTGCTAAAAGACATCCAGCCGTTAGCACAACCATGCTCATTGAAAGACATTGTTCCACAGAATTCAGTAAGTGAGACTTTATTTTTTCCTTCAGAGGCTATTACAATTGTAGCTATGTGTTGCCAATTAGATTGCTAAGTATAGCCTCAGGGAACCACTAATCTTGGTAAATACATAGTGCATATTAAACTATTATTTCTAATAGAAAAGGAAATGAACTTCAGTTTCCACAATTGAAAATATTTTTAATGGGAAATTGAGTTGAATAAGCATATATTAACATAATGATTGGTTAAGAATCCAAGCAAACCAGTAATTTTGGAGTCAACTGTCCAGAGAAATAAGTTTGTGGTGTGGTGTGTGTTTCTCTACAGTATTTTCTTATTTCCATTGCCCTTTATTACTCTATTTAATGGCCATATTGCATTCTGCGTTTTGTATTATTTATGAAAATCTGTTCTCCAGCAAGACTGTAAACTCTTAAGAGACAGAAATTGTAACAATACATGTTAAGCAGTTCTATTCTTACAAGGTCTGTGAGAGCAGGAGTCTGTCTTTGCTCATCGTTGTATTCCCAGCATTTAGCAGATCACCTGCCACATAGAAGGCATTCAACACATATTTGAAATAACAAATAAGTTAATAAAAAAAGGAAACACAGAAGTAATAGCACTGGTGTTTTCTTTAAAATGGTGTTTTGTTTTTAATTTTCTCTTTTTTAACTTCTTGCATTTTTTACACTGAGTGGATTTTACATTTATAATCATAAAAAGTTCAGAAAGCTATTCTCTTTTTTGTTTTTAAGGAATTTCTGGTTTTGATCATGAATTTACTTTCGATATGGTACTTAAATGTTCAAAGATCAAGATAAAAACTTTTTTGGCTGGGTGTGGTGGCCCAAGGCTGTAATTCCAGCACTTTAGGAGGCTGAAGTGGGAGGATTGCTTGGGTTCAGGAGTTTGAGACCAGCCTGGGCAACATGGCGAGACCCTGTCTACCAAAAATACAAAAATTAGCCAGGCATGGTGATACACCATGGAGGCTGATGTGGAAGGATCGCTTGAGCTTGGGAGGCAGAGATTGCATGAGCTGAGATTATGCCACTGCGTACCGGTCTGGGTGACAGAGTAAGACCCTGTCTCAAAAGAAAATTTTTTTGCCCAGTGGGTGGATTTTTTTTTTTTTAAATCACTTAAGTAGCATAAATCTTATGTATTGCTAGTAATGGAAACTGGATTAACTGATGATGATTGTAAATTTTTAAATTTTTTTTAGCCATACCTATATTTTCAAAATTACCTTTTGAATTTTCATCTAAGTGGAAAACAGAATACTTATTTCTTTCATTTTGAGATCTTTGTTTATAACCTTCATATTCCTATCCAAAAGTAAAACTAAATTCTAAAGTAAAACCTCGAGAATATATTTATAAAGTGAAGGTTGGGAGGCTGAGGCGGGAGAATGGCGTAAACCCGGGAGGCGGAGCTTGCAGTGAGCCGAGATCACGCCACTGCACTCCAGCCTGAGAGACACAGCGAGACTCCGTCTCAAAAAAAAAAAAAAAAAGTGAAGGTATATGCACATTGTACATTCATAAAGACTGCCCCTAAGTTTGTGGCCCTGGCTGTTTCTTTTTTTCTTTCTTTTCTTTTTTTCTTTTTTTGACATGGGGTCTTGTTCTGTCACCCAGACTGGAGTGCAGTGGCACGGTCTGGGCTCACTGCAACCTCTGCCTCTCGGGTTCAAGCAATCCCCTGCCTCAGCCTCCCGAATAGCTGGGATTAAAGGCACCCGCCACCATGCCCGGCTAATTTTTGTATTTTTTGTAGAGACAGGGTTTCACCATCTTGGCCAGGCTGGTCTTGAACTCCTGCCCACCTCGGCCTTGCAAAGTACCGGGATTACAGACGTGAGCCACCACACCCGGCCTTCCCTGGCTGTTTCTTAATGTCTGTGGTTGGTTCATTTTGCTCACAGTTGCGTCTGTGGTTGGTACAAACCTAAATCCAGAACATTGTAACATTAGAGACACTTATAATTACTAATTACTATGGAATTTTACTTTTTTGCCCAGAATGAAGGCTGGGAAGAGGAAGCTAAAGTGGAATTTTTGAAAATGGTTAATAACAAGGCTGTTTCAATGAAAGTTTTTAGAGAAGAAGATGGTGTGCTTATTGTAGATCTGCAAAAACCACCACCAAATAAAATAAGCAGTGATATGCCTGTGTCTCTTAGAGATGCACTAGTTTTTATGGAACTAGCAAAGTAAGTAACTTATTAAAACTTAAATATTCTTTGAGATTATAGCTATAAATAAGTAGCAGACTTTGCCTTTAAAAACCATGTCTCTAAAGTAAACCTTAACATACCTGAAGTTAAAAATACTGCTTTTAAACTTTTCTAAGTACAGTTGTTGTCTGTGAAAACTGGATTCAGATCATTGGATTTAAGAAAATAGGCTGGACAGGGCGGCTCCTAACTGTAATTCTAGCTCTGTGGGAGGCCGAGGAGGGAGGATTCCTTGGGGTCATGAGTTTGAGACCAGCCTGGGCAACATAGCTAGACCTCATCTCTACAAAGACATACGGAAAGAAATTAACCAGGCCTGGGGGCCTGCACCTGTAGTCCAGCTTCTCCGGTCAGGAGTGAGGTGGGAGGTTTGTTGATCCCAGGAGTTTGAGCTGTGCTCTTGTCACTGTACTCCAGGTTGGGTGACAGAGTAAGACCCTGTCTGTAAAGAAAAAAGAAAATTAGAAAAATTAGAGAAATTAAGGTAGCTCAAAATATAAAGTATGTGTAAATAACTAACATCTTTTGAACTCTTGATAACTTTATAAGCAGCTGTATGACGGTTTCAAGAATTATAGCTTAACTTTTCCTAAATTTTCCTAAATTTTCTAGCCTTTGTAATGAGTTCCTGATCACTACCCTATATTTAATGTATGAATCTAGAACAGATGTTTAAAGTTTATTTGTCCATCATTTCTTTTTGTTTGTTTGAGACAGAGTCACCCAGGCTGGAGTGTAGTAGCACAGCCTCAGCTCACTGAAACCTCTGCCTCCCAGGTTCAGGTGATTCTCATGCCTCAGCCTTCCAAGTAACTGGAATTACGGGCACACATCACCACTCCTGGCTAATTTTTGTGTTTTTGGTAGAGACAGGGTTTCACCGTGATGTCCAGGCTGGTCTTGAACTCCTGCCCACCTTGGCCTTCCAAAGTGCTGGGATTACAGGCGTGAGACACAGTGCCCTGCCTGTCCATCATTTCTGATGACTTAAGTAACCATAGAGGTAGTCAAAGATTCTAATTTTTACCCTGGATGGTTGGGAATGGAACCCAAGCAGGTTCCATTCTAGAAAAATAAAAGTCATCTTGGAGCTGGAGGGGGCCACAGAGACCCTTCAGCTGACATCACCAATTGCTACCACAGACCACAGATATCAATGTAACACAAAGAACAGAAGCAGCTTTGAATCTAAGTGTGATGTGAAAGCCCAGCTCTAAAGTTTTGAGACTTGATACCTTTTTAACCTGGTTTGATAATTGAAGACAATACCGAGAAATATTAGAAGAAAGAAATTAGAAGATGAATGCTTTTGGTAAATAAGTCAGTACATGTGCAACTCCTTCCTTTAGATCAAGTCACTGAGAGAAGAGAGATTAAGAAAATGGCTTGGCCAGGTATGGTGGCTTACACCTGTATCCCAGCACTTCGGGAGGCCAAGACAGTAAGATCGCCTGAGCCCAGGAGTTCAGGGTCAACCTGGGCAATGTAGGGAGACCCTGTCCCTACAAAAATTAGCCAGGTGTGGTGGCATGCCCCTGTGGTTCCAGCTACTTGGGAGGCTGAGGTGGGAGGATTGCTTGAGCCTAGAAGGGTAGAGGCTGCAGTGAGCCATGATCACACCACTGCACTCCAGGCTGGGTGACAAGGTGAGACCCTGCTTACGCTTTTCATTATGCTTTTAATTAGGTTTAAGTCACAATCACTAAGAAGTCATTTTGAAAAAAATACTACTTTACACTATCATCCACCTATTTTGCCTAAAGAAATGACAGATGTTTCAGTAACGGTTTGTCATATAAATAGTCCTGGAGATTTCTATCTTCAGTTGGTAAGTATATAATGTGTTTTTAAATGAAGTTTTTAAATTTTAATTAGACGTGTATAACAAGAATGAGTGTCTACTGTTAATTTTAGTTAGAGCAAACATACCACTGTTAATCTTCCATACATTTAAATTTCTTAGTCGTTGCAACTTCAAACAAGTTCACATGATTATCATAAGTTGAAAGAACAGTGAAGGATAATTAATGTATAAATGTTTCTTGCTACCTTCTGAAATCTGGAGACTAGGAAAGCATATAGAGTTAGCAAATAGAAATATAATGATAAAGTTTTTCTAACCTGTACATCTGAAAATTTGCTGATTATTATTAGGTGTTTTCTGAATTTGAACACAAAATAGACACAGATTAAAGGCATTTTGTATTGAACTTTGGATGTGTGACTGATACATGTAGATAGTAACAATAATAGTTCATCCTTATTGATTTCTGGGTGCTTTATATGATTTCTCTCATCATAAGGCCCTTAAGACTTTAAGTGAATTAATTAATCAATCTTTGCACAATCCTGTGAGAAAGACACTGTTGTCTCCATGGGAATGTGGGGACCCTAACCACAGAGATGAAGCATCTTGCAACTGTGTGAAGGCTACACAGCTCTGAAAGGGTAGAGCCAGGATTGACCTAGGCTGTGCAGCCTCAGAACCTGTCATCTCAAGCATGTCAGCACCGCATCACACCGTAGTGGCTCCTCAGATGAGTTGTGGAGTCGGCTTATCTAAGTTAGGGTTTGCATTTATTCCTTTTGTTGATTTTTTACAGTGTCTTTTATGGTAAAATATACCTAACATAATTTTATAGTTTTTAATAATTGTTCAGTATACGATTCCAGTGCCATTAAGGACATGAAGTGTTGTGCCTCCATTTCCAGAGCTTTTTATTTATCTCAAACAAAAGCCCTGCACCTATGAAACAATCACCATTTGTTCTCCCCTAGTCCCTGAGGAACTTCTGTTCTACTTTCTGTCTCTTTGAAATTGCCTATTCTAGGTACCTTCTAAGTGAAATCATATACAGTGTTTCCTTTTGGATCTGGCTTCTTTCACTTCAACTTAATGTTTTCAAGGTTCCTATTATGTAGGATGTATCAGAATTTCATTCATTTATATGGCTGCATGATATTCTATGTATGGATATACTACATTTTGTTTATCCATTGATCTGTTGATGGCCATTTGGATTGTTTCCACCTTTTGGCCTACGTGAATAATGCTGCTATGGACACTGGCATAAAAGTATCCATTTGGGTCTCTGCTTTTAGTTCGTCTGGTATGTATAATATCTAGGAATGTTTGCTGGATTCTATGGTAATTTTATGTTTAACTTTTTGGGGAACTGCCAAACTATTTTCCATAGCAGCTGCAGTTTTACATTCTTACCAGCAATCCACAAGGTTCCGATTTCTCCACACCCTCATGAACACTTGGTTTTTTTCTTTTTTTATTATTGTTATACTTTAAGGTCTGGGATACATGTGCAGAACATGCAGGTTTGTTACATAGGTATATATGTGCCATGGTGGTTTGCTGCACCCATCCCCGTCATCTACATTAGGTATTTCTCCTAATGCTCTCCCTCCCCTTGTCTCTACCCCACAACAGGCCCCGGTGTGTGATGTTCCCTCCCCGTGTCCAGGTGTTCTCATTGTTTAACTCCCACTTACGACTGAACATGTGGTGTTTGGTTTTCTGTTCCTGTGTTAGCTTGCTGAGAAGGTCCCTGCAAAGGATGTGACTTACCCTTTAAAGTCTGCGTGGTATTCCATGGTGTATATGTGCCATATTTTCTTTATCCAGTCTATCATTGATGGACATTTGGGTTGGTTCCAAGTCTTTGCTATTGTGAATAGTGCTGCAATAAACATACATGTGTATGTGTCTTTTTTATTTTTATTTTTATTTTTTGAGACGGAGTCTCGCTCTGTCGCCCAGGCTGGAGTGCAGCGGCTGGATCTCGGCTCACTGCAAGCTCCGCCTCCTGGGTTCACGCCATTCTCCTGCCTCAGCCTCCCGAGTAGCTGGGACTACAGGCGCCCGCCACCTCGCCCAGCTAGTTTTTTTGTATTTTTTTTTAGTAGAGACGGGGTTTCTCCGTGTTAGCCAAGATGGTCTCGATCTCCTGACCTTGTGATCCAAAGTGCTGGGATTACAGGCTTGAGCCACCGTGCCCGGCCGTATGTGTTTTTATAGTAGAATGATTTCTAATCCTTTCGGTATATACCTAGTATTGGGATTGCTGGGTCAAATGGATTTCTGGTTCTAGATCCTTGAGGAATCGCCACACTGGTTGAACTAATTTACAGTCCCACCAACAGTATAAAAGTGTTTCTGTTTCTCCACATCCTCTCCATTATCTGTTGTTTCCTGACTTTTTAATGATCACCATTCTAACTGGTGTGAGATGGTATTTCATCGTGCTTTTGATTTGCATTTCTCTAGTGACCAGTGATGATGAGCTTTTTTTCGTATGTTTGTTGGTCGCATCAGTGTCTTCTTTTGAATAATAGCATTCTTAGTAAGTGTGAAGTGGTGTCACTTTGTGATTTTGATCTGCATTTCCCTAATGGCCGGCGATACTGAACATCTTTACATGTCCTTATTTATTGACCATTTGTGTATCTTTGAAGAAATAGCCATTCTAGTCATTTATCCATTTATTTTTTTAAATTTTTAAAACTTGTTGTTGTTTTTTTATTTTTTAAACACAGGGCTTCACTCTGTCGCCCAGGCTAGAATGCAGTGGCATGATCGTAAGCTCACTGCAGCCTCAATCTCCTAGGCTCAAGGGATCCTCTAGCCTCAGCCTCCCATATTGCTAGTACTACAGGCACACACCACCACACTTGGCTAATTATTATTTTGTAGACACAGGGTCTCGCTAGGTAACCCAGGCTGACCTTGAACTCCTGGGCCAGAGTGATCCTCCCACTTTGGCCTCCCAAAGTGCCGAGATTACAAGCATGATTCACCATGCCCAACCCTTTGTCCATTTTTTAAATTGGGTTGTTTATTTTGCTGCTGGATTGTAGGAGTTTTATGTATTCTAGATACTAAATTCTTATGAGATATATGACTTACAAATGCAGTTGATCCTTGAACAAGTGGTGGTGGTGGATACCAACACCTGTGCAGTCAAAAATCTGTGTGTAACTTAATTTTTTTTTCCTTTCTTGAGACAAGGTCCAGCACTGTTGCTTAGGATGGAGTGCAGTGGCAAGATCGTAGCTAACTACAGCCTGTAACTCCTGGACTGAAGTAGTCTTCTGTCTCAGCCTCCCAAGTAGCTAGGACTACAGGCATGCACCACACCTCAAATTTTTTTTTTTTTTTTTTTTTTTAGAGACAGGGTCTTGCTATGTTGTCCAGGTTGGTTTTGAACTCCTGGTCTCAAACAGTCCTCCTGCCTCAGCCTCCCAAAGTGCTGAGATTACAGGCATGAGCCTCAACACTCAGTCTGCTTATAACTTTTGATTTCCACAAAACTTTACTAATAGCCTACTGTTGATTAGAAGCCTTAATAATATTTAAACAGCTAACATATATTTTGTATATGTATTTGATACTGTATTCTTAAAGTAAGCTAGAGAAAAGAGATTAAAAATCATAAAGAGAAAATATATTTACTATTCATTAACTGAATGTGGATCATTATACAAGTCTTCATGCCCATCATCTTTGTGTTGAATAGACTGAGGAAGAGCAGGAGTTGCTCTTGCTGTCTCAGGGCTGGCAGAGGTGGAAAAAATTCGCACATAATTGGAACTGTACAGTTCACACCCGTGTTCCAAGACTGGCCGTATTTTCTCCCATTTTGTGGGTTGTCTTTTCACTTTCTTGATAGTGTCCTTTGTTCCACAAGTTTTTAATGTTATGAAGACCAATTTAATTATTATTTCTTTTGTTTCTTGTGCTTTTGGTGTCATATCCAAGATGTCATTACCAAATCTGACATCATGTTTCTTCCCTGTACTTCTAAGAGTTTTATAGGTTTAGATCTTTGATTCATTTTGAGTTAATTTTTGTACAAAGTATAAGGTAAGGGCCCAGCTTCATTATTTTGAATTGGATATCCAGTTTTCCCAGCACTATTCGTTGAAAAGACTGTCCTTTCGCCATTGAGTGGTATTGGCACCCTTGTTAAAAGTGAAAGTTTATTTCTGAGCTTTCTATTTTATTCCATGTGTCTGTGTGTCTGTCCTTAGGTCAGTACTGTTTTGATTACTGTAGTTGTGTTGTAACTTTTGAAATCACAACGTGTGAGTCTTCCAACTTTGTTCTTTTTCAAGATTGTTTTGGTTACTCAGTGTTTCTTAAGATTCCATGTGACTTTTAGGATGGATTTTTCTATTTCTCCAAGAAATACAGTATGATATTGAGTATGATATTATCATTTGCTAATGTATTGAAACACAACTGATTTTTACATGTTAATTTTGTGTCCAGCAGCTTTGCTGAATTAATTTGTTCTGACAAGTGAGAGAGAGGGTGTGTGTGTATGTAATTTGGGGTCATTTTCTCATGTATAAGATCGTGTCATCTATGAACAGAGAAATGTCATTGGGATTTTAATAGGGATTACATTGAATTGTAAATCATTTTGGATAGCATGGACATCTTAACAATTTTAACTCTTCTTATCCATGAACACTGGATTTTTATCATTTATTTAGATTTTATTTAATATCTTTCAAAGTTTTGTGTGGCTTTCAGCGTATCAATTTTTGGCCTCTTTGGTCAAGTTTATTCCTAATTCTTCTTTTAGATGCTGTTGTAAGTGGAACTGCTTTTTAAATTTCCTCTTCAATTTGCTCATTTGCTAATGTATTAAAACAACTGATTTTTACATGTGAATTTTGTGTCTGGCAACTGCGGAATTAATTTGGTAGCCCTAACGGGGGGGGTGTGTGTGTGTGTGTGTGTAATTTGGGGGAGGTTTCTTACATAGAAGATCATGTCATCCATGAACAGATATTTATACTTTTTCCTTTCAGGATGCCTTTTGTCTTTTTCTTACCTAATGCCTCTGGCTAAGATTTCCGATATCATGTTGAATACAAGATGAAAAAGCAGGCTTCCTCGTTTTATTCCTGTCTTAGGGGAAAAGCATTTGTCTTTGACCATTGAGTTTGATATTATCTGTGGGTTTTTCCCAAATGACCTTTACTATGTGAAGTAAGTTTCCTTCTGTCTCTTGTTTATTGAGTGTTTTTATCATGAAAGGGTCTTCAATTTTTCAGATTCTTTTTTGCAACAATTGAGATGATCATGTTTCGGTCTTTCCTCCTTCATCCTGTCAATGTGGTATATTACGTTGATTTTGGATTTTGTTTTATTTTCTTGTTTGTTTGTTTTGAGACAGGGTCTCCCTCAGTTGCCCAGGCTGGAATGCTGTGGTGTGATCTCAGCTCACAGCAACCTTTGCCTCCTGGACTCAAGCAGTCCTCCCGCCTCAGCCCTCTGAGTTGCTGAGACCAAAGGCGCACACCACCACACCAGGCTAATTTTTAAAATTTTTTTGTTTTGTATATTTGAGATCTCACTATGTTACACAGGCTGGTCTCAAACTCCTGAGCTGAAGTGATCCTTTCACATCAGCCACCCAAAGTGCTGGGAGTATAGGCATGGGCCTGCTGCGTTGATTTTCATATGTCATTATCCTTGTGTTTTAGAAATAAATCCCACTAGATAAAGATGTATAGTCTTTTTATCACAAATTTGTTTAACATCATTGTTGCTTTGGCATCCATTTTTAGGCCTAACATAAGTTGTTTGAAACCGAGTCATACCACCTCACCTTTGGCTTACTTAAAACTTTCCCTCCCCATGTGGCTGTTTGCAGTGTGGGTCACTTGTTCATACCCCATAGCTGCTTACCACAATAAAACCAGAGTCAACACCAGAATCATGCAAATAATTTCCCCCCTTTATGCATATTTTCTTTAAATTAGCCAATTCACAACCCCTGCTGGAAAGCCTTAAGAGATAATGCCTGTGGACCTTAATAATAACAGAATTCCATAGATTCACTCTTACCTGTGATTAGCAAAATGCTTCTTTTATTTCATGTGTTTTGTTTTGCTGTCTCTGTGTCTCACCTGACTGACATACACGTACCTAACTTTCCTCCCACTGTCTTAGAGAGTGGCTATCTTGGTAGGAATAAACCAGACACAGGTCAGACAAGAACCACGAGGGCATCTGCTAGTATAAACAGGTTTCCTGTGAGACGTACACTTGGTCACAGGTCAGGCAACAAGGCATTGGCCCATTCACCAAGGTAAAGAAGTATCCTCTTTGGATTTACTGTAAACATCAGTGACCACCTCCTCTAGAACCTTGTCAGGGCAGGGTAGAGTTCATGGCCACTCTCCAGAGAGAGACCCGAAGACCACGTTAGAAGAAAACAAAATCTCTTAATATGCTGAATTTGGTTTATTAGTATTTTGTTGAGGATATTTGCATCCGTATTGACAAGGGATATTGATCTGTAATTTTCTTATAGTGTCTTAATATGGCTTGGTTATCAGGGTAATGCAGCCTCTTAGAGTTAGTATTCCTCCATCTTTTAGTTTTTTGGAAGAATTTGAGATGGAATGGTGTTAATTCTTCCGTAAATGTTTGGTAGAATTCAGCAGTGAAACTTATCTGGTCCAGAGCTTTTCATGTGTAGGAGGTTTTTGAATCCTTTTTGAACCTCTTTACTAATTATAAGTCTACTCGGATTTTCTAATTCATGAGTCAGTCTTGGAAGGTTGTGTGTTTCTAGGAGTCTGTCCATTTCATGTAGATTATCCAGTTTGTTGGCATACAATTGTTTACAATAATCTCTCATAATTTTTTACTTCTTGGCTGGACGTGGTGGCTCACACCTGTAATCCCAGTACGTTTGAAGGCCAAGCTGGGTGGATCACTTGAGGTCAGTAGTTTGAGACCAGCCTGGTCAACATGTCGAAACCCTGTCTCTACTAAAAATACAAAAATTAGTCAGGTGTGGTAGTAGGCACCTGTAGTCCCAGCTACTTGGGAGGCCGAGGCAGGAGAATCGCTTGAACCCGGGAGGTGGAAGTTGCAGTGAGATGAGATTGTGCCACTGCACTCCAGCCTGGGTGACAGCAAGACTTCATCTCAAAAAAATAATAATAATTTTTTTTCCTTAAAATTGATAGTACTGTCTCCACTTTTATTTCTCATTTTATTAACTTGAGACTTCTCTTTTCTAGTTATTCTAGCTACAGATTTGTCAGTTTTGCTGATCTTTTCAAATAATCGACTTTTGGCTTTATTGATGTTGTTTCTTTATCCTGTCTTATTTAATTTTGCTCTAATCTTTATTATTTCTTATGCTACTTTTGGGTAATTTTCTCTTTTTCCATTGTCTTATGGTATATAGTTAGGTTGTTAATTTGCAATATTTTAAAATTGTGTGTGTAGCTGTAAGTTTCCCTGTTAGCACTGTTTTATTGCATCTCATGAGTTTGGTATGTTGTGTTTTCATTTTCATTTGTCTTGAAGCATTTATTCTTTGACCTGTTGGTAGTTTGTGGTGTTTAATTTGTACATGTTTGAATTTTGCAGTTTGTTGTTTTTGATTTCCAGTTTCCTTTCATTGTCATAGAGACAAATACATTTTATGATTGTAATTTTTTGAAATTTATTAAGACTTTTTTGTGGCCTAACATATGGTCTATTCTGAGAATGTTCTAAGTGGCCTTGTATGAAAAAAAAAAAGGTATATTTTACTGTTGGCTAGAGTGTTTTGTGTATGTCTGTTAGGATCCGTTAGTTTACGGTGTTGTTCAAGTCTTCTGTTTCCTTATTGATACTCTGTCTGGATGTTTTATCCAATGTTGAAAGTGGAATATTAAAGTCTTCTATTATTACTATTGGACTATTTTTTCCTTCAGTTCTGTCAATGTTTGCTTCATATATTTGGGTCTTCGATGTGTACTGCATAATTGCTTATAATTGTTATATCTTACTGGTGAATTGGCCTTTTTGTCAATTTATAATGTCCTTTCTCTCTTGTAAGAATTTTTTATTTAAAGTCTGTTTTGCCGGATACCAGTAGAGCCATCTCAGATCTCTCTTGATTACTATTTGCATGGAGTATTTTCTTCCATCCTTTGACTTTCAACCTGTGTATGGCATAAGGTATAAAGTGTGTCTCTCGTGAACAGCATGTAGTTGGATCATGTTTTTTTTTTTTTTTAATTCATTCTGCCAATCTTTGTCTTTTAATTGGAGAGTTTAATCAATTTACATTTAAAGTAATTATTGATGAGGAAAGACTTCTGCCATTTGCTGTTTTCTGTATCTTATCACTCTTTTATTCCTCTTTCCCCCATTAGAGCCCTCTTTTGTGTTTAGTTGCTTTTTTCTTTTTAGTATGATGTATTTTTTAAAATCTCGTTTGTAGTTGTGTTAAAAAAACATAAAATTTATTATTGTAACCATTTTTTAGTGTAACTTCAGTAGTGTTAACCATATTCATATTACCATGCAATAGATTTCTAGAGCACTTCCATCTTGCAAACTAAAGCTATACTCATTGAACAACAACATATTTCTTCCTGCTTCCAACCTCTGGCCAGCACAATATTACTTCTGCGTTTTTATGAATTTTACTGTGTTAGATACCTTGTATAAGTGGACTCAGGCAGCATTTGTTTTTCTGTGACTGGCTTATTTTACTTATAATAATGTCCTAAAGATTCATCCATGTTGGCCGGGCGCGGTGGCTCAAGCCTGTAATCCCAGCACTTTGGGAGGCCGAGACGGGCGGATCACGAGGTCAGGAGATCGAGACTATCCTGGCTAACCCGGTGAAACCCCGTCTCTACTAAAAAATACAAAAAACTAGCCGGGCGAGGCAGCGGGCACCTGTAGTCCCAGCTACTCGGGAGGCTGAGGCAGGAGAATGGCGTAAACCCGGGAGGCGGAGCTTGCAGTGAGCTGAGATCTGGCCACTGCACTCCCGCCTGGGCGACAAAGTGAGACTCCGTCTCCAAAAAAAAAAAAAAAAAAGATTCATCCATGTTATAAGCATTGATAGAATTTCCTGTTTTAAGGCTGCATAATACTTTTTTTATGTATATACTACATGTTAAAAATCCCTTCATTTGTCAGTGAACATTTGGATTGTCTGCTGTAATGAACATGGATATTGCAAATGTTATAGTATTAGGTTTTGCTTCCCTTCTTGTTTCCTTTTTGTGTTTATCTTGTAGACTATTTTTTATCGTTAACATGGAGATTACATATAACATCCTAAAGTTATAACAATCCAATGTGAGTTAATACGAACATAATTTTAACTTCACGAAAAACTGTACTTCTCTACAGCTGTTTTTCCAGTATTTTTGATGTCACAAATTAATCTCTATACTCTGTGTGCTCAATAACATAGATTTGTAATTTATACATTTGTCTTTTAAATCCTGTAGAAAATAAAGTAGAATTATAAACCAAAATTGCAATAATACTGACTTTCCCATTTACCCATGTATTTACCTTAACCAGAGATCTTAATATCCTCATGTGACTTTGAGGTACTGTCTAGTGTCCTCTCATTGTAACCTGAAGGACTTCCATTACCGTTTCTTACAGGGCAGGTCTAGTGGTAATAGAGTCCCTCAACCCTTGTTTCTCTGGGACTGTCTTAATTTTTCTCATATTTTTGAAGGCTAGTTTTGCCAAATGTATAATTTTCAGTTGACAGGTTGTTTTTTTCTTTAGTACATCATATATCTCTCTCTCTTCCCATTTCCTTCTGGCTGGCTTCCAAGATTTCTTTTTTGTCTTTTTTTTTTTTTTTTTTTTTGAGACAGAGTCTTGCTGTCTTGCCCAGACTGGAGGCACTAGCACGATCTCTGCTCACTGCAGTCTCTGCCTCCTGGGTTCAATTGATTCTCCTGCCCCAGCCTCCCTAGTAGCTGGGATTACAGGTGCGTACCACCATGCCTGGCTAATTTTTATATTTTTAGTATAGACAGGGTTTCACCATGTTAGCCAGGCTGGTCTAGAACTCCTGACCTCAGATGATCTGCCTGCCTTGGCCTCCCAAAGTGCTGAGATTATAGGCATAAGCCACTGCACCTGGCCTTTTTTTTTTTTTGGAGATGGAGTTTTGCTCTGTCACCCAGGCTAGAGTACAGTGGTGTGATCTTGGCTCACTGCAACCTCTGCCTCCCAGGTTCAAGCAATTCTCATGTGTAAGCCTCCTGAGTAGCTGGGACTACAGGTGCCCACCACCATGCCCGGTTAATTTTTGTATTTTCAGTGGAGATAGGGTTTGGCTATGTTGGCCAAGCTGATCTCAAGCTCCTGACCTCAAGTGATCACCCACCTCGGCCTCCCAAAGTGCTGGGATTACAATCATGAGCCCCCGCTCCCGGCCTGGCCTC
This sequence comes from Macaca thibetana thibetana, assembly GCF_024542745.1. Taxonomy (NCBI): domain Eukaryota; kingdom Metazoa; phylum Chordata; class Mammalia; order Primates; family Cercopithecidae; genus Macaca; species Macaca thibetana. Next base: position 4,389,145 of record NC_065594.1, read on the forward strand.
CAAGATTTCTAATATGAGAGATTGACTTATAATCTTCTTGAGTCTCTTTGTATAAGACATGTTGCATCTCTTTTGCTGCGTTCCAGATTTTCTTTTTGGCTTTGCCTTTTTAGAGTTTGATTATGTGTCTTGGTGTATGACTCTTTGGGTTTATCCTATTTGGAGTCTAATAGTGTCTTAGTTCCCTGGAGCTGCTATAACAAATTACTATTAATTGGGTAGCTTAAACAACAGAATTTATTGTCAACAGTTTTGGAGTCTAGAAGTATGAGATCAGTTTGTCAGAAGAGTTGATTTCTTTTGAGGGGTGTGAGGGAAAATCCATTTCATCTCTGTGCTTCAGATTTTGGTGGTTTGCTGGCAATCTTTTGTGCACCTTGGCCTTTGCTGTATCACCCTGATCTCTCCCTTCATCTTCACATGGAGTTCTTCTTGTATATTTGTCTCTGTACCTGAATTTTGCCATTTTTATAAAGATATTAATCATATTGAATTGGGGCCTATCTTAATGACCTCATTTTAACATGATTATAAGGACCCTATATCTAAATAAGGTCATATTTGAGACACTGGAGCTTATAGCTCTCCGGCATATCTTTGAGGGAAGATACAAATCAACTCCTAACATTAGACTTCTTGGGTTGGTAGATTCATGTCTTTCTTTAAATTGGGGACATTTAATGCCATTTTAAAAAATAATTTTTTGCCTGTTTGTCTCTCTCTTCCTTCTGTGACTTCCATAATGTCTGTGTTGGTTCACTTGAGTCCCTTAGGCTTTGTTCACTTCTCTCCATTCTTTTTCTTTCTGCTTCTCAGACTCGATATGTAAATTTTCCTGTCTTCAAGTTCACTGATTATTTTTCTTCTTTTCACTCAATGCTGCTTTTGAACCCCTCTACTGAATTTTTTCTCCTTAGTTATTATACTTTTGAGCTCCAGAATTTCCTTTTTATAATTTGTATCACTTGTTGATATTCTCATTTTATTCATATATCATTTCCCCAAATTTCTTTAGTTCTTTGTTTTCCCTTAGCCCTTTTAACATATTTAAGACAGTTGAGTAGTTTTGATTTGCCTTTTTTTTTTTCTGGTTGCACATGTCTGCATCTTCTTTATTAAAAGATATTTCAGAAAATATTGAAGCAGCTTCCTTGTCATCTCGTGCCAAGAAAGTTAAGGACATGGACACACATGTGGAGTTTAGGAGTGGAGGTTTAATATGCAGAAGAAAAAGAAGGGAGAACAGCTCTGTCTCTAGTGAGAGAGAGAGGGGCTTCTGAAAGGGAAAGACTGGCTGTCGGTGGATGTGCCGGATTTTATAGGCAGGTTTAAGGAGGTCATGTCTGATTACATAGGGCCCACAGATTGGTTCAGTCAGGTTTGATGTTTACCTAGCATGCCAGAAAGACTGGCCACCCTACCCTAATCTTATAATGCAAATGGACTTACCACTCGACTGGCACCATCTTGCGTGCTCCTTACTGTACATGTGGCTGACAAGGAGAGAAGGGAGGATGGAGCCACCATTTTAAACAGGTTTGGCACAACTGCTGGTATCTGTGTCTGCAGCTCAATTTTACAGGCTGCTGTTTCTTAGAAAATGATTTGGGGGCTGCTTTTCACTAAACAGGAAAACCTTGCTGAGGACTCCTTCCTGTATTTTCACTATCTGCCTAAGCAATTTCTTTTTTGTTGTTGTTGTTTCTGTTTTTGTTTTTGTTTTTGTTTTGAGATGGAGTCTTGCTGTGTCACCCTGGCTGAGTGCAGTGGCACGATCTTGGCTCACTGCAACCTTCACCTCCCAGGTTCAAGCAATTCTCCTGCCTCAGCCTCCCGAGTAGCTGGGATTACATGCGTGCACCACCACACCTGACTAATGTTGTATTTTTAGTAGAGATGGGGTTTCGCCATGTTGGCCAGGCTGGTCTCAAACTTCTGACCTCAGGTGATCCACCCGCCTGGGCCTCCCAAAGTGCTGGGATTTTAGGCATCAGCTACTGCACCTAGCCTCAGTAATTTCTTTTTAACTCCTATATCAATATGAAATGAAACCTAAAGGATCATGAATGTAAAATGAAGTGACAGAGGTCCCTGATGCAGTGACACAGAAACTCCTGATATCAGTCAGTACCTGCAAGCCCTATTCAGTCCCCTTTCAGGATTACTGCTTACTTCTGGTTTTCAGTGAGGTCAGGAATTCTTGACACTTTGTGTCTTATCTTTACAGTTAGTTTCATGCTTTCATATGTTTTCATGTTAATGTCCTTTCATTTCAACTTTAAGAACTTATAGAATTTCTTGTAAGGCAGGTATAGTGGTGATGAACTCCCATAGCTCTTGTTTGGGATTAAAAGAGTTGTGCTTTTTAAAAAAAAAAAAAAAACAAACAGAAAACAAAAAAATGGAGTCTGGCTCTGTCGCCCACTCTGGAGTGCAGTGGCATGATCTCAGCTCACTGCAACCTCCACCTCCCAGGTTCAAGCAATTCTCCTGCCTCAGCCTCCCAAGTAGCTGGGATTATAGGTATCTGCCACCACACCAGGGTAATTTTTGTATTTTTAATGAAGACGGAGTCTTACCATGTTGCTGGTCTTGAACTCCTGACCTCGTGATCTGCCCACCTCGGCCTCCCAAAGTGCTGGGATTACAGGTGTGAGCCACCACGCCCGGCCAAGAGAGTTGTTTTAAAAGCTGTAGTAGTTAATTTGTTTTGGTACTTTTCCAAACTGTTTCAAAGACCGTTGTTCCTTGTCATGTGTGATCACTGAAGTCCATTGTTTCTTTGGCTTGTGTTCAGCTAATGATTGACAGAGTTTCTTGAATGTCAGGAGCTGAAACAAACAAGAGACAGAGAAAGAGGAAGGTGCCTCTTTCCTAGACTTTGCAGACTAGCTCTTTGGTGGGCATTTCTTCGCCATTTAGATAGGCTGAGCCTAGGAGTCAGCCTGAGGTCAAAGTTAAAGTCTTTTCATTTCTTTTCTGGGCATGCATCTTGTCAGGGCAGACATGTGGCTTTGTAAACTCTACCATATATATGACTGCTTTTGAATGTCCTAATTTTGTAAAGATTCTCACCCCAGATTCTCCTCCTGGCCTTAGATGGTCTATTGTATGTTTCTATTAATAAACTCCCCTTCCAAGCAGCTGCACTTATGCTCCCCTTTGCCAGTTTTACAAGTGGTCCCTACAGTTCTTCCTGCCTGTGTTCTAAGTTATGTGAAACAAAAACTAACTGTTTGCATCAGTCATGTAGGTATCTCCCAGACTTAGGATACATATACCCAGTAATTTGCATATAAGTTCTGGTCTGTTCCTTCTGATTCAAGGGAGGGAACTGAGAACTAGATTGCCACTGCTTAAGACCAGGACCATTGTCATTCTGGGAAGAGGGTAGGGTGAGGGCGAGTAAAAATACCACAAAACTTTCCTGCCGTTTAGAAAATTGCTTTTACTTCATTAGGCTTCTTGGTTACTATAAACTTTGGATTGCTTTCTAGAGATCTGATCTAATAAAGTTGGTTAAGACACTTTCTCATTTTTTCAATGTTTCTGTATTGGAACAAGAACTTAAAGCTTCCTAATCTGCTATTTTGTTGGCGTCATTCCTCTGCTGAATTTTTAAGTGTTCACTCTGGCCTACCTGTTACTGGAAGAATTTGTATAATAGCTATTTAGAAATGAAAGTTAAAAGAAAAGTAGTTTTAAAGTAATTTAAATGAAATAAGATAGGGATTCAGAAAATTTTCACTTTCATCATTATACTCACAAGAAAAAATTCATTTTTTCCATTGAAATGGATTTCAGAATATTTTTAACATTAATAATTGGTATTCGAAGAAATAAACTTATAATCCTTGATTTTTTTGGTAGTATAGGAAACTTTAGAAACTATTTTTTGATTATACCAGATAGCACCATTTAATAAGAGAAAAGTCTGTATTACTAAAGAATGCAATCATTCCACAAACCCTACTGAATTATTGTTGATTTAAGGAAGAATTATCAATTCACATTAAGATGGATGGTTGATAATAAACTGGATATTCATATAATGCCAAAGTAGCTCCACATAAATTCTTAAGACTTGGTTATTACAAGGGCGTAAACAGAACTACACATCGAGAGGGGTCAAGATCATCAGTGCAATCAGTAAATGAATTTTAGCATATTAGTAGTCATTAAGTATTAGGCCTTGATGTGTTGCAACCTGAGTGAGAAAAAGCCACCTATGACACAGTCTAGCCAAAAAGATTTGCCTTGGATCCATCAAACCCTTAGTAGTAACTTTCAGCCTTTTGAAAATTCAGCAGATAGACCTTACTCCATGGAGGAATAAGCTAAATAGCAGCATGAGGATATAACCACATAAATCTGTAAGGTATGGGGCATTCTGCAGAAAAATTAGCTGACTGTCTTCAACAAGACATGTTCATTAAAAGTAGAGGACTGTGCTAGATTATAAAAGAGTTATGGAGATAACAGTCAGAAGCAGTATATAATCTTAGTTTGTAATGGGTTTGGATCAGTTAAGGAAAACTAAATGTGACCTAGAAATACTAGTTACTGAAACAGAAAACGTGAGAAATGATAGAAAAATGTAAGTGATTGTGTATGTGGTAAAGTCTAGTTTTGGTAAAAACAAATATACAGGGAGTGTGTGTGTGTATGTATAGAAAAATGTCTTGAAGAATATATACACTAAGTTATCTGGCAGAATGTGACTTTATTTTTATGTCTGTACTAATTTTCTATACTGGTTCTGCAATACAATTTTGTAAAATAAATTACATAACATAATTGATAGATTTACATTCAATTCAAGTTTTAATGTTTTATAATTTCAATGACAGTGCTTGTAATTCATTCAACACTTAACATTTTAAGTTTCTGTGAAATGACAGTGCTTTATCCCTTTATTTGCTAGATAGAGGGCCTGGATTTTTTATTTCTGTTAAAGACAATTGAGGAATTCTATAAAAATGAAGCTGGAGAAAATCTGGAAATCCTCTGTCCAGTTCAAGATCAAGTCTGTGTAGCTAAATTCGAAGATGGAATTTGGTACCGAGCAAAAGTTATCGGTAGGAGAATGCATGCTGTTTCTACAGGGAAATGTTATACTTCAAAACTAATATCATTTGAGTTGGTACCAGTTCAGTCTTGGAAGTAATATTATTTGATCTTACCATTTGCTCTGTCATCTCTCTTTAGAAAGGTAGTGATAATGTTGAAAGGTGAATTTATCTCCTGAGATTTTGTTTGACTTGACTAGAACTTAACCATTGGGAATCTTGCTGGAAAAGTAGTATAGATAGAACAAAGCAACAGAAATTAATTATTCAAAAACCGGTGAACTCTAGCTTCATGTTGACTGTTTGTCTGTCCCATGCTATTTTGATTGTCAAGGTACAAATTAAAGGTAAGTCCTTTGTGTCCTTTCTGCTTCCCTTCAATTTTAATATATTCTTCTTTCCTGGGAATTATTGACCGAACTACTAGTTTTCTTGGTGTATTTTTTCTACTTTTTATACATCCTCCTTAAGTAATTGATTCAACTTATGAAATAATGGGAAGAATAAAAAGTGGGATTGAAGACAGAAGATTTATGAAAATGGAGGTATTAGCAACAAAAATAGTAAAGTTAATTATTCCCCCGCATTGACTAAGACAGAACATTACAGACTAAGCTTTTGTGGGTTATTAAATTAGATATACCATAGGCAGTTTAACCCATTGTGTTGTTTATTTTACATTCTTTCTAGTTTGTAAATATGTCTTTTTATTATTGAAAGGGTGAAAGGCTGGGTGTGGTGGCTCATACCTGTAAATCCCAGTACTTTGGGAGGCTGAGGTGGGCAGATCGCTTGAGGTCAAGCGTTCGAGACTAGCCTGGCCAACATGGCAAAACCCCGTCTGTACTAAAAATAAAAAGTTAGCCAGGCGTGGTGGTGTGTGCTTGTAAGCCCAGCTACTCAGGAGACTGAGACACGAGAATCACTTGGTCCCGGGAGGCGGAGGTTGCAGTGAGCCAGGATTGCGCCATTGCGCCACTGTACTCCAGCCTGGGTGACAGAGCAAGACTCTGTCTCAAAAAAAAGGCCGGGTGCGATGGCTCACGCTTATAATCCCAGCACTTTGGGAGGCCAAGGCGGGCGGATCACCTGAGGTTGGGAGTTCAAGACCAGCCTGACCAACATGGAGAAACCTCGTGTCTACTAAAAATACAAAATTAGCTGGGCGTGGTGGTGCATGCCTGTAATCCCAGCTGCTTAGGAGGCTGAGGCAGGAGAATCACTTGAACCCAGGAGGCAGAGGTTGCAGTGAGCCAAGATTGTGCCATTGTACTCCAGCCTGGGCAACAAGAACGAAACTCCGTCTCAAGGAAAAAAAAAAAAGAGAAGTCGCCCAGCTAATTTTTTTGTGTTTTCAGTAGAGACAGGATTTTGCCACGTTAGTTGGGCTGGTCTCAAACTCCTGACTTCAAGTGATCTGCCCGCCTCAGTCTCCCACTCCCAAAGGATTGGGATTACAGGCGTGAGCCACTGTGCTCGACAATTTTTTTTAAATTTAATTTGATACTGTTTAAAATGATTTTTCCATTGTTAAGGTAATCTAAGATCTTTACAAGTTTCTCCTAATATATAATCAGTTCTGTTTGTGTCAAAACTATTCTTGCAACCTGAATTTTCTATCCTTCATTTGTCACCATTGATTTTAATTTTGTTAGTGGTTAGGGACTTGAACTAAAAATTTTCAAATGTGGTTCTTATGAATGTCTTAGTCTGTTTTGTGCTGCTGTAATAAAATACTACAGACTGGGTAGTTTATAAACAATAGAAATTTACTTCTCAGTTCTAGAGTCTAAAAAGTCTAAGATCAAGGCACTGTTTTGTTGAGGGCTTAGTCTCTGTTTCCGAGATGATGCCTTGTTGCTGCATCCTCCAGAGCGGACGGATGCTGTGTCCTCTGATGCCAGAGGTTCGAAAAAGGAAGGCAAGCTCCCTTCACCACGCCCTTTTATAAGGGCACCTAATCCTATTTATGAGGGCAGAGCCCTCATGACTCAGTCACCTCCCAGGTACTGCTGCATTAGGGATCAAGTTTCAACATGAATTTTGGAGACAAAAACGTTCCAACGATTGCAATGAAGATACCACTGTATAGTTTGGTAAATATCTTTGGAGCAGACAAAGGCATTTTTCATGACACTAAGGACTTCGCAACTGCTTTTCAAATTAGGATTATTGGCTTGAAAATGTTAACTATTTGGTGAACAATAAGGCCTCTGAACTCTTTGAGTAGTAACATTTGGGGAAGATGGAGTGTCCATGGTGCTCATTCTGCTGCTTCTTCATTTCTGTTAGCACCACTTTTGGGGATACTAATAGAAATGTATGTGTGATTTGTGTGGTCCATTTTCCTGTATCTTCTGTGGCCCTGTTGAACTCCACCTTGAAGATGATACTTGTTTTGGTGAATAGTAGCTCTTTTGCTTTTTATCTGCCTAATTTAAAAGTTAATGCTAAAAGACACACTCCACTTCCCTCCTTGAAGGCAATTACTTTTCATTCTTTCAGCTATTTTGTTGTTTACTTGTGTTCCTTCTTTTACTAATATGTAATACTTCACTTGACACTTCAATTTTAGATATTACCTGTTATTCTGTCAGACAAGTTTTGGATCTCCATAGCCCTTTTGTCCTCCTTTTTCTCTTTTCTATAGTTATATTACAATTTTTCATTAAATTCGTACTCTGTGTAAATAAAGCCATAAAGTATACTTCGTTTAATTCTATTGTGAGTTCATATTTCACTTTATTTTCTTTTAATTTGTAAGTGTATTTTTAGTAGTTCAAAACTATTTTCCATATGATTAGACTCTTCAGATGAATGTTAGTATGATTTTTTTTTTTTTTTCTTAAAGCATGAAAACATCCTTTTTGAGACGGTCTTACTCTGTCATCCAGGCCAGAGTGCAGTGGAACATGATCATGGCTCACTGCAACCTCTGCTTCCTGGGCTCAAGCAATCCTCCCACCTCAACCCCCAGGTTAACCGGGGCTACAGGCACTTGCCACCACGCCTGGCTAATTTATATATATATTTTTGTAGAGATGGGGTCAAACTCCTAGGCTCAAGTGATCCTTCTGCCTCTGCCTCCCAAAGCACTGAGATTACAGGTGTGAGCCATCACATGTAGCCAGAAACATCCTGTATCTTCTCCAGTTGGGCTGCTTACCCCCTAGGCTTACTACACATTTTTTATTCTTGATATTTATTTCAGTTGGCCATAGGCCATATACTTCATTGTTCTCCAGTATTGGATCCCTTGTTTTCTGGATGCCATGTTTACCTCTTCAGTTTAATTCCCTTTTTCGCATGGAGCCATCTTCCCATAGTTTCTTCAGAGAACATAAATGGGGAAATTTGAGACCTTCCATGCCTGACTCTGTTCTTATTTGATAATTTAGATAAAACAATAACATTCTTTAAATTACTTTCCATATCCATCTATTTGTTTAAAACTACATTTCCATTCAGAGACTTTAGGAAGAGTAAGAATCTAATAGCATTGGTAGAATTGAGAACATCCTTCTAGCAAGGGGATTCCAGTGGAAGTGGGGAGAGATTACCCTCTCTTTTGGCTTTATAATAACATGTATCTTCTCAATTATCATGGATATCCCCTACCATAGGGCCTGTGTTTGAAGTGTCATCTTGAGTGAGTGCCAGTGCTGTGTCACTTGCTTCTACTTCTGCCAAGGAGCAGAGAATACTGGACTTTTTTCCATATTGAAATGATATATACTGTGTTAGTCTTTAACTTCGAAAACCATGTATTTTGAGTATTTTCAAAAAGGTTAGTGTGTGATGTCTTTTTAAAAACTTCTCTGTGTTTGAAACTTCCAGAGACGACTTTAAAGTATAGAGAGTAGACTGATATAGAGGTCTCTCTCTACTTGTTTTTTTGCAATATGCCCCAAGTACAATATTTTCTCAAAATTTCACAGATATTGTTATATGAATGAATCTTTAGTTTGTTGAATCTTTTGCCTTGTTTGATCACCTATTTTGACTGACAATAAACATGTATTAAGTGTTTACCTTGTACCTTGTGCTTTTTAAATCCTTCAAAAACATCTCATGAAATTAGATTATATTGGTATACCCATTTTGCAGATGAAGTAATGAGGCTTAGAGAGAAAAAATAACTTGCTCAGGGTAATATCTTAGAGATATTAATTAGCTTGCTTTAGGTCACATAGAATTTTAGTGATGGAGCTAGTGTTCTAAACTGGTCAGACTGACTCAAAGCCTAATTCTTAACTTTTAAGTCATACCACCTGCCATATGATTTTGTTATCCTGATTTTGGCTATCCTTTGTATATTTAAAACATAGTAGTTTTTCATTCTTACAAGTCTGCATTATGGATGATTTCAAGGTTCACATATTTGAAATTTTTTTACATTTTAAAAAGTATTAAGTTTGTATATTGAAGCTAAAAGTATTCTAATCCCGTTGGCTATAAACCAGTCGAAATTTTTCTAGATAATTCTGTTTCCTTTCCAAGTTTGTAATTTCTAATTTCATAATTTTTCAAGGATTGCCTGGACATCAGGAAGTTGAAGTTAAATATGTGGACTTTGGTAATACTGCAAAAATAACAATTAAAGACGTGCGTAAAATAAAGGATGAGTTTCTGACTGCCCCAGAGAAGGTAATCTATTATTTCTAGGGCCAGAATATCAGCACAAATATGGAAGTCTTTTTAGAAGCTGTTGTCACCATAGAAATGTTAACTACCATTTTTGTCTAGTTTCTGATACAGGGACTGTAGATAAATGTTGCTATGGTTACTACTGAAGAAATAGTATGTATATCATGGCAAATAAGCATATTAAACATTAATTCGGTGTATTTGTGTCTTAAATACTTGTTGGCAGCTTTTAATATATCATTTTGAGATCATATATTGTGGTAAGAGTCATGTTCATGATATATCAAGTTAAAAATGCTTATCTCAGAAGTACTTCTACTGTGATCACATTTATGCCTAAGTATATATGTGTATACAATAGAGAAGCCTGGGAGAATATGTAAAAAACTGAACCTTGTTTATCTCTGGGGAGTAGTAGTATTCTGAAAGAAGGATGAGAAGGGGCCTTATTTTCTAATTTATATACTGTCTGTTGCGTGAGTTGTTTTTAAGCCGTGTTTTTCATTTTAGGAAATGTGTAGTATTACAGAAAAACATTTTAAAATGCAAATGAGCAGGCCGGGCACAGTGGCTCATGCCTGTAATCCCAGCACTTTGGGAGGCTGAGGGCGGGGAGATCATGAGCTCAGGAATTCGAGACTAGCCTGGCCAACATGATGAAACCCCGTCTCTACTAAAAAGATACAAAAAATTAGCCGGGTGTGGTGGCGTGTGCCTGTAATCCCAGTTACTTGGGAGGCTGAGGCAGGAGAATTGCTTGAACCCGGGAGGCGGAGGTTACAGTAAGCCGAGATCACGCCTTTGCACTCCAGCTTGGGTGACAGGGCGAGACTCGGTCTCAAAAAAAAAAAAAAAAAATTACAAATGAGCAAAAGGGAGAATCACTCAGAATCATTGTTCAATATTTTTGTTATCTATACTTTCAGATGCATCTTTTGTGCTTTCAGCAGTTATAAAATCAGACTATAAATTATCCTGTAACCTTCCTTTTACAAGTAATTAATGTATCATAAGTGTCTGTAATGAATGCTTGTTATTCCAGTATGTGAATGTGCAACAGTTCATTCAGCCACTCTGCTTTCAGTGATTTGTGTTTATAAAGTACTTTTACAGACATCTTCACACATGATTTGATTATTTCTAATATGTATTAAATTCAGACGTAAAGATTAGTTTTGTACACACTTAAATAAAACTTGAATTCTAAAGTAGGTAGAAATTAAATTTTTTTCTTAATGGTGAAACTTTGTCTGACCCAGGCAATTAAATGTAAGTTGGCCTACATTGAACCATATAAAAGGACAATGCAGTGGTCCAAAGAAGCTAAAGAAAAATTTGAAGACAAGGCTCAAGATAAATTTATGACATGTTCAATTATCAGTAAGTTCCATTTTTACTTGCTATGTAATCACATATGATTTTAAATAACATGAATAACATTTGTCAAATCTTAGAATAAATTCAGTGTGCCATCAGTAGTAGTGGTGAGAGATAAGATTTGTTGAGTATTAGGTACAATGGAATTATATCTTTTGTGGACTCTAAAGTCATCAGGACAAAAATCACCATAAAAGATCAAGTCACCCTTGACATGGCCCCTTGAAGGCCCTAAAGCCAGGAATTAGCTTCTTTTATTTGTTTGCATTTTTGTTAGGACTCTGTCCGTGTCCTTGACATAGTGGATGCTAACGTTTAATATCCAGGAAAGTGAGGGGAGGTGGGACATGATTGACAAATAGCTTTTCTTTGCCTCGCTGGCTTAAGCGAATTCGACTGTGGGTTCTCAGCATAATTTGAAAAAAGTTATTCCTTTTTTGGAGCAGTTGGGCCCAAAATAGAGTCTGACCCCTAGCCCACAATTTTCTAACATAACAAGTTGTGAAAATCAACAGTTCAGTAGCAAAATTGGTTCTGAATTGGCATGAGGCTATATATAGTCTTTATCTTGTTTGTAGTGAATATTCATATTTTACTTCAAGGTAATGTTTGTTTATGGGCTGCTGCCCCAGACTCTGCTGGGGGTATTAGATACACATACAGGATAGGTGCCAAGTAGCTTTTCTTGTTAGAAGAATTTTGAATTCTGAAACATCCCTGGCCCCAAGGGTTTTAGATAGGGGGATTGGGAATCTGGTTTGGTTTTTTTGTTTTTTGAGACAGGGTTTCATTTTGTCACCCAAGCTGGAGTACAATGATGTGAACAATGCCTCACTGCAGCCTCAACCTCCAGGGCTCAAGTGATCCTCCTGCCTTAGCCTCCCATGTAGCTGGGACCACAGGCACACGCCACTATGGCCAGCTAAGTTTTAAATATTTTTTGTAGAGATGAGATCTTACTTCGTTGCTCAGGCCAGTCTCAAACTTGTGGGCTCAAGCAATCCTCCCTTCTTGGCCTCCCAAAGTGCTGGGATTACAGGTGTGAGCCACTCTGCCTGACCAGGAATCTGTTTTTCATCTGATATTTTGATCAGTTCCAAAGCTGTAACACACACTGGCTGGGTTGGGCTTAATGAATAGTAGTGCAGGATGTATGAGACCATGTTTACTTAGCATAGATGTGTAGGACTTTCAGGGGTAGTTTTTACTGTATTCATGTCTTTCTTTTATCGTAAGACTATTGGACTATTCACTGTGAGGAAACTGGAGTTTAGAAAGTCATAACCTAGAAATGATAGTATATCTCTGATAATTTATTTACTTCAGAGCAAGAAATTGTTCTAAAGAAATAGTGTCATTTAAGAGGAATGTGATTATACAGACTGTATCTTAGGCTATAGAAGTTTTCTATCTAGCTTCTCTGAAATGAACAAATGAATTAGTCCTTGAACAGTCCCTACTGATTTTGAAGTAACTTTAACCTGAGAGACCCATAGGTGGTTCACATCACAGGACTCTGTGCAGACAACCCCCAGTACCGGTCCAGGACCAGGTAGACTCTCTGGGTGGCTAGATCTAGAAAGAGACAACAATCCCTGTAGTTCAGCTCACAGGAAGCCACATCCATAGGAAAAGGGGAAGAGTACTGCATCAAGGGAACACCCTGTGAGACAAAAAAATCTGAACAACAATCTTCAGCCTTAGACTTTCCCTCTGAGAGAACCTATCCAAATGAGAAAGAACCAGAAAACCAACCCTGGTAATATGACAAGGCTCTTCAACAGCCCCTCAAAATCACATTAGTTCAGCAGCAGTGGATCCAAACCAAGAAATAGTCGCTGATTTACCTGAAAAATAATTCAGAAGGTTATTAAGCTAATCAGGAGAGAAGGCGAAACCCAATGCAAGGAAATCCAAAAAACAATGTAAGAAGTGAAAGGAGAAATATTCAGGGAAATAGCTTAAAACAATAAAAAATTCAGGAAGCTTTGGACACACTTTTAGAAATGCGAAATGTTCTGGAAAGTCTCAGCAATGGAACAAGTAGAAGAAAGAAATTCAGAGCTTGAAAACAAGGTCTTCGAATTAACCCAATCCAACAGAGACAAGGAAAAAAGAATAAGAAAATACGAGCAAAGCCTTCAAGAAGTCTGGGATTATGTTAAACGACCAAACCATAGAATTCTCTTCTTCCTCAGGAAAACATATTTAGGGAAAGAATTGAGGAAAACTTCCCCAGCCTTGCTAGAGACCTAGACATCCAAATGCAAGAAGTGCAAAGCTTGGAAAACATATTTGGGGGAATAATCAAGGAAAACTTCCCAGGCCTTGCTAGAGACCTAGACATCCAAATACAAGAAGCATGAAGACCTGGGAAATTCATCACAAAAAGATCTTTGCCTAGACACATTGTCATCAGGTTATCCAAAGTTAAGGATCTGAAGAGCTGTGAGAAGCACTAGGTAACCTATAAAGGAAAACCTATCAGATTACCAGCAGATTTATCAGCAGAAACCCTACAAGCTGGAAGGGATTGGGTCCCTATCTTCAACCTCCTCAAACAAAACAATTTATCAGCCAAAAATTTTCTTTCCAGTGAAACTAAGCATCATATATGAAGGAAAGATACAGTCTTTTTCAGACAAATAAAGGCTGAGACTATTCGCCATTACGAAGCCACCACTGCAAGAACTGCTAAAATTTTGGAGCTCTAAATCTTGAAACAAATCCTGGAAACACATCAAAACTGAATCTCTTGAGAGCATAAATCACACCAGACCTGTAAAACAGAAATACAAGTTAAAAGGCAAAAACAAAAAAAACCAAAGTACACAGGCAACAAAGATCACCATGAATGCAATGGTACTCACATTTCAATGTTAACATTGAATGTGAATGACCTAAATGCTCATGCTCACATAAGAGACACAGAACCACAGAATGGATAAGAACTCACCAATCAACCATCTCCTGCCTTCAGGAGACTCACATAACACATAAGGACTCACATAAACTTGAACTAAAGGGATGGGAAAAGGCATTTCATGCAAATAGACACCAAAAACAAGCAAGGGTAGTTATTCTTATATCAGACAAAACAAAGCAATGGCAGTTGAAGGAGACAGAGAGGAACATTGTATAATGGTAAACGGCCTTGTCCAACAGGAAAATATCATACTTTTAAATATATATGCACCTAACACTGGAGCTTCCAAATTTATAAGACAATTACTAATAGACCTAAGAAATGAGATAGACAGCAACACAATAATAGTAGGGGACTTCAGTATTCCACTGACATTATTAGACAGGTCATCAAGACAGTCAACAAAGAATGGATTAAAACTATACCTTGGAACAAATGGACTTAACAGATACATACAGAACATTTCATCTAACAACCATAAAGTACCCATTCTATTCAACAGCGTATGGAAATTTCTAAGACCATATGACCTCAATAAATTTAAGAAAATTGAAATTATATCAAGCACTGTCTCAGACCACAGTGGAAGAAAACTGGAAATCAAAAGGAACCTTCGAAACCATGCAAATACATGGAAATTAACCTGCTCCTGAATGAGCATTGGATCAAAAACAAAATCAAGATGGAAATTAAAAATTTCTTCAAACTGAATGACATAATGACACAACCTATCAAAACCTCTGGGTTACAGCAAAGGCGGGTGCTGAGAGGAACGTTCCTAGCCCTAAATACATACATCAAAAAGACTGAAAGAGCATAAACTGACACTCTAAGGTCACATCTCAAGGACTAGAGAAACAAGAATAAACCAAACCTAAACCTGTCAGAAGAAATAACTAAGGTCAGAGCAGAACTAAATGAAATTGAAACAAACAAAAATACAAAAGATAAACAAAAAACTGGTTATTTCAAAAGGTAAATAAAATTGATAGACCATTAGCAAGATTAACCAAGAAGACGAGAGAAAATCCAAATAACCTCACTAACAAACGAAGCAGGAGATATTACAACGGACACCACTGAAATACAAAAGATCATTCAAGGCTACTATGAACACTTTTATGCACCTAAACTAGAAAACCTAGAAGAGATGGATAAATTCTGGAAAAATACAACCCTCCTAGCTTAAATCAGGAGGAATTAGATATCCTGAACAGACCAACCCCAAGCAGCAAGATTGAAATGGTAATTTAAAAATTACCAACAAAAAAAAGTTCAGGACCAGATGGATTCACAGCAGAATTCTACCAGACAATCAAAGAATTGGTACTAATCCTTTTGACACTATTCCACAAGATAGAGAAAGAAGGAACCTTCCGTAATTCATTCTATGAAGCCAGCATTACCCTAATACCAAAGCTGGGAAGGGCACAACCAAGAAAGAAAACTATAGACTGATATCCTTCATGAACATAGGTGTTAAAATCCTTAACAAAATAGTAGCTAACCGAATCCAACAACATATCAATAAAGTAATCCATGATCCAGTGAGTTTCATACCAGGGATGCAGGGATGTAACATATGCAAGTCAATAAATGTGATACACCATGTAAACAGAATTAAAAACAAAAATCACATGATCTCAATAGATGCAGAAAAAGCATTCAACAAAATCCAGCATCCCTTTATGCTTAAAACTCTCAGGAATTCGGCGTACAAGGGACATACCTTAATGTATTAAAAGCCATCTATGACAAACCTACAGCCGACGTAATATTGAATGGGGAAAAGTTGAAACCATTCCCTCTGAGAAGTGGAACTAGACAAGGATGCCCACTCTTACCTCTCCTCTTCAACATAGTATTGGAAGTCCTAGCCACAGCAGTCAGACAAGAGAAAGAAATAAAGGGCATCCAAATCGGTAAAGTAAAAGTTAAACTGTCACTGTTTGCTGATGATATGATCGTTTACCTTGAAAACTCTAAGGACTCCTCAAGAAAGCTCCTAGAACTGATAAAATAATTCATCGAAGTTTCCGGATACAAAATAAATGTACACAAATCAGTAGCTCTTCTGTACCCCAACAGCAACCAAACGGAGAATCAAATCAAGAACTCAACCCGTTTTACAATAGCTGCAAAAAAATAAAAAACTTAGGAATATAACGAACCAAGAAGTCAAGACTGGAAAACTACAAAATACTGCTGAAAGAACTCATAGAGGACACAAACAAATGGAAACACATCCCATGGATGTGTAGAATCAATATTGGATGGGTAGAATCCATCTGATTCTACCATATTCCAATGGTACCCATATTAATGGGTAGAATCAATATTGTGAAAATGAACATACTGTCAAAAGCAATCTACAAATTCAATGCAATCTCCATCAAAATACCACCATCATTCTTCACAGAATTAGAAAAACAATTCTAAAATTCATATGGAACCAAAAAAGAGCCCACATAACCAAAGCAAGACTAAGCAAAAAGAACAAATTTGGAGGCATTACAATACCTGATTTCAAACTATGCTATAAGGCCATAGTCACCAAAACAGTGTGGTACTGGTGCAGAAATAGGCACATAGACCAATGAAACAGAATAGAGAACCCAGAAATAAACCCGAATACTTACAGCCACTGATCTTTGACAAGGCAAACAAAAACATAAAGTGGGGAAAGGACACCCTTTTCAACAAATGATGCTAGGATAATTGGCTAGCCTCAGTAAGAGAATGAAACTGGATCCTCATCTCTCACCTTATATGAAAATCAACTCAAGACTGATTAAAGACTGAAATCTAAGAATGGAAATATAAAAATTCTAGAAGATACCATTGGAAAAACCCTTCTAGACATTGGGTTAGGCAAGGATTTCATGACCAAGAACCCGAAAGCAAATGCAATAAAAGCAAACATACATAGCTGGGACCTAATTGAACTAAAGAGCTTTTGCACGGCAAAAGGAATAGTCAGCAGAGTAAACAGACAACCCACAGAGTGGGAGAAAATCTTCACAATCTATGCATCTGACAAAGGACTAATATCCAGAATCTACAATGACCTCAAACAAATCAGTAAGAAAAAGACAATCTCATCAAAAAGTGGGCTAAGGACATGGATAGACAATTCTCCAAAGAAGATATACAAATGACCAAAAAGGTACGAAAAAATGCTCAACATCGCTAATGATCAGGGAAATGCAAATCAAAACTACAATGCGATGCCCCCTCACTCCTGCAAAAATGGCCATAATCAAAAAATCAGAAAACAGTTGATATGTGGGTGGGGTGAACAGGGAACACTTCTACACTGCTGGTGGGATTGTAAACTAGTACAGCTGCTATGGAAAACAGTGTGGAGATTCCTTAAAGAACTAAAAGTAGAACTACCATTTGATCCAGCCTTCCCACTGCTAGGTATCTACCCAGAGGAAAAGAAGTCATTATTCAAAAAAGACACTTGCACACGCATGTTTATAGCAGCACAATTCACAATTGCAAAATCGTGGAACCAACCCAAATGCCCATCAATCAATGAGTGGATAAAGAAACTGTGATATATATATATACACACACACACACACACACACACGAATATGAATGATGGAATACTACTGCACAGCCATAAAAAGGAATGAATTAACAGCATTTGCAGTGACTTGGATGAGATTGGAGACTGTTATTTATTTATTTATTTATTTTGAGACGGAGTCTCGCGCTGTCACCCAGGCTGGAGTGCAGTGGCCGGATCTCAGCTCACTGCAAGCTCTGCCTCCCGGGTTCACGCCATTCTCCTGCCTCAGCCTCCCGAGTAGCTGGGACTACAGGCGTCCGCTACCTCGCCCGGCTAGTTTTTTGTATTTTTTTTTTTTTTAGTAGAGACGGGGTTTCACCATGTTAACCAGGATGGTCTCGATCTCCTGACCTCGTGATCCGCCCGTCTCGGCCTCCCAAAGTGCTGGGATTACAGGCTTGAGCCACTGCGCCCGGCCTTGGAGACTGTTATTTTAAGTGAAATAACTCAGGAATGCAAAACCAATAATCATACATTCTCACTGATATGTGGGAGCTAAGCTATGAGGAGGCAAAGGAATGGACTTTGGGGACTTGAGGGTAAAGTGGGAGGGGTGTGAAGGATAAAAGACTACAAATATGGTGCAGTATATACTGTTTGGGTGATGGGTGCACCAGAGTCTCACAAATCACCACTAAAGAACTTATTCATTTAGCGAAATACCACCTGTACCCCTATAACTTAATGGAAAAAAAAATTAAAAACCTTTTAAATGTATACTGTTATAACTCTTATAACTTGGTTAATATAGAATGTTGCTGTTGGTAATGGTTATCTTTTTATTTAGAATCATTCTGACTAGCAGCTACCAGCTGGAAAGGCATAGGCATATACGGATCTCAGTGCATTTTTTAGATATGTTTTCTAAAGAAATTTCTATCATATTTCAGATACTTATTGACCAATGTCCCTGTGCAGTGTACCATAAATAAGTAAACACACATGAGACGCAAGCCTTACAGTCATTTAACTCCCAGTCTAGTTTAAGAAATAGATCTGATAAACAAAAAGAATTAAAAGTTAGATAGTTTGTCCTAAAAAACACAGGGATAGCAAAAAGTTCTAGTTAATTGAGGGCTCTAGATTGAGTTTTTGTTGTTTTAAACTTTGCGCCATTTTTATAAAAGCTGTAAACCTTTGCAGATGATCACTGGCCTGAGTTAACTTTCATTCACCTTGGTCCTCCTGGAACTTGGTTGAGTTCCATAAAACAATTAAGAATACAACAGAACACTTCTTCAAATGAATATATTTATATTTTTCTGAATCTAAAAGCTTTGAACTGATTTCTTTATATAATGGCACACAGTAACCTAAAATAAAATATTCACTAATTTGTATATGTTACAGATAACACTGACAATTCATTTATATCTGCAAAATGCTACTTTAACTCCTAGCTACTATGACGTTATTCTACAAGAAATGTCATGTATGCAAATGAAAGAAATTAAGTTTCCAATTTTTAAAAAATTGCCTCATTTAGGCCGGGTGCAGTGGCTCAGGCCTGTAATCCCAGCACTTTGGGAGGCCAAGGTGGGTAGATCATTGGAGGTCAGGAGTTCGAGACCAGCCTGGCCAACATGGTGAAACCCCGTCTCTACTAAAAATACAAAAAAAAATGAGCTGGGCGTGGTGGCGCATGTCTGTAGTCCCAGCAACTCGGGAGGCTGAGATAGGAGAATCACTTGAATCCAGGAGGCCGAGGTTGCAGTGAGCCGAGATTGCACCACTGCACTCCAGCCTGGGCGACAGACTAAGACTCTGTCTCCAAAAAAAAAAAAAAAAAAAAAAGCCTCATTTTGTATATTTTGTGACATCTTTCTTTCCCCAAATTTTCTTAATGGTTTCACAGAAATTCTGGAAGATAATGTGCTCTTAGTTGAGCTTTTTGATTCTCTTGGTGTTCCTGAAATGACAACTACCAGTATTAATGACCAGCTAGTCAAAGAGGGCCTAGCATCTTATGAAATAGGGTAAGTAGATATGTAAACTTTCATTGTTAGTTCATGTTCATATGTAACATTGTAATTGCAAGAAGGGAAACTGGCATATCGTTCCCCATTGGAGATGTGCTTAGACTGTAGACCTGGGAATTTTCCCTGTCCTGGACCAGAAAAAATAGAAAATAATTGAAGTCATTAATCTAATGAGGACTAGAGTGACTTTTCCCTCCATTACTAAGAAACTCAGAAACCAAGAGAAAGGCTCCTTGAGAATGCTTCTAAGGAAAGGAGACTGGTGTCTTATTTCTGCTTAGGAAGCCCCTTGTGACTGATTGAGAAAGGAATTCGGAAGAGAAATGGCAGGATGGAGAATAAGCATAGTGGTAGAGTAGCTTACATTTCCATTTGTAGAAATGTTAATTTTCCGGGATTCAAGTGGATACTTGGAATGATAACCAGGCTTGGGCCATTGTGCTAATACTTACCCCAGACAGGCTCGTGGTTAGGGTGACCCCAGAAGCAGAAGAGTAGAGTGGTAGCAAGGACAGGTGGGAGGGTTTTGAGGTCAAGACAAAGAATTCTTCCACAGTAGGGACTTGTGTAGTGGGAGTGGCCCTGGAGGAGGCTGAGGTGGGCAGATCACTTAAGAAGAGTTTGAGACCAACCTGTCCAATATGTTGTAACCGTCTCTACTGAAAATACAAAGATTAGCTGGGCATGGTGGCGTGCACCTATAGTCCCAGCTACTTGGGAGGCTGAGGCAGAAAAATCACTTGAACCTGGGAGGCGGAGGTTGCAGTGAGCTGAGATTGTGCCACTGCACTCCAGCCTGGGTGACAGAGCGAGACTCTGTCTTAAACAGAAAAAAGAAAGCCAGTATTCAGATAGCACCCACACGTGATGCCTGTCAGCATAAGCCAAAGAAGTAGTGACACCCCATAGGGGCCTGCCGTGACTCATACTAGTGTTAATGATCTGTGGCCATGCTTTCCTGCTCACTCTCATGCTGGAGGAGCTAGAATCAGGAGCTTTTCCACTATAGGTCTCAAATGAGAGCGGAAAAGAAATGAGAATAAACATTCAAATTAATGTTGGTCTGGGCTGGGCACAGTGGCTCACGCCTGAAATCCCATCACTTTGGGAGGCTGAGGCAGGCAGATCATGAGGTCAGGAGTTTGAGACCATCCTGGCCAATATGGTGAAACTCTGCCTCTACTAAAAATGCAAAAAATTAATGGGGCATGGTGGCGGGTGCCTATAATCCCAGCTACTTGGGAGGCTGAGGCAGGAGAACTGCTTGAACCCGGGAGGTGGAGGCTGCAGTGAGCCAAGATCATCTCACTGCACTTCAGCCTGGGTGACAGAGTAAGACTCCATTTAAAAAAAAATTTTTTTTTTGGACTGAATCTTCTCCTTTCTTTTTAAAGTCAGGGTTATTGAAGTATAACTTATGTACAGTAAAAAGTCACCCGTTTTAGGTCCACAGTTAAATGAATTTTGACAAAAATAGTCATGTAAGCATCATCACAGTCGAGATACAGACCTGAGCAAATGCAAACAAATATTTTGCATACAATTCTTTTCATTAACTTTTGTTGTTTTTCAGGTACATCCTGAAAGATAATTCTCAAAAGCATATCGAAGTTTGGGATCCTTCTCCAGAAGAAATTATTTCAAATGAAGTACACAATTTAAACCCTGTGTCTGCAAAATCTCTCCCTAATGAGAATTTTCAGTCACTTTATAATAAGGAATTGCCTGTGCATATCTGTAATGTAGTATCTCCTGAGAAGATTTATGTTCAGTGGTTGTTAACTGAAAACTTACTTAATAGGTATATATATTATATATAAGGAAAATATTGCAAATGATTTTATCCTTTATACTGTTTCAAATATCTAGAAGTCATAAATATAGATTTTACAAGCAAAATTATTTTAAGTTGTCTCTCAGCTAGTTAGAAGTATGAAAATAGGATATCTGTTGGCTGTTTCCCCTGTATTAGAATTTATTCATTCTACAAATACTTACTGAGGACCTACTTTATGACAACCAGTATTGTAAGTGTTAGGGATACCCTGGTATAAAACATAGACAAATCTTTATTGTCATGTAACTTCAACTCTAGTAGAGGGAGAGAGAGTGAACAAATAAAATTTTTAGTGTGGCAGATGGTGATAAGGGAAATAGAAAAAATGAAATATTTGGGGAGGAAGGCACTTTTAGGATGGTCAAAGAAGACCTCAGAGACAGCGACATTTGAAACGGGCCTCAAAGAAGGAGGGAGGGAGGTAAGCCACATGAGTGTCTGAGGGAAGTTTCTCTCAGGCAGAAGGAAAAGCTAGTTCAAAAACCTGAGGAAGAAATACACTTGTACATTCAAGGAAAAGCAAGGTGTCCAGCTTGGCTGGAGTGGAATGAGCAAGTGGGGATAGTAGAAAACATGTAGCCAGAGAATTATATACGAAAAGGTTTGGAAAGTTAAATATTTTTTATCTCTGTAGTTTAGAAGAAAAGATGATAGCTGCCTATGAAAACTCAAAATGGGAACCTGTTAAATGGGAAAATGATATGCACTGTGCTGTTAAGATCCAAGATAAAAATCAGTGGCGAAGAGGCCAGATCATCAGAATGGTTACAGACACATTGGTAGAGGTAAATTGCAGAGTTAAAAGTATAATTGTGAAGGTGAATGCATTTTTTATTTTTTCCCCCAGAGTTAAAACAGTTTTCATTGAGTGTTTCAGTTTGCCAAAAAAATATTTCCAAGTGTTGTTTGTCTGTAGACTTAAAAAGTTATTATTTTCTTAGGTCTTGCTGTATGACGTGGGTGTTGAACTAGTAGTGAATGTTGACTGTTTAAGAAAACTTCAAGAAAATCTAAAGACAATGGGAAGACTCTCTTTGGAATGTTCTCTGGTAGACATAAGGTAGTTTTTAGCTCAGTAATTTTCTCATTATTTTAAATATTATTTTTAGATGGGTTCTTGTCAGTTTTAATTTTGCTAAGATATTCTGGAATTTTCCTAAAATCTAGTTAATTTTGGACTTTAAGAGGGGAAGAGAAAAGTTGGGAGCACATAAATTTAGTGGCATTAAGAAATAGAGATTGGTGAGTGTGAAAGTATCGAGATAGAAATCAAACTGTTGAATATTAAAAAATTTTACTTTGAGGAACAACAAACACAAAAATAAATTGTATAAGTTTAAAATTGCATAGAAAGCTAAAAATATGTAAATTACCAAAAAGTCAATTTGTAAAGGATTCTGGGAAAATGACAGAACAGTTTTAGTCTGCTGGAATCCCACTATAAAAACAGCAACTTGGATAGTGAAACAGAAGACTACAGAGTCAATATCTACAGCAAAATCAGATGACAAGTTACTTCTGTGAGCCCTCAAATATTAGCAGGTGGGGTACACCATGAACCAGGACCTTTACAGTATCAACATTTGCATGGGAGGATTTGGAAGCAAGGCAGACTAGGATTCCAACAGCTCTGAGAATAGGAATCGGCAATGGTATTTCACTAGTGCATGCAGGCCGATCTGAGAACAGCAGCCAAAACTAATGAATAAGGCAGGACGCAGTTCTTATCTGAATGCAAGAAAGAGGTCTGTAAATGTGCAGACCTTTCTATCCCATGATACTGGAGTCTTTTTAGCCACATAACCTCTTAAAAGTAAACTGAAACTCCTTTCCATGACCCCACACTGAGAAGAAATTGCTGGTAATAGAGTTCAATTTGAGCAAGATAAGCAGTGAAGCAAAGAAAAGAAACAATCTAGAAGAAAGGAGGGGAAAGGCCAGGTGAGGTGGCTCACACCTGTAATCCCAGCACTTTGGAACACCAAGGCAGGAAGATCACTTGAGGCCAGAGTTCAAGGCTGCAGTGAGCTATGATTGTGCTACTACATTCCAGCCTGACACAGTGGTTTTTTAACCTGTTTTTTAACCTAAATACAGAATTTTACAGTTATTCCTGCCACATTTCTTCTAATTGGTTTTGAAGCTCAGATATTTGATTTTGTTATTCCATGTCTAGGCTGCCCCGTCTAATGTTGTATTATCTGTAAATTTGAAAGCGTACCTCTGTCAGAGTTGTAGTCTACAGTTTATGAGCTAACTCCAACTAATATGCACTTGGCCTGCAGAATGTTTTTTGAACTTTGACATATTAACTGTTTAAAAAACTAGTAAATTTCACATAAAAATTTGAGTTTCTTTTATTGGCAAAAATTGGATATCTAGCCTCTAAGGTAATAATATTACCAAAAATAACTGGCCTTCCCCCAGAGGTTCAGAACAGTTGTTAACTTTTGTTAAATAAATCCTGGCTGCTATTCACGATAGAATACTAGATAAAATTGTACATATTGGAAACAGCTCTATCATTAAGTCTACTGGCAGATTGTTTGCTATTGCTTTGATACCACAGTTACCCAAATCACTTGGGGTAGCTTGTAGTTCTAGACCAGGGTGTCCAATCTTTTGGTTTCTCTGGGCCACGTTGGAAGAAGAATTATTGTCTTGGGCCACACATAAAATACACTGACAGTAATAATAGCTGATGAGCTAAAAAAAATTGCGAAAAAATGTCATAATGTTTTTAAAAAGTTTATGAATTTGTGTTGGGCTGCATTCAAAGCTGTCCTGGGCCACGTGCAGGCTGGACAAGCTTGTTTTAGATTGTCTCAAATTTGATCACTGACTTGAAGCCAATTGCATGTTATTTGGCTAAAAGACATATACACATACACACACTTAGATATACATATATGTGCAGGCTTTTCAGACATGGATTATAAATAGGAATATTAAAAATCTGTTTACCAATAAAGCCAAAAGATCCCAAAGACCCTTTCAACATTATTATAAAAACTTTAATGAACCTTTAAGAAATTAAAATACTGGTTTATCTAGCTTACTTATATCTTATCTGCAAGGATCTCATGAGAGAACTCCAGATACACTATACAATATACCTTAACATTTATTGTCTACTAGGATAGGCATTGTATGATGTGCTTTACGTGTGTTAGTTTAGTTCTCACAATAGTACCGACGTGGAACTATTATCATCTCCATATTACAATTGAAGAAACTTCATGATGAGAAATTAAGTACCTTATCCAAAGTTATTTATATAAATCTAGCATTGGTTTGATTTATCTGTTTTGAAACCTGATCTTTTTATTTTGTTTGTTTGTTTAATTATTTATTTACTTTTTGAGACAGAGTCTCCCTCTGTTGCCCAGGCTGGAGTGCAGTGGCGTCATCTTGGCTCACTGCAACCTCTGTCTCCCAGATTCGAGCGATTCTCACACCGCAGCCTCCTGAGTAGCTGGAATTACAGGCGTGCGCCACCATGCCTGGCTAATTTTTATAATTTTAGTAGAGATGGGGTTTCACCATGTTGGCCAGTCTGGTCTCAAATTCCTGACCTCAAGTGTTCCACCTGCCTCGGCCTCCCAAAGTGCTGGGATTATGACGTGAATCACCATGCCCGGCCTAAAAATTGGTATTATAATAGGGTAGCTTTTTTTTTATTTGTTTTATTCCTTAGAGATCCTTGTTCTAATAGGATACCTTCTTCTTAATGACCCATTTCTGTAATCTTACAGGCACCTCTTCTATTGTCTGTGATCACTGATGGTGACAATGGGACACTGTAAATCTTTCCAGTGCCCTGGAATAGAAATCTCAGCTCATATACTATATAAATCCTATCTTAGTTTTCACTTTGACATTAAATAGTTCAATCAGAATAATTGAACAGAATTATATCAGTCCCTTAATTGTGCCTAACAATACAGAGAATGTGTTTCTGTACATACTTCAAATGGTATCTTATGGACTGGAATGGAACACCATTGTCATTTTAAAAGCCTAATAATAGCTAACCTTTAAGAACTTCTGGGACCTGCATTAATGGTCTTAAATACACTATTTCACTTAATCCTGACAACAAATCTTAAAGATATAGATACTATTTATAGGTAAGGAAATTGAATCTTCAAGAGGTTAAGCATTTTATTATCCAGATAAAATCATCTGCTGACTGTTGAGTTGGGTTATAAACAAGGTCTGAGCCCAGAAGCGGAACTCTAACCGCTCTGTTTTCCTGTCATTTTAAGAAATCCCTTTAAATAGATTGTTCTTAGGGTGATAAAATAGATATTACACTCAGTTCACCCTTTTACCATTCCTAAGTGTACAGTTCTATGACATTAAGAACATTCACGGCTGGGTGCGGTGGCTCATGGCTGTAAACCCAGCACTTGGGAGGCTGAGGCAGGCAGATCATTTGAGGTCAGGAGTTCAAGACCAGCTTGGCCAACATGATGAAACCTCCTCTCTACTAAAAATGTAAAAATTAGCTGGGCATGGTGGTGGGCACCTGTCATCCCAGCTACTCGGGAGGCTGAGGTAGGGAGAATTGTTTGAACCCAGGAGGCAGAAGTTGCAGTGAGCCTAGATTGTGCCACTGTACTCCAGCCTGGGCGACAGACTGTCTCAAAAAAAATAAATAACAAAACAAAAAAAATCACATTGATGTATAGCATTTACCACCATTTCATCTTAAGAACTTTTTCATCTTCCCTAACTGCAATTCTGTATTCATACATTTTTTAAATGTTAAATTATTATTTATATCCACAATAGATCAATGGACAACCTTGATGTTACATTGATTTATACTTATATACCATCATAATAAATAAACCGTAACTGGTTCCAAGAGTTCCTAACAATTTAAGCTTCTTAGCACATAAGAACTCTCCCTGGGCTTTACAATAAGTAGTATAGCACGTTCACGAAATCTTTGTGGCCAAGTTACGTGCCCAGTTGATTTGGTTAGTTCACTCATATAAGCCATGTTACTGTGAAGAGATTGACCAGGCAAAGCTGAGTGTGGTGGCATACATCTTTAGCCCCAGCTACTCAGGAGACCAAGATGGGAGGATCTGTTGAGCCTATGAGTTTAAGGCCAGCCTGGGCAACATAGTGAGGTCTTGTTTCTTTAAAAAAAAAAAAAAAAAAAAAAAAAATGACCAGAATTAATTGTTTATTCAGTTAATGGGTTAGCTCAATGAAACTCTGGAACTAGAAACCATAGGAGAGCCTGTAGAGCCTGCAGTATGTTATCTGTAATCTCTTCTGTGTTACTAATTCCTTATTCGTGGGGATAGATTTGCTGGTTCGAGATATCTAAGGCAAAAGCTTGTCCAGCCTACAGCCCACGGGCCACATGCAGCCCAGGACAGCTTTGAATGCAGCCCAACACACATTTGTACACTTTCTTAAACAGTATGAAATTTTTTTGATTTTTTTTTTTTTTTTTTTTTTTTAAGCTCATCAGCTATATTAGTGAATTTTATGTGTGGCCCAAAACAATTCTTCCAGTGTGGCCCAGGGAAGCCAAAAGATTGGACACCTCTGCAATCACTCAGTTCCAACTCTGCAGACTAAAATGGATGATGAAATCGGATACTCTGCATTTCATTTATCTGTCAAATATTTTTTGAGCATTTTTTAAAACTGTGCATTACTGTCTTGACAGTATTTGCTGAAAGCTTAGGCTATGATGCTGCTAAATTTTGGTCATTTAAAACTATTACCACATCTATCAGATAATGTAAAAAATTTTGTTCAATCAGTAATTAAAATTTCTGGTATTTCTGATATTTATGGGTAGCAATTCAAGTTAGATTTGAAATCCAAAGAACTTCCAAAAATGGGCAGCGGGATCATCATTACAAAGAGACTTTTTTCTTTCTATTAAATATTTCTGGAATGGCTCCTATGTGCCAGGCACTATGCTAGTCATTAGGGAATATGATGATGCACATAATACATCATCACTCCTGTTCTCTTGGAGTTTACAGTCTAGTTGACATGTATGAAATATATATGATGACTTAAAAAGTATTTAAAATACACCTGTTTTTTACAGGTCCTCAATGTAGCTGCAGAAAAGATACACATAAATAAGTTAACATGTAATATGGGCCCTCAGTAAAATAGAGGGATGAAAAAAGGCTATGAAAATGAGGGGAAAATTGTAAAAATAATGTGAATCCATGTTTAAATTGTGTTTTTACTACATATAGTTGGCTCAAGCTATGAGTGTATATATGTGTAAATATAGTGTTTTTTTGTATATTTCACTATTGTATGCTATTTTTATAAAACAAGTTGCCACTGTTTTCTGTTGTAGACCAGCTGGTGGGAGTGACAAGTGGACAGCAACAGCTTGTGACTGTCTTTCATTGTACCTGACTGGAGCTGTAGCAACTATAATCTTACAGGTGGATAGTGAGGTAACAAGTTACAAGAGATATGTGCTGATGATCTCATTAGTGTTTCCATCAATTCCATTTGTTTTCTTTCTTGTAGAGAAAATAGCAGCCAACTATTTGGATTTTGTTACAAATTTTGTTGCTTTTATTTCTAAGTATAAGAGGCATATATCTTTTCAGACCACTTCAACAATATTCTTTGCTTTCTTTTTTCTAATTTAAATGTTTTATTACGTTAATGAGTAGAATTTTCTTTAATTCATTTTATTTTTACTATTTATGTGCTTTCTCCA
Organism: Macaca thibetana thibetana; assembly: GCF_024542745.1. Taxonomy (NCBI): domain Eukaryota; kingdom Metazoa; phylum Chordata; class Mammalia; order Primates; family Cercopithecidae; genus Macaca; species Macaca thibetana. The sequence goes on from NC_065594.1 coordinate 4,417,287, forward strand.
GTTTTATACCTTTTTCCGTATGAAGCAGAATATATGTTTTGTAGTTCTTTCGCTTTTTGTAGGAGAAAAAAGGCACACCTTGGAAAATATATTTTGATTCTCTACAGAGAATACAAGAGAATAAAGAAACTTGTTAACTGATGTTGTATTCCTCACTTCCCAACTCCCCATTCTGTGACTGGAAAAAAGTTTCCAGTTTGATGTTTTTTCTTTAATTTCACCTTGACATTGAGGTCTTCCTGATGCGTTTCACAGAATAACTCTCTGTGCCACTCTCTTCCATGCTGTTTGCTTTTATTGAGATGGAGTTTCACTCTTGTGGCCCAGGCTGGAGTGCAATGGCGCAATCTCGGCTCACCGCAATCTCCGCCTCCCGGGTTCAGGGGATTCTCCTGCCTCAGCTTCCTGAGTAGCTGAGACTACAGGCATGTGCCACCACGCCTGGGTAATTCCATATTTTCTGTAAAGACGGGGTTTCTCCATGTTGGTCAGGCTGGTCTCAAACTCCCGACCTCAACTGATCCGCCTGCCTTGGCCTCTCGAAGTGCTGGGATTACAGGCATGAGCCACCGCACTCGGCCCAGTGCTATTTTTTGATGTGTTTGGATATCAAAATTACTCAGTTGGGAATATTTCTTGCTTAAATAAATGTAGAAGAAATGCCTGTGAAATGTACATTGTTTACATGAAGATTTCATTTTGGTGTTTCATATTTACTCTGCTCTTAAATCACTGCAGGAAAACAACACAACATGGCCATTACCTGTGAAAATTTTCTGCAGAGATGAAAAAGGAGAGCGTGTCGATGTTTCTAAATATTTGATTAAAAAGGGTTTGGCTTTGAGAGAAAGGAGGTATAGACTTTTTAAAAAAATTTTGACATCAGTTTGTGATGGATGCCTCTGAGTTGCATGTGCAAATCTCCTTACTTGTGCTTTCAAGTCTGAATTGCATCTTGTTTGCTCTTAAGGATTTATAAACTGACCCTGAGGAGCCAGCTCAGAAATAGATTCCTTCAGTATTGCTCATTTCATTATTCAGGCACATCAGTTCTTGCACACTTAAGCCCCTTTACTGACATACTTTTATTATTTCCCCTCACCTTTGACATTTACACTGTAAACCAAAGAAAAAGAACAATGTAGTGGATACCAGATCTGAGCCCTTTGGTATCCTTTGCTTAAACATAAATGTGTAGGCTTTATTTTAGAAATTCTGGTAGGTATATACCTACTGGATGTATTTGTATGAAATGTAAATGTATTTATATGAAACAGGATGAGTAACAAATAAGTAATTGAACAGTATTTATATTTAAAGATCCTTTCCGGTTCAGTGTTTGGAGTTTAAGTACCTTTGGTCCAGGGACAGGATCAGGATATGGTTGTGACCCTAGCTTAATCTTGTCTCTCTATTTCTTTCTTTCCTTTTTTTCTTTTTTTGAGACAGAGTCTTGCTCTGTTGCCCAGGCTAGAGTGCAGTGGCGTGATTTCGGCTCACTGCAAGCTCTGCCTCCTGGGTTCACACCATTCTCCTGCCTCAGCCTCCCAAATAGCTGGGTCTACAGGTGCTTGCCACCACGCCTGGCTGATTTTTTGTATTTTTAGTAGAGACAGGGTTTCACTGTGTTAGCCAGGATGGTCTTGATCTCTTGACCTCGTGATCCGCCCACCTCAGCCTCCCAAAGTGCTGGGATTACAGGCTTGAGCCACCACGCCAAGCCTCTATTCTCTCTCTTTCCAGAGACATAGAGGTATGTTGGAATTGGAGACACAAGTCCCAAGTAGCCACTTTGTACCATACGTGGCCAGATCACCATAGATGTGTTTGCCTTAACTTATATCTTACCTTATTCAGAACAAGGACCCCAGTCCTGATGAAATGGAAAGAGAATTTGAAGTCAGAAAGAAAGTGGGACATGAGGCTAGATATGGGAGATGCGGCCTGGGTTGCCCGGGCTTTGGCATACAACTAATTGCTTTGACTTTAGGCCAAAGCAATTCCTTGATAGAAGAAATGTTAGAATGGAAAATGCTAGGCAAGTTAATACTGCTGACATTGTCTGCTACCAGTTGTTACATTCTTTACTGTTTTTGTAGACTTAAACTACTAGCTATCTTAAGGCGGCGGTGGGTTGGGGGACTGGCGGGGTATTTGAGGAATTATGTGGCTGTTTCGTCAATACTTTGTTTCCCTTTATTGATTGATTTGTTGATTGATTGAGACAGAGTCTCGCTCTATTGCCAAGGCCTGAGTGCAGTGCTGTGATGTCAGCTTACTGCAACCTCTGCCTCCTGGGTTCAAGCGATTCTCACACCTCAGCCTCCCAAGTAGCTGGGATTACAGGCATGTGCCACCATGCCTGGCTAATTTTTGTATTTGTAGTAAAGACAGGGTTTCACCATGTTGGCCAGGCTGGTCTCGAACTCCTGACCTCAGGTGGTCTTCCCGCCTCAGCCTCCCAAAGTGCTGGG